>NW_005369976.1:574133-587131 GCF_000412655.1 Myotis brandtii
ACACCCCACCCCCTTCCCTGTGCACGAATTTTGTGCACCAGGCCTCTAATGTATACATATACACATAAAATGTTGTCATAAGTGCTCACTTGAAGTGTAAGTTTAACAGTTCCTACAGCAGAGTGCTCACCACCTCTGTCTCTTTGGGTTACACTTCTGTCGCAAAGACCTTCCTTGCACCAAAGTAGACCCATGTTCTTGTAGTTTGCACTCATTGGTTGTTGGATCCCACAGAATCAGTCCTTCTCCAGGTTGGCCCTTGAGGTGTTCAGGGTGGAGTCCTGGTTTCTTCTGCGTTTCTCAGCTAAACACCTGCTCCCCTTTGGGTGGAGTCCCTTCAGCATCTTGGTCATGCTCCTCTGACCTCCGTCTCATGTGTCCTGTGAACCATTGAGAGAGAGCTTTGGGGGACATGGAGCATGTGGCTGGGTTATGTCCCCTGGGGTCACACTGTTGATCCCAGAGAGTTCAAGTGGGTCTCAGAGGCAGCTAGGTTTCTGCTCTCCAGAGTCAACGCAGGATTCCACATTCACCCAGCTGCCATCCAGCACATTCCCCATGCCACTCAGCGTGGCGTTAGCTGTACGTTTTGATCAAGCTGCTCCCTCAATCCCTTCCTCTGTGCAGGCCTTCCTCTAGCGCTCCGTCCCTTTACCCCCTGGGGAAGTCCCGCAGGTCTGCGTGCACATGGATGCTCTGTGTCCCAAGCCTCCTAGATTATTCTGATTGCAGTCAAGCTTAGTTATCACTGATCAAAGCCACTGTTGTGTTGAGCAGGCCAAGGACAGAGCCCGATGACATGTCACTAGAAATTTCCTTTGGGGTTGACACTCATTCGCTTACATGTGCCCCTGGGTGTCATCAGTCATGCAGTTTCTAATCCATCCACTTGTCATTACATCAGATTGTATTTCTGCATCTTGTCTTTATAGATAGACCATAGCCTTCACTTGATCTCTGATTAACCAGCGTAGGGACTTAGTTGAACCTGCCACTTTCTTATTGCACCCATCTGGGCCATGGAGCACATCATTTTGTCATCCCGGTACTCAGCAACACTTACCAGGAAAGCAAGGACCAAGGCCTGGTTTATCAGTCCTCCCTTCGTGAAACGCTCTCCTCACTTGGCCTCCAAGATCTCCCACACTCCTGGCTGTCCTGCCTCACGGGCAGTGCCTCCTCACGCTCCTTTGCTAATTCCAGCTCACCTCTTTGACCTCTAAATGTTGCAGGCTCAGTCCTCGGACTTCTGCCCTAGGAGGTCGCATCCAGGCTTGGGGCTTTTAAATGCCATCTAACACTGATGACTTTCAAACTGAGATCTTTGGTCCCGACCTCCTACCTCCTCCAGACTTGGATAGTCGGTAGCCTGCCTATCATCTCCACTTAAGTGCCCAATGGGCTTCTGAAACTTAGTAACCCAAAACAACACTCCTGACGTCCTCCCCTCCACTCCCACCCCCCGCTCTTCTCAATTGCAACAAACAGCAACTCTGTTCGTCCACTTACTCAGGTGTTTAGACACCTTTCTCTTATTCACATCCAATCTGCCAGCAAATACCGTCAGCTCTACTTTGGAAGTATATAGATAATCTGATTTCTTCTCACCACCTCTACTGTCACCCATTGGTCTAAGCTGCCACCACATCTTGCTTGCATTGCTCTTGTGCCCCCAGGCCCATCTCTATGCAGCAGCCAGAGTGGTCCTTTTAAAATGTAAGGCAGATTCTGTCACTTCTCCCCTCCAAACCTTCCAGTGAACTTACCATCTCACTCACAGCAGTATGTGGTGCCCCATTACTTCTGGGATCTTATTTCCCGCGCTGTGCCCTCCCCTGCTGCCCTCTAGCCCCCACTCATCATCTTGCTGTTCCTCCAAAATCTCAAGCATAACTCACCACCCCAGGGCCTTTGCACGTGCTCTTTACTCTCTGGTAGGCTCTCCCCCAGAGATCCCCTTTCCTTTCCTTCCTGATCTCTGCCCAGATGTCACCTTTGTCCATAGGCCTTCCTGGCTTATTTAAAGTCACCACTCTCACCCCACCCTGGGCCTTTCCTCTCCCTTCCTTGTGTTTCTCCCCTTGTGTTCTCAGAGGACTTATCACTTATGTGATAACAAGTTTATTGCTGCCTTTTCCCCACTACAAAGTCAGCTCTGTGAGGGTGGAGGCCTTTGTTTACTTCTATATTCCTGTACCTAGAACATTAACTGGCACAAAAAAATACTGCTTACAAAAGAAAGAATGAGCAAAGGAATGATGAAAGCATTCTTTTTAACCCTGGCTATTTTGTGGCCTGTCTGGTTCATGTACAGAAGTCAGTATTTGCCTCACATCTCTCTAGTCAGCACATTATAGTAACAGCATGAACGGAAGTCAAATGACATGTGGTTTCTGATGTGGGATCTGGTAGTGGTCCAGTGGTAGGAACAACTAATCCACTAATTCTGGGTGTCAGGAAAGAAAAGAACCATTCGTTTCTGGCATTAAAATGAGAATCTGTACATGATCGTCACAATTTGTGGAGAAATCAGAGGTACCTCTCCTTTCCCTTTTGCCCACCATTTTTGTGTATGACTTCATTTTTCGGTGGAGACCAGAGGCAGAGTGATACATCACTGACAACCTCGCAAGTGAGGTGCTGCGGGCCGGGGGACACTTCGCTCTGCAGAGCAGGAAGAGTGCCCTTCACTGGCCTTCAGTGTGAGTTCGGGGTTCTATTGCCCCTCCTGGCCGTCCCCCCTTCCCCCCTTGCTCCCTCCCTTCCCCCCTCCCACACACACACAGCACAGGCCCACCAGGAGGGCGGAGGGTATAAATTGGCCTGAAAACTCCTTAAGGGCAGGAGCCTGTGTTCCTTGACCTTCTGTGCTCAGTTCTGGCGCCCTGCCTCCCCCACATGGATGCCCAGAGGATTCCTGACTAAATGAGAGAATATGCAGAATTTATGACTAAATGAGAGAATATGCAGAATTTATGACTAAATGAGAGAATATGTAGAAGACCACACAGGATAAATAGCTCTTCACACAGGGGTTTCATTTTCACTTCTGGGATCTCTGCACCTAGCATTAAACTTGTAGAGAGGAAATCGAGCCCGGAGAGGTACCCTGGGAGTCTGACCCTCTTCCCCAGTCCCCTCTCCTGTCCCCATCATCCTCCCTCGCATTCACCCAGCTGGGCTCTGTAGGGAACAGGGGGGTTTGGGGGGGGGCGGGGAGCCAGTGGCTGGAAGGAAAGGGCTGGCGTTTTCTAACTCCAGTGGGGGATGGAGTCGGAAGAGCTGCAGCCCCATCTTGCTCTTCTCCATGGCTTTCCTGGGGCTGCGGGCAACCTTACCCTCCAGGCCCCCCTCTCCCCCCATGGCCTGTAATTGTAGGTCTCACTAGGGAACCTTCTGGTTGCTTCCTGTCACAACCGTACAGCAGGCTCACTTCGGAAAAGCTCCCTGTTTTCCCAAGAAGGCACATGAGAGAAACGAGGTTCAGTGGCCCAGGCAGTTCCTCGCAGGAGGGGTCAAGTTCCCGCAGCCTGCGGGAGGCGGTGGGTGGCAGTGCCAACTCAGGTAACTGGAACAGAGATGCATGCCTAGGCTCTGAGCCTGCTTTACGGGGACGTTTCTGAGGCGCTGGAAATACTTCTTTGAAGCTTTTCTTTTAGTGACCGGAACGGTGTGAGTTGGTCTGCATCTCCTCCTCAGTTATCCAAGTCATCCCCTCCAGTTCCCTGTTGTGGCCCCAAATCTGAAAACCAAACAGCCTTGCCCAGTACCTGGGAAGCTAGCGGACGAGCGGCGTGCTGTCCCGGGTTCAACAGTGAGAGTTTACATCTGCTCTTTCTCTACGTCCCTCCAAGCTTACTCAGGGTTTGTTTCAGGAAGGAAAATCGGGGTGGGGGGGGTCAAAAAACGCAGCGACTTTGTGGTTCGTTCTCAGATACCACAGTCCTCCTCTCGTGTGAAGGCACAGGCCGGGCCCAGTTACTACACAGGCTGGATAAATACCCCGACCTTAACTTTGGGTTAAAACGGTCACCCTTGGGCCCCCACGAGGGGAGCAGGGCGAAGCCTCTCTCCCTGCTTCCTCCTGCCGCCCCGCCCCCCACACCAGATGCTCCTCTGCCCACTTCCTTCCAGGGCAGGGGTGGGGGCGGGCTCTGCCATCTGGGCCTGGCAGATGGTAAAGGGGGTGATGTCTGGTCTTTGTGGAGCTCCTGCAGGTCCTCGGCCCAGTGGTTCCCTGGAGCTCGGTGGGTGTCACTGTCCTCGCTCAGATCTGGCCTCTCCCCCGCCCCCGACAGTGCTCTGCTGGGCTCCGTGAGCAGGACCAGCGACGGGACCAGCAGCTGGGTTGTCGGCTCTCGCGGAGCCTGTGGCAGGTTGCAACCACTTGCGGCAAGAAAGGATTACTTCTAGTCTCACGGGTGACCTTTTATGACGAGGAAACGGGAGCCCACGTGTCTTCAGAGCGGCTGGTCTTCCTCTCCCCTCGCATCTGGGCCAGCCCTGAGTGATGCTGCCCCCGCCCTTGCACCCCCTGGACACCGGGTCTAGCGAGCACCCTTCGGTTCATGCCCAAGCCCTCTCTCCGGGCTCTGTGGCCACTCCTCAGCCAGGCGGGCGTTGGGTGTGCGGAGTGGTTTGCCTGTCAGTCTCGGGAGGGAGGTCTTTGATGCGTGTGGAGGCAGGTTCCCTGCGGTCTGCCCCAGTGGGTCTTCCTGTGGGCACCGTCACAGGCCACCTCCAGCCGCAGGACCACTCCTCTCTGAGGAGCTCATTTTCTTTAAAATGTCCGATCTGCCATCTGTTGTCAGGTAGGGCGATGCCTCTCTCCCTCGAGGAAAGCTGTTGCCTTCAGCCAGGGGGGTCTGGGTGAGGAGGGTGGGAGAGCCAGGCCGCGGCCTCATCCATCTCAGGGGGTGCATCTGGCCCTGCGTGGGGCGCGCATTCCGCAGGCCTGTCTCTGCTTCTCATCCAGCAGCTGGAAGGAATGTGCTAGTCGAGGCCAAAGCGGAGGAGCCCCAGACCTGGGGGGCTCATTAGGGCTATTTTTGCATTTCTTTTCCGCGTGTGTGGAGAGGAGGAACTGAAGCTTGCCAGGTGGCACACGGAGGCGGCGCTGTGCTGGGCGGAACAGACCGCAGATACTGCCGAGGTTTATCGGTGTGAAGATCTGCAGCTTCGCTTGCCTTTTCGTTCCTGCGCGTGCACGGAAACCTCTCCCAAGAAGCGTTGTGCTCAGCACATGGCCCTTCCTTGTGGAGCCTGGGGAAGGGGCTGCCTGCGTTCCCGCGGTCACTGTCTGAGGGCTGTGGGGAGGTGCAGGCTGGCGGGAAGGGGGGATGATTTTTCATTCTTTCTGAAACACACAATGTTCATGAAACCATTGGACGGGGAGGGCTCCCAGGGACCGGGACGTGGCTCAGCGACTGGGCGGTCATCCGGCAGCAGTGACTCTTTGGCGACCGGTGTGCCCGGTCAGGTTCTCGGCAGCGGAGGCGTCGGCCCCTGGGTCAGGGCGCCACCACCCAGCCACACAGCTGCTGACTGCTCAGTGTGCTCACCACTGCCGACGGACTTCTCGCTGCTGTTTCTCCCCTCTGTGTGCTGCCCGCTTCCACCCCTCACAGCCATCTTCTCTGCGCTTTGCTAACTTGTGGCTTCTCCCGTCTGCCTTTGCTCTGAGCGTCTGAGTGACTGCCAAGTCAGTTCCTGCCGCCTCCGTCAGGCGTGACCATTGGGTGTGGCCGGGTTTTTCTTAGAAGTGGGTCAGGCAGGGCACGTTGGGTGAGCACCTGCCATGTGCTTCTATAGCAGCCCATGTCTTCCTCTGGGTCTAGTAAAACAGTGATGCTGATGCGATGGGGATAAACTTGGATTGGATTCTAATTGTGTGCCAAGCACTTAGCATAGTGTTTGTATTTACTTGCATATTTCCTCCATCCTCGTAATAACCTTATGACACAGGGTGCCGTTTCACCCAAGTGGAGACTGAGGCGTAGGCAGGTCTGGTAACTTGCCCAAGATCACACAGGCTGTAAGTAGCGGAACTGGGATTCGGCACGAGGTGTCTGTATTGTACTGCCCTGTCTGTCTCTCTGCCCCACACCCAGCCCTGACCAGGCGACCCTCTGATGTGTTTCAGGAGACAGGGAAGAGGTAGGAGCCAGGCGGGCTTGAGTGCTGTTCAGGGTGGTCAGTGCAGGACGCAGTGCTCTCGGCCACACCCAGAGCCAGCTTGTCGAAGGGGCTGCAGTATTAGTCCCCCTTCTGCTGTGATGGACACACATCCGCACGTTTGTTTGTTGGCTCCCTAAACTCTGTTATAGTGACATGGCCTTAGGCATGTTCCCTTACTGTGTTCCTCTTTAGACACACGCTAAGTACCGAATGGATAATGGAAACCACCTATTTTCACCGGAGGATCACTCTTCAAGGCTTCAAATGCATATGCCAAGAGCAAGTTGTCCCAAAGCCCATTTGCGGAATGGCTAACTTGCTGAACATATGGGTTTCTATCAACTTTTAAAATAGGCTCGTATTCATTGCATCTTTACAGCAGCACTTTCTGTTCTTGTTGTTTGTTTTTGCTTCTGCTGCCTGGCGCAGCAACAGGTGTAGCCTTAGATGACCGAGGGGCAGGAGAATATGGATATGGGAACATAGAGTGTGGATACGGAGGATTCTTACACATGACTATACTCTTAATGTAGCAACGAAGAATCTATGTGCAGGAAGTCCTCCAGTATTCTTGAGTCTGTAGTATTTGCATCGGTTTTTCTTGTGACCCGCAGTCTTGGCCTCTGGCGCTCTCTCTCAGCCTTCCCCTTTCTGTCTCTGCCAGTGCTGTGCAGAATTCTGCTTTCACGTCAGCCAAAGGCAAGGGAGAAAGGAATCAGCACACGCAGCTAATTGCTCTGCTTCTCCTCGATTTATCCTCATTCCAATTCGATTCCACTTCTTGGGGTATGTTCACACTCCCACACAGTGCAGCGTCCTTGCCCCCCCCCCCCATGCCTCCCAGGGCTGAGCTGCAGGATGCACATGGAGAAGGAGAAGAACTTCCCTCTGCGATACGGATGCCGGCTCCACGTGCGCCCCGCTCGCACACGCAGCAGATCAGGGAACAGCAGGGAGTAGCCAAGGGACATTTCGCATTTCTTTATCTCCCAGCAAATTTGAGTTCTAATAAGTTGGCATTTAAACCCAAGGACTGAGCATTCAAGTTTAGATGGAGAGTTGGAGCTTAAGCCATGCATTATTTGTCAGTGACATAGGCAGAGCACCTCAGAGTTCCACCTGGAGCTCATGTCCTTATTGATGCTGAATTGCTAGTGAGTCAACGTGGAGGAAAGCTGTTTACAGCGGCTTAATGGTATGTTGACCGGAAATATCAGCCGGCCTGTAAAGGGAGCACCCCCACACTTGGTTTCCAGCCTAAAGTGTGAGCTCCAGTTTTGGTCACAAGTATGTGTGTGTGTGTGTGTGTGTGTGTGCGTGTGCATGTGTACGCATACCTGTGTAGGTGCACCCATGCAGCACTCACATGTAGTTTATCCAAAGTGGCAGTTATATCGTGCAGGACTCCCCGGGTGCCAGTGCAGACCCAAAGGGAACCAGCTCGTCCAATCAAAGGGTTTTAATTTGTGGTCAGGCCAGGGGTTATAGTACAGTTAGAATTTTCCCTTCCTCCCACTTCTTTGTTTCTTTGTAAGCCCTGGCTTTCTATATCTCACTACAGGCTGACTTTTTCCACGTGATGCAATACATACTGCAGGTGGCTCCAGAATTGGCATTTCACAATCTCGGGAGAGGGATGTCTGTCCTAACCCTGGTTTCCAAGGAAGGGCATGCAGGCTGCCTGCTCTCACGGAGGCACTGGGTCGTATGAGAACTGGTGCTCGAGGGCTCATGGAGTGGACGTGGGGGAGAAGGAATTCTTACAAGAAGGGGGAATGTGGTTCCCCAAAGGAGAGGGTGGTGCCCACAGGTTCCCAGAAGACAAGGTGTCCGCTGGTGGTGTTCTGACACATTCCTGAGGACGTACCGCGAATGCATGTCTACTTTAAATCACTTGGCAGACTAAACTGTAATCTTAGATTTTTTTTCCTTCCGGCTTCTTGTCAACTACACGCTTTAATTGTAATTATTCCTCGGTAGGCATGTTCTAGCACTTCTGATTCATTTGTCAAACTGAGCTTAACACAATTACTGAGTCTAGGGAGAGAGCCCATCTTGAAGGCAACAGAAGGCTCCGCTGTCAGTTTTGTAATCCAGTCTCTGTGGCCAGGATTCTGTTCAGCTCCCCCTTCATCTCCCTGTGTCATCAGAAACAGTGAGACTGCCCGCCCTTCAGGAAATAGTTGGGAACACTGCACAGGTGAGAGGGTAAAGTTTTCTCACCTCCATCTAGGTAAGTGGTCCTAACCACAAGGGCATTTGGGCACTGGGCGTTGACGTCCATACTTTGTGTTTTAAGATTTGAGTTCGTTTTCAACTGATCCAGTAAAAATAAAGTTCTTGGTCGCTCTGTGCTTTGCGCAGTGTCATTGCCCACACCCTCTCCGTAACTGTCTCCAGCCCTGTCTTTTGCCAGAATTTAGGATTAAGTGAGGAGAATCTGCAGTCCAGCTAGGCCCCCCAATGATTGGCGTTTCCATGGAAACAGCAGGAGGCCTGGCAATTAAAACTGAACCTGCAGGCTGGGGAGAGTAGACGTACGAAAATGAGTTTGTCTGAGAAGCCAAATTCTCATCCTCCAGCTGAAACTCGGAGAGGACAGGTGATCCCGGAGGCTGCTGCCAGCCGGGGATCGGACCGTCTTGCCTTGGGGGCGGGCATGTCTTGGCGTTTGGGGCACAGGTGTGTTTGCCGGCTTGCTCGGTTTGCCAGAGTTGCCTGGATAATTGTCCTTGGGATTCACAGAGCTCTGTGTGTGCAGTCGTGGATCATGGAGGAGTGGGAACAATCTGATCTTTTTAATTTTAATTTTTTATTGATTTTAGAGAAGAAGGGAGATGGGGAGAGAGAAACATCAACAATGAGAGAGAATCATTGGTCGCTGCCTCCTGTATGTCCCGCACTGGGGTTTGAGCCCGCAACCCAGGCATGTGCCCTGATCGGGAATTGAACCGTGACCTCCTGGTTCATAGATCAACACTCAACCACTGAGCCACACTGTCCAGGTGAACAATCTGATCTTTGCGTACACTTGAGTGTGAATCCCAACTTAAGAGCCTATTAAAAATGGATGAAACCATAAAAGGAACCTAGAAGTCGGTAAGTCCTAGTTTCTGCTCCAGGGTGGGAACCCGTCCTGGAGCCCCTCCGACAGAGGTTCACAGCTGGGGTCCGAGGGGAAGCCGTGGCTCTCAGGCGGCCTCTCTGGCTGTTGCTGGGACGCGCTGGCATGTCTAGCCTCTGGTGGTGGAACTTCTCCCTGTCTCTTCCACCTCTGCTGCCTCTTCGTTTTGGTGCCAAGGAAATTGAGCCTACGTTTCCCATAGTGAAGTTGACTTTTTAAAATTGAAGACTGTTATCTTGTACCCCAAACACCTCTGTGCCCTGGCCAGGGAGGTCTAAGACCCAACGCCTGTGTTTAGAAAAAGGCATTCTGACAGGCGAGGTTGATTTATTTCCAGCACTGGGTCCTCACCACTGTCCTTAGATTTTGTGTGACTTTTCTTAGCATCATTGTGTGGTGAAGAATTGGTCACTGTGTTTTTGTACCATACCACCCCCCACCCCCAGTATTCAGCATGCAGAGCTAGGAAATCCTGAGAACACAGGATTGTATTAAAACACTGGTCTCTGCATCCTGCTGAAGGGTGTGGTTGTCTTTTGTGACGTCGCCCCAGAAGTTAGTGAATCCACCCTACATTCCTATGTGCTTTCATAATCTCTCAACCCTTCATCTGTGATTTATTTAAAACATTGGCCTTTTTAAGTTGTACATTTTAAGACTTCTTAATTCCTCATCTGTTTTAGATTAATAGCCTATTATTGTTCTTAAGGTGTTGCTCCCCTCATCCCTAAGAAATGAAAACCTAACAAACAACATACTCTTGTCCTAGTGTTCTACTACCTTAAAACGGACTAACACTTACATCTCCCAGAGTCGGGCATTGATCAGTGCTGACTGGGACGTGCTTGGATGTAAGTACATGGCTCCCACTTGGTAGAAAAAGAGCAATGAAGTAGACAATCTTTTCTGGGTCCAAAACAATAGCCGTATGACCTTCAGCGAGTCGCCAACCCTCTCTAGGTTCCATTTTTCTCAAGTATAAAATCAGATGAATACTTTGTATTCTTCCGGGTTATTGCGAATGCTGTGAAAACAGCATTTTTATTAAATAAAAATTATTTAATATTAAGACTGTTAGCAAACTATACCATGACATACTGTGGCAATTTTGAGAATAACCTAAAAGAAAAGAATATATTGATGATATTGGGTATTTAAGACTCACATACATCCAGTTTCAAAATAGCAGTAGTTGGTGTCTATAGGAAGGAATAGTACATTTGTACCTTGTATTTTAGAGGAAAAATAATCTCATAATTTCTAACATAGTTTTGGGTGATCTTTGATGTGGTCCCATTAAGGGAGAAAGGCTTTCAGTAAAGAAGTGGCATTGTCGGGGGAGAAATGAAATCACTCTGGGTTCCTGTGATCGGAGGATAAAAGGGTTGAAACCCAGGGAGTGACTGTTGATTTGTAAATCATTTGAATCCCAATTCTTGGCTTTGAGGATCTGAGCCTGACAGGGTCTCCTGTGAAGCCCCAGGGTGGATCCTGAGGTGCAGCTTTTCCCTGGAAAACCTCTAGGGCAGTGGTTCTCAACCTTCCTAATGCCGCAACCCTTTAATACAGTTCCTCATGTTGTGGTGACCCCCAACCATAAAATTATTTTCGTTGCTACTTCATAACTGTAATGTTGCTACTGTTATGAATTGTAATGTAAATATCTGATATGCAGGATGTATTTAGATGACCCCATGAAAGGGTCGTTCGATCCCCAAAGGGGTCGCAGCCCACAGGTTGAGAACCGCTGCTCTAGGGGCTTGCGTCTGGGCCTGGCCACCGTGTGAGCACGAAGACTCCTTATTCCTGAGGAATGTCAAGGGCCCAAAGCAGGCACTTGTCTGAGACGCATGTCCTGGGCCTTAAGGACGACTCCTCTCCCTGGGTGTTAGGAGGTGTTTTTCTTTTCCTCCCCCTTTAAAAAATGTTACTTTTAAGTCATAGTTTACATTCAGTATTATTTTGTATTAGTTTCAGGTGTACAGGGGACGTGTTTTTCTCACACACCTGTTTTTTACTACAGACCACTAACATGTGGGGACGTAGCAAGCAGAGGTGATTTCCACGTCTCCGCGCGAGGCCTAACCGTGGTTTCTCGGGGCCGTTTCTTCGCTTTATATAGTTTTATGTAAAATGTGAGCCCATTGAGACTTGGAAAGAAAGTCGCTTCCTGTGTTTTGTTGTTGTTTCTGCAATGACTCGAGTATTCATCACAGCAGATAATCAGTGGCCTCTGCCGTGTGTCCTAGGAGGGGGAAAGAGACAGTCGCGGTAACCTTTTCACGGTGGAGAACTAACCCCGCACCCGGTGCCCTGTTGTGTGTTCTTCTCTGCCCCCAGGGAGTTCTGTCCAACATCTCTTCCATCACCGACCTCGGCGGCTTCGACCCCGTCTGGCTCTTCCTTGTGGTGGGAGGAGTGATGTTCATTTTGGGATTCGCAGGGTGCATTGGAGCGCTGCGGGAAAACACTTTCCTCCTCAAGTTTGTAAGTATCCCACTCTGTTCTCAGGCGAAAACCAAGCATGCCCCCATCAGCAGGACGCTGCCTTTAGCGAGAGGGAGCTGTCCCGAAAGCACTGGCAGAACTACAGCCTGGGCCATGCTTTTCTGTATGAGAGCCCTCTATTCTGCCCCTGCCAGGCCCCCTTAATAGTATATATACCACCCCACCCCATGGCATCCACGGGGGTTTTGCACACGAATGTCACGACTGCATTCCAATCCCTAAAATACCTTTAGGACCAAGGTGGTTCTGTAGACATCGTTTTCTTCTTTTAAGTGAGTTATGCTTCCTCTTTTAAGCACGTAATCAGAAGAAAGTTGTTCAGCTGGTTGGTTTAGAGAAACCAGACATAAGCACTGTGCCTGTGGCCTGTGCAGATTAAACCTGTGAAGCAGGAGGTTTTGGTGAATATGGAGAAACAGTGAAAGGCAAAGTCTTCCCCTTGTTGACCAGCATGCTTTTCAGATCCCTTGCAGGGTGTTGGGACCACTGTTAGCATGAATGTGTTTGGAGGAGGCGTTCCCCAGGGGTAGGTAGGTAGTAAAAGGAGAGCATGAACAGCGGAAGCCTTTCCTTTGGAGATGCCTCCCAGAGGAGAACAGGATGGCTGATGTGCACACGTGTGTGTGTGTGAAATAGGTTCGGTGAGCGTAGCCAAAGCTCACTGAATGTGCCTGTTTGGTGTCAGCATTTGGTGGCGGCCATATCACAGCCCTCCACACAACGGTATCCACTCCCCTTCCCAAAAATAAAAAGTATGGGGGCGGGGGAAAACCCACCCTCCTGTAATGAGGGAAGATGGTTAGATTTCTAGAGAATCGTATTAGTTTAATATCACTAATCTCAACCTTTATGACACAATGTCATTGAGGGCCATTTTCGTTTAAAACAAGAGCTCCCGCCAGGACTAGTCCCAGCTGCCGTGCAGAATGCGATTCTCTCCCCAGCACATCTGCCACATCTTCCTCTGGCATTTCTTCCTGAACATCCCCAGGAAGAGCAGGCTCACCGTCCCTACAAGGTGGGCAGCTCTGGCCCAGGCAAGGTCCGGAGGCTGTTCTGCCTGGAAGTTCATATGACTCGCGCTGATAGGGAAAAACCAAGGTGCAATCTAATGAGCCACTGGATCTCTGTTCTGTACACATGGGTCTCTGGTGGGAGTAGCTAATTTCCCAAACTCTGTTTCTCTTAC
>NW_005369976.1:587173-588399 GCF_000412655.1 Myotis brandtii
GACCTACGGAGGCCCCAGGGAAGTTTTGTCCCTGATAGCAACCTGCCAGTCCTCTGAGCATGGGGTATTTCTAAAGCTTGAGCACACCTCCCTCAGCTTTTCTGTAGCCTGTTTGGGGCCTCATCATACTTACTGATTGCCACTATTTTACCATTTTTAGCCTCCATGCCCTCGAATGATTCACTTTAATCATATTAGTTTATAAGGATCGTCCCTTTATCACCTTTATAGATGACGATACTAGAGCTAACTTGAATAGGCAGAGATTTATACATTTCTCAAAGTTCTCACCTTAATTTATAAAGTCCCATGTTGCAAATAAAGAGAATTGTGTTGTTTCCTGGCTTCCTTAAGTCTTGGGACTATTTTAAATGGTCCCTTTCTCCGTTTAGTACATGTAATAAAAACTGGCCTAGAATAGTCTTTGAAATAAGTAGGAAGTCAATGGCAGCATCATTCCAAACAGCCTCAACCATCTGATGCTGTAAGGCCAGGAGAACTGCTGGGGAAAATCCAAGAGCTGAGTTACCGTGAAATAGAAATGGAGCTTTCTTGTTCACTGAGGCCCTGGAACGAAGCCTGTGAGTCCATCTCTTCTCCTTTGGAAATGGGGAAATTTGCTCACAGGGCCCGTGTGTGTTCCTGCCAAATATTTGATAAGAATTTAATTTAGACTCAATTTTTGATATGCATATTGTATATTATTATGTGAACATTTACCAGGGGAACTAGAAAATGAACTTGCCTAGCCTTTGTAAAGGTGAAGACAAAAACCTAATTATAACCTTTGCATGACTTATGTCTTGTTGTTTGTGTGTGCACACACATGAGGTAGCCATGATGTTCTCATTTCTGTAGTGTGATGACTGTCATGTAGAGTGGTACCTGGTAAAGGGAGGGGAGTTGTGTTGTGCTATGCTATAGGGTGGCCATTGAGTAAAAGTGATAGAATTTCCCCATCCCCCCATGTGTGAGCATTTAATGAACTTCCTCTGTGTGGCTTCAAGCCACCAGGACACAGACCCCCCTCTCCCCCAGCACCCTTCATCTTCTCCTCAGCTATTCTGCTGACGAACTTGGCCTTCATGATGATAGGCTGCTTGGGGAGCTCTGGTTCCCCTTTAAATGGTAATCCTCATACCAACTTTCCCAAGGACCCTGGGCCAGAGCTGTCGAAGTTGATCCTGTGATGATGCAAGCCACCATCACTGCCTCGCAGCAGCCCC
>NW_005369976.1:588508-605763 GCF_000412655.1 Myotis brandtii
AGCACCCCCCCGCCCCCCACCCCCCTCCCCGTGCTTCCTGTGCTTGCCGATGCGGCCGTGGCCCTGAAGCTTCCGGGTCTTCCTCAGTCATGATGGCCTGAGATGCAAGAGCAAAAGTGACCATTTTCTTGTCCTTTTTCTAGGTTGAGGAAAGCTCACACTGAAATTACTGGTACCAGTGATGATAATGAACTCTTTAGATTCTGTTGCTAGTGAGCTCAAGGGCAGATAACCAGGAGCTCTGACCCTGAGGGCTGAGCTGGAGGGCCTAGAATGGGGCCTAAACCTTGGGATCCCAGACTTTGCCAGGCGCTTATTTCTTCTTCCCACCCTCCCCTATGCCCACCCTCTCAGAGCAGCACCTGGCACCCTGGGCAAACACTGTCAGATACACACTGCAATGTGGCCCACCTCACTGCCCGCCCCGTCCCTTACTGTAAGAGGCTCTTTGGAGGCAGGGTATGGGCTACTCATCCTTGCTTCTGCAAAGCCCACCCGGCTCTGTAGATGTTTGCTGAATGAATACACATTTTTAGTCTTTTTGTTTGTTTGTTTGGTTTTTGTTAATCTTCACCAGAGGATATTTTTTCCATTGATTTTTTTTCTTTTTTTTTTTTTAGAGAGAGTAAAAGGAGGAGGTGGGGGAGAGATAGAGAGAAAGAGAAGCATCTGTGTGAGACAGATACATCTATTGGTTGCCTCCCACACAAGCCCCGATCACTGGGGCCTGGGATCGAACCCGAAACCCAGGTACGTGCCCTTGACTGGGAATGGAACCCAAGACCCTTGAGGGCTCTGGCCGAGGCTCCAAGCACTGAGCCACACAGGCCAGGGCCGTTCCTAGTCTTGGTAAATTGTAAGTAACTGTGTCGTTTCCTCTGTGCCGCCCCCACGCGGTGTGCTCCTGGTTGGCCGCCTGAGGGCTCCTGCGGGATGTAGACACAGCAGCAGCTCTGGCCCCTCTGCCTCCTCGCCGCCCCCTGTCCTGCAGCCTCCGGAGCTCTGCTGACAGGGGTGGCCCAGGGTCGCCTTTCTGTCCTCATCACCAGGAGTTTGCTTGCAGTTTATATGCTGCTCCTTCACAGCCTCATTTCTCAGAAACTCTTTGAACAAATTAAAATGGAAAAGGGTAAGAATGTGGAGGCTGGAGGAAGTGGAAAGAACTGGAGGTGTGACGGTAGGTGATATGACTAAGGTGAGGCTCTGCTGAGTGTTCTAGACGGAAGGGAATTTTCTCCAGTTCATGGGCCGTTCCCACGTTACCCGTGGTCTCTCACCTGCCTTCTTAAATTCCTCTCATCTGCATGAGCCAGGAGTCTCCCTGCAGCGGCATCTTAATGTTATTTAAAATATTCCGAGGCTGGTGCTTCACAAGGGAAAGTGGTTTCGTTTTATTTTCTCGATGGGAAATTATTTTCATGTCACAGTCGCCCCCCACTTCCCCTCTGTTCTCTTCATCTGAGATGCACACATGTGCCGTTTTGCCCTGTAGAGCAGGTGCGAAGGGGGATTAGAGCAGTGTCTGAATCCATAAAAGGAATATAGCCATACAGGACCCAGGCCACAGTAACAAATGATAGGTGATCTTAAAACATTGGGGTAGTTTCTTTCTCAGTGTTGCAGAAGCTTACTAGAGGTGGGGACGGGTCATTGTTCAGGGCCTGGCAGGCAGCACATTAATCAGGAGAAATTCCTTAGGCCTTAATGTGACTCTAATGAGAAACTCCTATTATCTGTGTTTGCTTATGAGCTTTGTTGGTTAATTGCCAAATGGAGCCACCAGAGCCCCACAATGTGATTATGAAATGATTTTTTTTAAAGTCCTTTCTTGGAGTGTAATATTTTATTAATGAATCTTAAGAAACGGAAGGTTATCTGCTTTGGACGTGTGTACCAACCCAGTGTAATCACCGACCTTCTTAGAAGGCACCGTTGAGCTGTATATGATCAAGATAGCCGGTGTAACTGTTCTCCATCTATGTGTCTTTTGCCTTAGTTTTCTGTGTTCCTGGGCATCATTTTCTTCCTGGAGCTCACTGCCGGGGTCCTGGCATTTGTTTTCAAAGACTGGATCAAAGACCAGCTGTATTTCTTTATAAACAACAACATCAGAGCGTACAGGGATGACATTGATTTGCAAAACCTCATAGACTTCACCCAGGAATATGTAAGTTTAAATTTGGTTTCTTTTCAAGTTGAAAGCCTTCTGGGAAGGATGGCCCCAGAGAGCATCCTCCTGGCTCCGCGCCCGCCCGCTGGGACGCCCCTCTGACTGGTCTGCGTGGCTTTTGGGTTGTTTGCTTGTCTGTTTATTCTTTGCCGACTTGTTCTGTGACCTGCACGATTTGTGCTCTACATGGAAATGGCCTGTTTTTACTGAATCTTCGTGTCTGCCAAGAGGAACAGAGAAGGAAACTCTTGAGCAAGAAGGTTCTAATCACAGTTGCCCTTTGCTGCCGACATTTGAAGAAGATTGCTTTGCTATAGGTTTAACGTTTTATTTGGCGTTAAATATGGATTCTGTCTTGTTCCTTGACCATTTCTAGTCATCCTCCACACTTCACAGCTCGGAATAATATCCTCACCAGTAGGGTGTTTGTTCAAAATTCCCTGACGTAGACCCATTCAGTATTATAGCACGCGCGGGTGAAACCGAAAGTCGAGCAAGTTTCACCCCCTGGTGGCCTCTACCGAGTGGAGAGCCTGTGCAGAGAGCCCCTCCCACCCAGCACATATTTCTGTGGCGGCCCCTGCAAGGCAAACGAAGCAGCAGAATCCCTGTTCCACTCAGAATGCAAAATGGCCTATGAACAGGGCTCAGAAGATACAGATCTGGTGCCCAAATCTGATCAGCTAAGTGACTTAGGGGTAATAGGACCTTGGCCTGTGTCCCCAACAGGAACGTGGAAACAATAAAAGCTACAGTTTAACTCATGGAGATTCTGTGACACTCGAGTAAGATGTGCTTGGTGGTTTCATAATGGGCTTCGGGTGTTGTGGTCCTACAAACCGACAGGTGCTTATTTGCAGACACTTAAAAAATGGAAAAAATCAGATAAGCTGCGCAGACCTGGACCGTGGTGTCCATGATGTTAATGCATATGGCAGGAGGAGCTGGGGTCCCTTTGGTAAAGGGAGGAGAGGGCTATATCGGCACTCGTCCTGGGGGCAACCCCCACACCCCCACATGCATCAGGCACTCAGAGCAGAGCAAGTTGTGTTGATTTTGTTCCGTAGCAGCAAGGACTGCCCTGGAGTGAGCTGTACTCGGGTGTGAAATTAAGCCCCCTTTCATCTCCTCGGCAGACTTCACTGTTTTGTTAGGTCATAATGGATGCAGGCTCACGCCTTGCCAAGTATTATTGCTGCCTCGTTTGCATGACAGTCTGATGAAGCCGTGCCACCAATGTTGGGAGGCGCAACTCCAGCCCTCAGAGAACCCGATGAGGCGGACGCACATGCGTATACACATTCTCTTGAAATGCTGTCTGCTTTACGGGAAAATACTGTCGTTTCATGTGATTTTTCTTTTTCTGTCGTGGAGTTGAATGTTCTGAAGTAGATGCTGGTCCTGAAAGCCGTCCAGTGGTCCTGGCTGGATGTTTATTTAACTGGGAGACGTGGAGCTAGTCCACGGGGCAGGGCGTGGGGGGGTGGGGGGAGGAGACAATGGGACCAGCCTCTGTGTCAGGCCCCTCGTAAGACCCACGGAATTTAACATGATTGTATTTTAATTAGACGATTGCATTCTTAAGTAATTTTTTGAAAATGTAAATACCTGCTCTTGTTTAAACAGATTCTGAGTACTAACAGATATGTAATGAGAAGTCAGCCTCTAAGACTTGGGCTGGGGGGCGGGGGAGAGTAATGGGTGTGTTCAGGATTTTGATTGTGGTGATGGTTTCATGATGTATACATATGTCAAAAATGATCAAATTGGACACTTTATGTGCAGTTGATTGTATGTTAGTGATACAGCAATAAAACAGATTTTTAAAAAACCATTAAGGTGTAGATATCAAAATTGTAAAAAAGGAAATCTCTCGATATCCCACCCACAGCCCCAGTCGCCTCCTTTGGACACTGCTGTTTAGTGTCTTATCCTTCTAGAATGTTCTCACATGCACTCAAACTAACCCCACCCTGTTCTAAGGGAGCCCTGCTATCAACTCCTGTCCGCCCCGCCCCACCACCACCACCTAACACCATGGGTCTCATCGACCTTCCAAATCACATGCCCACGCACCCTTACAAACCTTCCACCTGCGTTATTTTGGAGGCTTTGATGGGGGCTGCGTGGGTTCAGTCTGGTATAAAAATAAATTCTGAGACGGAGGGAGGGAGCCGGCAGGACGGGGTGTGGGCCGTTGGGGCGGGTGTGGGTGCAGCGCCTGGTGGCCTCCAGGTGGAGGTGTTCTAATTCTCTCCTGTTTGCTCTAGTGGCAGTGCTGTGGGGCTTTTGGAGCTGATGATTGGAACCTAAATATTTACTTCAATTGCACAGATTCCAATGCAAGTCGGGAGAGGTGCGGCGTGCCATTCTCCTGCTGTACTAAAGATCCCGCGGTAAGTGGGGGCAGCACATGGCCCGCCTGCTCCCGCATCGCCCGGGACGGTGTGTGGGATGGGCAGAGGGGTGGTGTTCTTCTGGAAACCTCTTACCTGCGTAGTCCTGATTGTCGCTCCTGCAGGGCCTATAGGGCTCAGTTCTTCCCAGTAGGAGTGATCATCACTCCTGTTCTGAGCCTTCGTGTGCCTTGGCTCATTGAAGTCCGGAACATTCCTGCCAGAAGATACCAACATTATCTTCCCTTTTTAGGTGAAATCGAGGCCCCTGGGTTTTAAGTCCCTACCCAAGCTCATATCGCCAGCAAATGTTGGCGTTGTTCCTTCTTTATAGGCTCACCTGGGAGCTCTCTCATTGGGTTGTGGTTAGTAACCCTCTTCTTCCCGACTTAGTTGTGGGGGACACATTGGAATAGAAGAGTTTGAGACAAGAATGCTATGGGGGGAGACCATAGCTGCCCAGATTCATTTGTAGCCTGTCAGTCCCCAAGCGTGCACCCTCAGAGCTGCCCTTGCCCCCATCATGCAGATTCGAGTGGGCACTGATGAGTTCATGGCCATTTCCCCCTGGAAGGTGGAGGGTGTGCAGCTCTTCAAAGGGGGCGTGGCCTTGGGGTGGGGAAGCAGAAGTTCCCCGCAGCCTGCCCATCGCCCATTGCCCCTGGTGGGGGTCAGCCCGGGCTGTTACTCTTGGTCTGAAGAGACTGAGAATCAGGAAGGCCTGTGCTCGCTGCTCTGGGATCTCGCCAGGACAGCTGACCTTCCCCACTGGCTGGTTTCTCCCTTTCCTCTGAGGAGGCCCAAAGGCAAGAGTGCCCGGCAGAGCCCAGGGTGCCCGCTCAGGCAGCCTCACACTGGCCAGCCGATGCCAGCTGCTCTGTCTCCCGTTCTGCCCTGTGTTAACATTCCATCAGACAAACTCCGAAGTTCTCAGAAGGCATTATGTCTCCCCTTTCAGCGACAGATCCTCTGGGTAGAGGTATCTCATTCCATAAATGCCAAGCTAACAGTTTCCACCCAGCCCCTGCAGAGGGGGGGAAAAAACAAGCCTAAATGAGGGGAATTCGCATTTCTGATCAGGGCTGTCGGATGTTTTCTATAAATGCCAAGCTAACAATTTCCACCCAGCCCCTGCAGAGGGGGAAAAAAAAACAAGCCTAAAAGAGGGGAATTCGCATTTCTGATCAGGGCTGTCGGATGTCAGAACATGTGTCCATGTGATATGTGACTAGGGTGTTGTTCTGTTTTTAATGAAGTCACGTATTCTCATTGAAAACTCATTTAAATAACATAGAAATATACATATTAAAAAATAGAAGTCCTTCTCCCCCTCCCACCACCAAAGAGAGCAAAAATGAAGCCAGTCATTATGCCCATTCAGCATGGTTTTTATCTGTCTCCAGTTCCCTAAACACCATAAACGTATTGAGGCTGTCAGCTCTGAATCCTGTACCTCCCACAGAATGGGCTTGCTCTCCTTCCTGGTATTTCCCGAGCCTCTGTTTTCCGCATTTGGAAAAGGGCATATTTTAATACCTATTTCTGAGGATTGTTAAAATAATGACATGGGGTAACATATCAGAGTGCTTACCGAGGCGCCCGGTCCATCTGTGTGCCCGATGCACATTGTATTACCCTGAGTGGGCATCTTCTGCTGATCCCTCCGTGGGCTTCTAACCGGCGTGACTGTCACTGTCCTGTTTTCTTTCCCCACCAGGAAGATGTCATCAACACTCAGTGTGGCTATGATGCCAGGCAGAAACCAGTAAGTGGGTACCATCTTGTCGCTTGGCGCACGGGGTGTTGGAGGAGCCTTGGAACTTGCGTGCTGACGCTGTGTTCTCCTCTTCCCTTGTGAAGGAGGTCGACCAGCAGATCGTAATCTACACGAAAGGCTGCGTGCCCCAGTTTGAGAAGTGGCTGCAGGACAATTTGACCATCGTGGCCGGTGTGTTCATAGGCATTGCGTTGCTACAGGTAAGGCCGGGCTCCTTCCTGGACGTCACGGGCAGCGATGCCCCGGGAGAATCCTCACCAGGCCGGGCACTTGGCCGGATCACCTTAATGGCCCAGTATTTAGGACACAATTGGAGGGGCTGGGAAACAGACCCAAATTATGTGGTGTTTTATTAAAGCTCTGATTTTAGATGCAACTCTATCCTAAAATACATTCGGAAACTGGTTTGTTTGTTTTTTTCCTTTTGAAGATGGAGACGTTGATTGGGTCAGTGCGTTTCCATGGGCTCGGTAATGAATTCTGAGGATTGTATGTGCCAGCTGGGCAGACAGGAATGGTCAAAAGCAGATCCAAGTGGTGAGGTTAAGGTTTTTTTGGATTTTTACAAACATGCTGTGTCCCTTTCTGCCTCTGGCCCACCTTCCCAGAGTGCTAGTGAGGGAAAGGAGTGCCCACTTTTCCTCCTGGGCAGTCCCAAGTGCTAACTTTTTCGTCCGGTGGAGATGTGATACTTTTCTTTGAGCCCAAATGCGGCGCGGTGATTGAAAGAAACGAAAGAAGACGTAAATAATGGAAAGCCTTCCCATACTCATGGACTGAAAGGCTTACTATCGCTAATGTGGCAGTACGCCTCAAATCCATCTACAGATTCAGTGCAATCTCTGAATTCAAACTGCCTTTTTTATTTTTTATTTTTTTTTTCAAAAATTGACAAGTTGATCCTAAAATTCATATGGAAATGCAAGGGACCCAGAAAAGCAAAAACAAACTTGAAAAAGAACAAATTTGGAGAATTCACACTTCCCAATTCCAGACTTACTTCAAAGGTGCAGGCATCAAGATAGTGCCTCCTGGCATAAGGTTGGCATATAGATCAGTGGAAAAGAATAGAAAGTCCAGAAGTAAACCCACGCATCGATGGTCAGTAGATTTTTGACAAGGGAACCAAGACCGTTCACTGGGGCAAAAATAGTCTTTTCAATAAATGGTGCTGGACCAACTATCTATCTATATGCAAAAGAATAAATTTGAACTCCTACCTCACACCATACATGAAAATTAACTCAAAATAGACCAAAAACCAAAATATAAGAGCTAAAACTATAAAACTTAGGAGAAAGTACAAGTGTAGGAGAAAGTATAGGTGTTGCTCTTTGCGTCCCAGGAGTAGGTGGTTTTCTTAGACATGACACTACAAGCACAAGCAACCAAAGAAATAGTAGATCAATTGGACTTTGTCAAAATTAAAAACTGTGCTAAAAATACCAAGAAAATGAAATGACAACCCACAAAATGGAAGAAAATATTTGCAAATCATTATATCTGGTAAGGATCAAGTATCTGGACTGTACAAAAAACAACTCAACAGTTAAAAAGTCAAACCCAATTTAAAGATGGGCAAAGAATTTGAATAGCCATGTCTCCAGAGAAGATACAAATGGCTAGTAAGCACGTGAGGAGATAGAACGCCACCATTAATTGTTAGGGAAATTCGAATAAAAACCACAGTGAGATACCTACCACTTCACACACAGCAGGATGGACATACAGTTGACCCTCGAACAACATGGGTTTCAGCTGTGTGGGTCCACTCATAAGCACATTTTTTTTCAACTGACCACAGTTCAGTTGATCTATGTAGTTCAACTGGCTGAGGTTGGGAATCTGAGTATGCAGAAAACTGACTAGTTATGTGCGGATTTTTCAACTGCATGGGATTACAGCACCCATAACCCCCATGTTGCTCAGGGGTGAACTGTAATGATAAAGGAAGATAATAACGAGTTGTCGAGGATGTGAAGAAATTGGAACCCTCACACATCACTGAAGGGAATGAAAATGATGCGGCCTGTACGGAAAACAATTGGCAATTCCTCAGAAAATTACAGTTACCATATGACCCCGCAATTCTATTCTGAGGTATGTACCCCAGAGAATTAAAAACATGTGTTCACGGAAAAACGTATATACAGATGTTCATAGTGATATTATGCATAAGAGCCCAAAAAAGGAAACACTGCAGATGCCCATCACCTGCTGAATGGAAAAACAAAATATGGTTTATCCATATAGTGGAATATTACTCAAACCGTCAAAAGGATTGACTACCGGTACATGTTACCACGTGGACCTTGAATACACTTTGCTATGGGAAAGCGGACTGACACAGAAGGCCAGATGTTATATGATCCCATTCATACGAAATGTCCAGAATGAGCAAATTCAAAGGAAGTAGATTAGTGGTTGACAGGACTGTGGAGATGGGGGGCATGAGAATGACTGCTAATGGGTACAGTTTCTTTCTGGGGTGATGAAATGTATGGGAAACAGATAGTGGTCATCGTTGCATACCCCTGTGAGTACACTAAAAACCACTGAATTATGCACTTTAAAGGAATGGATTTTATAGTATATGAATTATATCTCAATTTAAAAGATCAAAGATAAGGAAAATCAGATTCAGCCCGGCCAGCGTGGCTCAGTGGTTGAGTATTGACCCATGAACCAGTTCAACTGGCTGAGGTTGGGAATCTGAGTATGCAGAAAACTGACTAGTTATGTGCGGATTTTTCAACTGCATGGGATTACAGCACCCATAACCCCCATGTTGCTCAGGGGTGAACTGTAATGATAAAGGAAGATGATAACGAGTTGTCCAGGATGTGAAGAAATTGGAACCCTCACACATCACTGAAGGGAATGAAAATGATGCAGCCTCTACGGAAAACAATTGGCAATTCCTCAGAAAATTACAGTTACCATATGACCCCACAATTCTATTCTGAGGTATGTGCCCCAGAGAATTAAAAACATGTGTTCACCCAAAAACGTATATACAGATGTTCATAGTGATATTATTCATAAGAGCCCAAAAAAGGAAACACTGCAGATGCCCATCACCTGCTGAATGGACAAACAAAATATGGTTTATCCATATAGTGGAATATTACTCAAACCGTCAAAAGGATTGACTACTGGTACATGTTACAACATGGACCTTGAATACACTTTGCTCTGTGAAAGCGGACTGACACAGAAGGCCGGATGTTATATGATCCCATTCATATGAAATGTCCAGAATGAGCAAACTCAAAGGAAGTAGATTAGTGGTTGGCAGGACTGTGGAGATGGGGGGCATGGGAATGACTGCTAACGGGTACAGTTTCTTTCTGGGGTGATGAAATGTATGGGAAACAGATAGTGGTCATCGTTACATACCCCTGTGAGTACACTAAAAACCACTGAATTATGCACTTTAAAGGAATGGATTTTATAGTATATGAATTATATCTCAATTTAAAAGATCAAAGATAAGGAAAATCAGATTCAGCCCGGCCAGCGTGGCTCAGTGGTTGAGTATTGACCCATGAACCAGAAGGTCGAGGTTTGATTCCCAGTCGGGGCACATGCCCATGTTGTGGGCTCGATCTCCAGCAGGGGGCGTGCAAGAGGCAGCTGATCAATGATTCTTTCTCATCATTGGTGTTTCTATTTCCCTCTCCTTCTCCCTTCCTCTCTCTGAAATCCATAAAAATATATTTAAAAAAGAAAAATAGGATTCATTGGCCAAGGAAAAGCATAATGATGTTCAGAGTTTCACTGTTTGACTCTTTTTCTTCCTTTCTCAGATTTTTGGGATATGCCTGGCCCTAGGATTCATTGGCCAAGGAAAAGCCTAATGATGTTCAAAGTTTCACTGTTTGACTCTCTTTCTTCCTTTCTCAGATTTTTGGGATATGCCTGGCCCAGAACCTGGTGAGCGACATCGAAGCTGTCAGGGCCAGCTGGTAGAGCGGAGCGCCTGCCACCACCGCAGAACACTGGACACCCAGCCTCCCGCACCCTCCAGCGGCCCGACCGCGTCCACGCCGCACGGAGCAGTCACAGGGGCATCCTGCAATCCCACCTGACGGAGCTGCCAAGAACTTGTTTTGGGGGGTGAAGCTGAGAAATGCTGCTTACTGACAGAATTAAAGAAACAATAACCAGTATGCAAGTCGTTGCGCCGTGAATCTACTGTAGCCATGAATTTATGGATGGTTGGATCCTTAACCAAAAAAAGAGGAAAAGGGAGGGTGGGGAACCCGTATGTACTTGAATGTGTGGGGAAAGCCTTGTTCTCCACGGGAGCGATTGGAGGGCTGGGAGAGGCAGCGTTGCCCTTCCTCACGCCGTGGCCTGAAGATGTGATCTTTCCTGAAACCCAGCCCCTGCCCTGTGAGGGCTGGGCCACTGGCGTCCCTTCACTGGACATCGCAAGGAACTGCGACAACTCGCGTCCCGGGGAGAAAACAGCTTGTCCTTGGGGTCAGATTTCGAGATCGAGTTCAGCAAGTGACGAGCCGGCACGTTGGGCCTCCTGACGAGAGAAGCTGTGTATTTCGCGTGCACTGAGCAGACCCCGGGAGCACCCCGTGAGGCTGGAATGCAGCAGGACAGATCTTTTTTCTAAGCGGCCTGCGCTTTATTTACCTGTGGCATCCAAGGAGAAAATGAGGCTCATGGAGGTATTAGTTGGATACACCCTCACCCCAGCCACTCAAGTAGGTGTCGGATTCTTCAGAAACTCTGCGGCTTTGGCTTTTTTTTTTCTTGCCTTTTTTTGTTTTAGACTCCCCAAAAGCTGCCGTTTCTGTTAAATTTTTAAGTGTTTCCTTACAAGCTCGAATATTAATTTTGTGTGTGTAATCTCCCCGCATGACCTGTGAATCTGAATCCACCATTCTCTCCTCCCGCCATCTCTCCGACAACATTGATAGGTGTGGTGTGGTGTGGTCAGCACTGGGTGGGTTCACGCCCTGAGAGGGGTGGCGGTCCCGCCTGGCTGGGAAGGGGCCAGCTGGGCCCGCGAGATGCTTCCATGGACTCAGCAATCGCTCAGCCATACGGGTCGCCATGGTCTCTGCTGCGTCCTGCCCCCCTCTCTCCTGGAATGGAAGTGAACCCCTTTCTAAAACAACGCTGACACATCAGAAAGCTTCTAGTGGGGTTTTTCCCTCTTCTGGTTTTAGTTTTGGTTTTTTTTTTTTTACAAAGAGAAGAGTGAGTGGGCAGAGCTCTTTCTGTTCTCATAGTGCAGGCTAACCATCAGGATGGCGACAAAGCACAAATACTCCGAGGGGGGACATTGGCGGGCAGGTGTTCTGAGTCTGAGACGAAAACCACCTCCAGGTGCTGCCACCCACCCTGGCCCGCCTCCAGGAGGGAGGGACCCGTTTTGCCCCCAGATTTTAATCCAACCTCATCTACTGGGATGTCACTCTCCCGGGGAGCAGGTATAGTCTGTGGAGCGCTGGGAAAACCACAGGCGTGTTTCACGGTGATGACAGGTTCTCCAACACATCGCTGGGCAGCCGGCGAGGTACTTTGTGAACTTGAGCAAGGCTTTCTGCGCCCGCCCCCTGGTGCATCGCTGCGGCCGGTGCACATGTGGGTCTGCTCTGAGCGAGGACTGCAGTTGACAATACCTGGTCTCCGGGGTTGGGTGTGTCTGACTCTGCATGTGAGTGTGTGTGTCTGTATCGTCAGCGATGTCCATCCCGTGCTCCAGCTGTAAGATGATTTTATCTCGTCTCGGCCCCACCACGTTGTCCTGTGATGTCATTCCAACACGGAGTCAGCTCTCCGGTTGGCACGCTTGTCCTTCCTGTTCATTACCTCATCCTCCAGGGAACTCCCTCTGACCAGTTAATTCAGAACCGGGCAAGACTCCCCCCTTCGGCACATCCAGTGAAAGGCCAAACGGAAGTCCAAGTGAGTTTTACATTTTAAGGAACCACCCTTTATTTTTTACACTTGAGAGTGGTTGTAATAAAGGCTGTCATTAATAAACTTGGTTCTACCTTACGTGGGGTTATGTCTGTCTTCATTGCTTCTCTCTTGAAATCGCAATAGTCTCGGATGCGGTGGTTCCCAAACCTCAGCAGCCGCGTCAGAATCCCCGATGGCTTGTGGAAACCCAGATGGCTGTGTCTGCCTGTTCCCAGACTGAATTCCTGATTTAGTCCTTCTGGGGAGGGGAGGTTGAGAAGGTGCTGTTCTGACTGGTTCGCGGTGATGGTTTGCTGGCGACGCTGTTGCCATGTGTTTTGAGAGCACGATTTGAGAACCCCGCTCTGGTCTGGTTCTCTCGGGGGAAGGGACAGGGAACATCTTGTGATTGGAAGGGAAAGGTCTCTTGGTGCTGCCGGCTAATGGGAGACAGGCAGAGGGGGGTGTGTAGGAATCTCTGTTCCTAAGGCCATTGCTGCTCACAGCCTCCCAGAGACCACGTGGCGTGCAGATCATCAGGCCTTGCCCCTAGCAGTTCTGTGGTGGGGGAGCCAGAGCCTATATATATATTTTTTTATTTACTTTTTCCAGAGAGCCTATATGTTTACGAAAGTCCCACTGAAAATTTAATGCACAGTGAGGATGAGGACTCACATGGGCCTAGGTAAATGTTGATAATATTCACAACCTTTTTCTAAGAAAATAATTTCTAGTAGTCCCTTAGAGCAGGAATCTTAGCCCCTTGGAGAAATGCGGACTTAACTTTTATTTTGAATTATCACCGCAGAAGGAGACTTCTGTCTTTAGAACTGTCAGGGATTTTCTTCATAGATTAAATGAAAACAACATTTTAAGGTTCACACAGTATTTTCAGACCCCGACCCTGTGTCAGGACTGGTTTGGGAAACGTTTGCCTCATACCCCTGGATACTTGAGACCACAAATGTTACTTTGACTTTAGGGGAGTGTATCTGTGGTAATGGGAGGTCACCAGTCCCCATTTCTTGAGTTTTCTTCGCTGTGCTGGGGAGATATCTTATGTACGGGAGGCTGTTTGTCCTTCTTGCTCTTGGCAGACTCTAGGCCCAGAAAGGAGAAATATTACAGCTCGGAAGTAAAGGGATTCAGCCTGGCTGGTGTGGCTCAGTGGTTGAGCATCAACCTATGAACCAGGAGGTCACTGGCTCGATTCCCAGTCAGGGCATATGCCCCGGTTGCGGGCTCGATCCCCAGTGTGGGGCCTGCAGGAGGCAGCCGATCAGTGATTCTCTCTCCTCATTGATGTTTCTGTCTGTCTCTTCCTCTCTGAAATCAATAAAAATACATTTTGAGAAAAAGAAGTAAAGGGATGCTTTGTCTTGAACTCAGAACTTATAGGAAGTTTCCTCTGTGTAGGTAGGCTTGGAGGAGGATTATTCAATTGATATCTCTGTTGTGTGACCGGTTACCACCAACATCATTGCCTCCATGATTTAAAAATATCTAATAGTGTTTTTAAGAATGAACACAGGGATTAAAAAGAAGAATTTTGCATCATGAAACACTTGAAAAAAAAGGAGATCTTTGTTTTCTTCTTTCTACCCAGGAATGACCCTCTCACTTTTGTTCCAGCCTTCTCCCCGCCGCAGGCCCCCTCCTTCTGCTCTCAGGACTCTGAGACGCGTCTTGGCTTTTTCTTGTTTTGCACAGTGTTCCTCGCAGGCCCTGTGCGCGCTGGGCAGGGACGCTCGCTCTGCAGTTTCTGGAGCTCCTCTCAGGGCTGCTGCCCGCCGCTGGGACGGGAGCCCTGGGAAGCGGCTGGACAATGAGGAGCCAGGGGCCTGGCTGGCCCTCCCGGCTCTCTGGGTCCTTTATTCCACGAAGCCCCGCTTCCCTAGGGAAGCCTGTTCCGACTCCGAGGAGGAGCGGGAAGCTCTCCCGGAGCGCTGGCGAGCCCTCTCCGCAGTGGGAAGCCTGGTCCTGGAGTGAGGAGGAGAATGCGGTGTTTGCCTGGGAATAGGGACCCATGGTGACATCTACAGAGATGTCTATGTGACAACAGACAGGGCGGAGGTACCTGGGCGGGGGCAGGGGGCGGAGAAGAGAAGCCGGACTCTGAAGAGAGGCGCAAAGCCATCTTTAGAATGGCCTGAGCCTTTCTTTTTGGAAGGGTTGGTGACGAAGTAAAGTTGATCATGTTACAGTTTGGAGGACTTCTTTAAGTGGAGGAATTAAATACACTCGCTATGGCCTGTTCATGCTGAGCAGGTCTCTTGTCAGCCGGGCGGCCCCGAGACGATGCCTGGGTTAGGCCGCTGCTGGGGTCCGTGAACCCAAAGCAAAGCCCGGATTCCTCCACTGCCAGGAGCCCTCCTGCGGGGAGAGGGTGAGTTCCCGGGCTTTACGCTTCACTAGCGTAGTCCGGACACCGCGGTGTGCAAACAAGGCAGCGCTTCCCATGTTGTTGCCCTGTGTTTAAGGCGTAGTTGCATTCTTTGTGGGAGAAAGACAACCTTTTAAATCGGGAGTTTATCGTGTCTTCGGTTTTGCTTTTGCAGAACTGGCTTGAACAGGAACGTTTTAATGGCCTGCCCTCTGGTGGTGATCCTGCGGAACCCCTGGCGGCTGGAATAGTTGCTGCAGGGCTGAAAACTGCCTATGGAGAAGTGCTCGCACTTTGCAGGAGGAACTCGAAGGCTCTACAGCTGTACGTTGGGTCCCTTCACACGCTCCTGAAAGTGGCATCGCCTGCCTTAGAGAGCTAGGGGGCTGGGTGTTGAACCCCCGTCACATCTACATCCTGATCCTGCTGCTAGGACTTGAAAGGGCACGGCCCTCCAGCTGAGACTCACGGTTCATGGAAGAGGTGGGGGTGATCTAAAATGACTCATCTGCCAGGCAGATGACTCTTTGGGAACAATGAATGGAACAGTCCCATCTACTTCTTCTCAAAGCACCCGTGCTGATCACCTGGAGTTTGCTTCTATCTGAGAATTTGCAACTTTGGTTGTGACGGTGGTGAAGTTGGGTAGGGTGTTGGGCAGGTCTGGATCACTGACTGTAACTTGTGTTTTAGGAGTTTGATACGGGTGGGATTGCATCTTCCCAAAATCCATGTGTTGAAGTCCTAACCCGGATACCTCAGAACGTGACTGTATCGGGAAGTAGGGTGGTTGCACGTGTAATTAGGTAAGAGGAAGTGATATCCTGTCTAGCCAGTGTTCCTGTAAGAAGGCAAACTTGGGCTCAGAGGCACACACCGGGAGATGGCCAGGTGAACATGAAGGCAGAGATGGAGGGATATGTCCGTAAGCCATGGACCACTAAAGACCTCTAAGAACCACCAGCGAGCCTTGGAGCCTGGGAGGCATGGAACCTGTTCTGCCTCGGCCTGCAGGACCCGACGCTGCTGACACCTGGACTTTGGCCTTCACCCTCCCGACCGTGAGACAATCCACGTCTGTGGTTTCAGCCTCCCTCCCGCTCTGTGGTCCTGCTGTGGAGTCGGAGGAAGCCGAGACGGGGTTTGGTGCCCTGTTGCAAATTTTCAGGCTGGAAATGGGAGGACTGCTCGGAGCTACTTTTCCACTAGAAGGATGCTGAGCGTGCTTGTGCCCCTTACTATTGGAGTGGGTGCAGCGGAACATGGCATGGGGTGCCCTCTCCACATTTGCCCTGAGCTCCTGGAAACAGTCTTGTCACCTTTGGTGGGACATTTTAAAACAAGCAGTGCTTTGTCTCATTCTGACTTACGATGGCAGTGCTGCAGACTATGTTTATGGGACCCAGTGATCTTAAATGCAACATGCTGGAGTGATGAAGAACCTTACCTAATAATAGACAAACGTGTAAATTGACCATCCCTCTGCTATGCTCACCAGCCAATCAGGAGAGTACGCAAATTAACCAAAGATGGCGGTTAATTTGAATACGCAGGCGCGAAGCAGCGGAGCGAAGACGAAGGCTCCAGCCAGAGCAGCGAAGACTGAAGGCTCCAGCTGGAGCAGCGAAGGCCTGGATCCCGGGTGCTGGAGGGAAACCGGTGCCGGCAGCCAGGGGAAAAGAAGGCCTATTGCATGAATCTTTGTGCAACGGGCCTCTAGTCATAAATAAAAGTGCTTCTTTCCCAGGATGTGTGTTTCCTTGAGGCTTATTACTTCGTGAAAGAATCAGCCCAATACTTCCATGAGTCGCTACTGCACACCAGTTAGCAGAGGCGAATCCTAACCCTAACCACAACCCCAAACCTAACATAGCCACAGCGCAACCCTAAGGATAATGCAAACCCTAAGCGTGTCATAACCCTAACACTAAACATAAAACCAACCATAACATTAACATAAACTTCACACTAATGCAAACCAACAGACTAACCCAGCGGTGGGCAAACTACGGCCGCAAGCCAGATCCTGCCCGTTTGAAATGAATAAAACTATTGAAAAAAAAAGAACATACCCTTATATGTAATGCTGTTTACTTTGAATTTATATTAGTTCACGAAAACACTCCATCCATGCTTTTGTTCCGGCCCTCCGGTCCAGTTTAAGAACACATTGTGGCCCTCGAGTCAAAAACTTTGCCCATCCCTGGACTAACCTTATCAAAAACCTAATCCTAACCCTAAACCAAACCCTATCAAAGCACTAAACCAAACTACACCCCTAACACTAGTGAGGGCCATCTAACCCTAATTACCCTAACCCTAAAAAACCCTAACACTAAACCTAACCCTAAGCATAACCCAACCCTAACCCTAAAACTAAACATAATCCTCACCCTAACCCTAACCCTAACCCTAACCCTGACCCTAACCCTAATGCAGGACCAAACATAAGCCTAACCCAAACCCTAACCCTAATGAAGGACCAACATTAACCCTAACCCTAACCCTAACCCTAACCCTAATGCTGCAGGACCGCTAACCCTAAGCCTCAAACCCTAACACTAAACCTAACCCTAATGCAGGACCAACCCTAAACCT
>NW_005369977.1:0-1103 GCF_000412655.1 Myotis brandtii
CTGGCTATGCTTCCCACGCTGGTGAAACTGAGCCGGGTCTCGTCACCTTCCAAGAGTAGAAACTATAAGCTGCAATGTCAATGTCCAAAGCCATCTTCACATTGAGGAGGTCCTGGTATTCTTTTAAATATTGTGCCAATTCACTCTTTGCAGTTCGCAACTCATTTTCTAATTTGTTGATTGTGTCCTGCATAGCACTAATGTCGGCGTTCTGCTTATCCTCCAGCTCTTGCAGCTGCTTTTCCAGCGCTTCGTTCATGCCCCGGCATGCTTCCATTCCATCTCCAGGGTCTTGGCCCAGGCAACGGCTCTCAGAACCTCATCCTTGGCAGCGTGCACTGCTTCGGTGTTCTTGGCAGCGCTCTCAGTCAGCACGGTGAAGTGGCTCTTGAACCATTCTTTGGCATTCTGCATGTTCTTGGCAGCCAGCTTCTAATACTGGGGGCGAATGTCCTTGAGTGTGGTGGAGAGGTTGGGCTTGGAGAACACGTCCATCTCCACAGAGATCTGAGCATACTGGATCTGTGCCTGCAGCTCAGCGATCTCCTCTTCCTGCACCTTCTTAGAAAGGTGATTTCGTTCATCAGGCTGTCGATGCGCTTTTCGAGTTCAGCACTGGCGAGAGCAGGCAAGAGCCACCTCATCTGCACCTTTGCGCCTCCAGCAGCCGGCCCTCGGCGTCCTGGCGGTTCAGCACCTCTCCCTCATAGTGCACCTGCAGGTTGCTCCCAGCCCCTCCCAAGCCCCGGTGCCTCCTAATGGGGTCCCGAGGCTGCACCCCCTGATCCTGCTGCCCTCTCCTCCCCAGGGCCCAGGGCGCAGTGAGGCAGGATGCAGTTGTCCCATTTTCATTAAAATGTTCAACCCGCACCCGCTCAACTGGTGTCCACAGGCGCTCTGGGGGCAGACAGTGATCCTGGAGGCACTCCCCACCCCCACCAGAGCTCAGCCACCATGGTCCTGGGTGAGACAGCCCCGCCAGGCCTCGTGGCTGCAACTTGGACCCGCTTCCTTAACCAGGGACCTGGCGCTGGGCGGGCAGTAGCGGCGCTTCCTTCCCAGCCCGCACTGGAGTGGGTCCCTGTGGTTTCAGAACCGAACTC
>NW_005369978.1:0-804 GCF_000412655.1 Myotis brandtii
GCTTGATATGATTTCTATCTTCTTGAATTAGAAGAGATTTTGCCTGTGGCCCAATATGTGGTCTGTCATTGAAAATGTCCAATGTGCACTTGAGAAGAATGTATATTCTGTAGCTTTGGGATGAAATGTTCTGAAGATGTCAATTAATGTCATCTAACCTAGTGAGTCATTTAGGATTGATGTTTCTTTGCTGATTTTTTTGTTTAGAGGATTTATGGTGTCAATGGGGTATTAAAGTCCCCTACTGTGACTGTATTGCTGTTGATCTCTCCCTTAATATCTTCCAGAAGTTTTTTTTATCTATTTGGGTGCTCCTGTATTGGGTGCCTATATGTTTACCAGAGTTATATCCTCTTGTTGAATTGCTCCCTTTAGTATTATGAAGTGGACTTCCTTATCTCTTGTTACGGCCTTCACTTTGAGGTCTATTTTGTCAGATATAAGTATTGCTACTCCAGCTTTTTTTTCCTTTCCATTTGCCTGAAAAAAATTTTTCATCCCTTCACTATCAGTCTGTGTGAGTCCTTTGTTCTGAGGTGGGTCTCTTGTAGACAGCAGATATATGGGTCATGTTTTCTTATCCATTCAGTTACCCTCTGTCTTTTGATTGGAGCATTTAATCCATTTAGGTTTAAGGTTATTATTGATAGGTACTTGTTTGTCACCATTTTTATTGTTTATGCCTGTGTTCCTTCTTCCCTTCCTATTCCTTCTTTTTACAGCAGTCCCTTTAGCATTTCTTTCATTGGTGGCTTGGTGGTGATAAGCTCCCTTAGCCCTTTTTTGTCTATGAAGCTCCTTATT
>NW_005369979.1:0-980 GCF_000412655.1 Myotis brandtii
GGCCTGCTGTTGAAGTCCTACTATGTGTAGTATTGATACCCTACTCTGTCTGCTGTTGGTGTCCAACTATATCTGCTATTAATGTCCTACTATGTGTAGTATTGATGCTCTACTATGTCTGCTATGGATGTACTACTATGCCTACAATCGATGTCCTACTATGTGTAGTACTGACGTCCTACTATTGACATCGTACTATGTCTGCTGTCGATGCCCTGCTCTGTCTGCTATTGATGTCCTACTATGTCTGCTACTGATGTCCTACTATGTGTAGTATTGATGTCCTACTATGTCTACTGTTGATGTCCTACTATGTCTGCCATTGATGTTCTATTATGTCTGCTGTTGACGTCTACTATGCCTGCTACTGACATCCTACTATGTCTGCTACTGATGTCCTACTATGTGTAGTATTGATGTCCTACTCTGTCTGCTGTTGATGTCCTATTCTGTCTGCAATTGACAACCTACTATGTCTGCTATTGACATCCTACTATGTCTGCTGTTGATGTCCTACTATGTCTGCTGTTGAAATTCTACTATGTCTTCTATTGATGTCCTACTATGTGTAGTATTGATGTCCTACTCTGTCGGCTGTTGATGTCCTGCTTTGTCTGCTGTTGACATCCTACCATGTCTGCTACTGATGTCTTACTGTCTGTAATTGATGTCCTACTATGTCTGCTATTGATGTCCTACTATCTCTGCTATTGATGTCCTACTCTGTCTGCTACTGATGTCCTACTATGTGTAGTATTGATGTCCTACTCTGTCGGCTATTGACATCCTATTATGCCTACAATTGATGTCCTACTATGTGTAGTACTGACTTCCTACTATTGACATTGTACTATGTCTGCTGTTGACATCCTGCTATGTCTGCTGTTGATGTCCTACTATGTCAACATTTTATGTTCTACTATGTCTGCAATTGATGTCCTACTACACTGAGTGGCCAGATTATGATGGCCACCCCATCA
>NW_005369980.1:0-760 GCF_000412655.1 Myotis brandtii
AAGACACTGGGGAGGTGGGGTGAGGGCATGTGCCGGGAGGGTAGGGAAGGATGGGGGAAGGTCAGTGGGGGAAAAAAAAAGGAGACATATGTACTACTATCTGTAATACTTTAAACAATAAAATAAAATTAAAAAAAAAAAGAAATGGAAGGGACAGATGATCCACTACCCTTCCTCTGGCCAGTAACTATCCAAAGGACTATAATCGATGGGCAGTCGCCTATTACTTGCTCGCCAATGGGTTCTTCCAGCGTAATGAGGAAGAAGAATGTGCAGTAGAATATGCGAGTCCAGGCCACACAGGAATGGGCATGAAGTAATGACAGGGTTACCCACCAGGCTGCTCTAGTCCGAAGGGCGTGTGTAACAGCTAGAAGGCATTTCCAGGCTCATGCTTCTGCACAATGCGAGGATTTTACCAATCTGAGAATTTCTCTTCTCGTTATAGGGAGCATAATAAAATGTATCTACTTAGATACTACAGTTTCAAAATATGATTAAGGCAACCAGCTAGAAATAATAGCATATTCCCAGTGAAGAGAGAGAGAGAGAGAGGGAGAGAGAGAGAGAGCGCGTGCTACAGTGTTATCCAAATGGGAGAGAAAAGGCGTTCTCAGATAGGAAAGAGTTGGCAGCCCTGGTTGGTGTGGCTCAGTTGGTTGAGCGTTGTCCTGTGCACTGAAAGGCTGCTGGTTCAATTCCCGGTCAGGGTGTGAACCGGCTGGAGGCAGCCAATCGATGTTTAACTCTCACATTGATG
>NW_005369981.1:0-14827 GCF_000412655.1 Myotis brandtii
AACCCACTATTTAATAAACGTAATAGAATCACAAGTGACTGGTCAGTTGTAGTTGCAGTGAGGCGTTTGTGGAGCATCTGCTGCGTCTGAGCCAAGAGGGAGATGGAGTGGATCTCACCTCTGCCCTCAGGAAGCCTGTCTTGTGGTGCCATCCTAAAGATCTTTTATGGATTCACACAAAACTATTGACAGCGCCCCCTTCCCCAGCTCTTATGTAATGACCAGTAGGTGCAGAAGGGCTCCATTGGACACAGATACTGAAGATGTTTGGGACACATCCCTGATTAAAGATGGCTAGCTTAGGGGCAGGAAACCCCACCCCCACCCCCAATTCTAGGGAGGAAGTAAATCCCTTCCACGTGGGAAAAGAAAAGCCCTTTCAGGCCATTGGTGAGGGTGGGGCTAGGTTTGAGTGCAGGGTGGGATCTTACCAGCCCTTGATTTCTAACACTCGTTTTGCCCTTACCTTTTCGCCTCTCCCTTTTACCTTTAAGTGCTCATCTCTCTTAATTCTTGACTTACCTTCCCTATTCTATCTTGTTTTCACTTGTCCCCCACCTCAGCTGTTCCTTCTCTTGCCCTGCTTTCAAAAGCTAACCGGTAAGCCTCTCACCTGCAGGTTTACCAGTCCACTTCTTAGTTCTTTTCCATCTCAATGTTGGCTTACTTGCCCTCCCTTCTCTGGCTCAATTAAACTCTCCTGTGCCCTTTCACTTGTATATTCTAAACTGCCCTGATTTAGATTACCTGGCTGACCTTCACCTGCCCCGCCCCCTCAAACATCATTTGGCTCCCAAAAGCCCGAAGGCGCACAAAGGGGGTGGTTTCTCTCTTGGAAAGGGGAAAGGGGAACTTCAAGTCCAACCAGGAAAGACCTAGTTTTGGTGTGGAAAGGGTGGTGCCATCAGAAGACCATGCCAATAAAGAACGGAGATAAGAGCGGGGCAACTGAACCAATGAGACGACGAGACGGGATGGGCGGGTGATCTGGAAAGCGATATCAATGGAGAGGGCGGGTCGTAGTAACGGGAAGAGGCTGTGCGGGTGGGGGGGGCGGGGCGGTGCTGAGCTGGCCGTACGCCCGATCTCCCTATCACGTGGAATCGAAGTCTTGAGGCTTCAGAACGGCGATCTGGACCAGACAAGGAAAGCCACTGCTCTGGTCAGCCCTTCCCTCGTCCTAGCTTACCCTAGAGGCCCGGAAGCGGAAGTGACAGACACGGAAGTGGCCTGCTGTTGCCGAGGGGACGGGCCAGGCAGATGCCAACATGGCAGCGGTTGGGTCTGGCTGTTCCACCGCGGCGGCCGGGCCAGGAGTGGTCTCCGCGGGGGCCTTGGAGCCTGGTACCATGAGTGCGGGTGAGGCAGGCTGTAGCCAAGCGGTCGGCGGCGGGGCAGGGGCAGGATCGCTGGGGGACATCAGGAAGGTGCTTGACTGAAGCGAGAGGGAGCATCCCATATGGACCGACCAATGTGTGTAGCGGGGGTGAGGATGGGTGGGGAGGGAAGAAGGAACAGACCATTGTGAGTGTGTGGAGGGTGGGAAAAATCAATCCCGAGGGTGATGGGGGGGGTCTCTTCTGCATAGGGAGAGTAGAGGCTATTTTGAGTCTAGGGGGATATTTCCTCTTGGGGAGGCTAAGACCATTATGAGTGTGTGTGGGGGTCCTTCCTTATGGAAAGGAGAGACCATTCCGAGGGTGGGAGAGTTCTCTCTTTATACAAGGGAGAGGTTATTCCGGGTGGAGGTTCTTCCTTATAAAGGCACAGGGGCTATTGTGAGTTAGGGTGGGGCAGGTCCTTCCTTGTGTGATTTAGAGTCCATTTTGAGGATGGGGATGTCCTTCATTATATGGGGAGCAGGCCATCTTGGGGTCCCCTCCCAATGGAGGTTTATTATATGCTGGAGTGGGGGGGGGCAGTCCTTCCTTATAGGGCGGAAAAAGGACGTTCTTAGGGTGCCAGGCTCTTCCTTATAGCCAGGATTGTTCATTGTGTGAGGAAAACAAGGAATAATTCTCAGCTGGAGGTAGAGGAATGCAGTGGTTGGAGGACTGGACCATGTGGAGTAAAGGGAAATTTCCTTATATCATTGAAGGAACCAGACCATTTTTGGTGAAGTAATCATTGATTATATGGGGCTCAATCCTTGGGACAGTGTGGGAATCATATCTTATTTGTTAGATTATTTTGGGTCAGAAAGAATCTGTCCTCATAGGAGGGAGGGGTTGGAGAGACCATTCTGAGTGTGGAAGAATAAAATAATTTCTTAGTTGGGGGAAAGGCTGTTTCTTAGGGAGTGAACATGCTTTATACCAGCGGTTCTCAACCTGTGGGTCGCCAACCTGCGGGTCGCGACCCCTTTGGGGGTCGAACGACCCTTTCACAGGGGTCGCCTAAGACCATCGGAAAACACATATATAATTACATATTGTTTTTGTGATTAATCACTGCTTTAATTATGTTCAATTTGTAACAATGAAAATACATCCTGCATATCAGATATTTACATGACGATTCATAACAGTAGCGACATTACAGTTATGAAGTAGCAACGAAAATAATTTTATGGTTGGGGGTCACCACAACATGAGGAGCTGTATTAAAGGGTCACGGCATTAGGAAGGTTGAGAACCACTGCTTTATACGGTGGTCTCATTCCCTGTATTAGAGTATCATTCTTTACATGGAACAACCCCTCATTAAATAGAAGCAACATTACATATAAATCTTCAGTTAGCTCATCCATAAAATGGGAATCCTTATAGTTCCTTCAGAGATCAGAGCAATATTGGGGTCTGTTGTAATACATATAAATCCCTTAGCCCAGTGATAGGCAAACAGTAAGCACTCAATAGATGTTGAGACTGTAGTTGGTATTTTTTTCTGGGAGAGAGTTGCTTCTCAGGGGAAACGGGGTGTCCAGGGCCTGCCCTGGCCATTTCCTAACACCTCAGGAAGGATTCCAGGTATGGGCCCCGCCCACTTCTACCTTTCTGGCTCTTCTTCCTGTGACCCTCATCGGGTTAGGATGGGCAGGCAGAGGGAGGACAAAGCAGTGGTGGCTAGGAGGATCCTGGTTGAAAAAGGAGAGGGGAGGGTGGTGGTATGGCTATGTCCCAAGCAGCTTCTGACACCTTCTTCCCCTTTGCTCTTTCCATCCCCCACAGCTCACCGGCGCCTCAAATACATATCCCTAGCTGTGCTGGTGGTTCAGAATGCCTCCCTCATCCTCAGCATCCGCTACACCCGCACGCTGCCTGGCGACCGCTTCTTTGCCACGACTGCTGTGGTTATGGCCGAGGTGCTCAAAGGTCTCACCTGCCTGCTGCTACTCTTCGCACAGAAAAGGGGTATGAGCCAGGGAGGGGCGGGGGCTGTACTGGAGTTCGGTAGGATTCTGCCTGTGTGTGTGTGTGTGTGTGTGTGTGTGTGTGTGTAGACCTGCACCCACATGGAGGGTTTGCTGGGGGAATATCTCTGAATCTGTAGAGTTGCCTGGGAAGTGTGTAAGTGCAGCCAAGCTGCCTTGTTCCTCCAGCTATGAGTGGCTCCATCTATACTTTTATACCCCAAACCCTGTATGAGTGAGCCAGTCTGTACCCATCAGTGGCAGGTGACCCTTACATGATGATTTATTTAGTCTCTTTAGCTTTTTATTATGGGGAGCTTCAAACACAAAATCAGAGAGAATGATAAAATAGGAAAATATCCATGTACCCATCACCCAGATTCAACAATTATCAACTGATGACCACTCTGCTATTAAACAGTGTCAGTGAGCCCTAGCCGGTATTGCTCAGTGGATGGAGAGCATCAGCCCTTGGATTGAAGCATCCTAGGTTCAATTCCGGTCAAGGGCATGTACCTCAGTTGCAGGCTGCATCCCGGGAGGCAACCAATCAATGTGTCTCCCTCACATTGATATTTCTCTTTCTCTCCCCCTCCCTTCCACTCTCTTAAAATCAATGAGAAAATATCCTCAGGTGAAGATTAATAAAAAACAAAACAAAACAAAAAAACCAGTCAGCGATTATCCACTCACTGCCAATCTATATGTCTGCCTACCTATGCCCCCCCACCTTATTATATTGAAGTGCAGTAAGTCGTCACTTAATGTCATCAATAGGTTCAGCAACTTTAAATTAAACAATGTATAATGAAACCAGTTTTACCACAGGCTAATTGATACAAATGAGTTAAGTTCATAGGCATTTCAATAGTTATAACACAATAACATTAAAGAAAACAATGTTATTTGAGGACCTGCCCTATGTCCCACATGAAGTATTTCTTTATAGTTTTTGTTGATTTCAGAGAGGAAGGGAGAGAGAGAGAGAGAAACATCAGTGATGAGAGAAAATCATGGATCGGCTGCCTCCTGCATGCCCCACACTGAGGATGTGCCCGCAACCTAGGCATGTGCCCTTGACCTGAATCGAACCTGGGACCCTTCAGTCCACAGGCCGACACTATCCACTGAGCCAAACCAGCTAGAGCATCATAAACATTTTTTAAAATGTATTTGAGTCAAGTTTTTTTATTGAATTTATTGGGGTGACATTGGTTAATAAATTTATAAAGGTTTAAGGAGTACAACAATTCTATCTTACATCATCTGTATATTGTATATTCACCACCCCAAGTCAAGTCTCTTTCCATCACCATTTATTCTCCCTTTACCATCTCCAACCTCTCCCCACCCTCCTTTCCCTCTGGAAATCACCATACTATTGTTTGTCTAGAGTCTAGACCAGGGGTGGGCAAACTTTTTGACTCAAGGGCCACAATGGGTTCTTAAACTGGACCGGAGGGCCGGAACAAAAGCATGGATGGAGTGTTTGTGTGAACTAATATAAATTCAAAGTAAACATCATTACATAAAAGGGTACGGTCTTTTTTTTTTAGTTTTATTCATTTCAAAAGGGCCGGATCCTTGCCCACGGCTGCTCTAGAGTGATGCTTTCTTAATGCAAATAACTCACCTGCATTGGCTTTAAGGTCTTCAGGTGTGACCATGACAACAAATCGGATTGCACGTTCATTTCGAAACATCTCGTAGGACCACCGACGGATAGACCGCATGCATTTCACTGCTGCAATGCCATTGTTGGCAATAAGAACCTGGGAGAGTTAGGGGATGGACCCGGGACCCTTCAGTCCGCAGGCTGACGCTCTATCCACTGAGCCAAACCGGTGCTGGCACCTTCACCTTTTTCAACGAGCTTCCCACCACCCTCCTCTCTGACAGCTGTCAATCTGTTTTCTGTATCAGTGTTTGAGTCAAGTTTATATCAAGATCAGTGTTTTGTACTTGGTTAAGGTCTTCTGAGTTTGTTAACCTCTATATTTCCCTCCAATTCTTTTTTTCTCTCTCTCTCTCTAATTTGTAGAAGAAACCAGGTCATTTGTCTTGTAGACTTTGGGTAACCTAGATTTTGCTGACTGCCTCTCAGCAGTTCTATCCTCTGTATTTAACATGTTCTTCTATCCTCTGTATTTCCTATAAGGTAGCTTTATCTCCTAATTTAAACACCTCCCGGAAGGCCTTCTTCTTTAAAATGTTGCCAAGTCATTTCTCTATAAAGGCCTTGCATGTGGTTATGCCCTCAGCACTTACATTGAACAAGACATTCTTACCCACTCTTTACTCCAGGGCCCTGGGAGACAGCAGTCTAGGGACCTACCTGCTCTGCTCCTGATTGATTCTCAGACACTTTCTAGTGAATACTGCATGGCAGGCCTTGCTGTGGCTGTGGAGGAGGGTGTTAACAGTGCAGACATGCATCTTGCCCTCATGGGGCTGATACATTAGATGAGGAGGAACAAATAGCTGCAGACTTAGTCGCAGGCTTTCATCTCTTACCTACAATTTCACACACACCGCTTTTCTTGTCTCTGAATTTGGTGGTAAAGCTTGGTCTGACCTGATGTGGGGCTATTGATATATTTGTGTGTTTCTCCTTTTCTCATGTGGTAGGAATATGAATGTGCTTGATTATGGTGTGTAGCCCATTTATGTCGGGTGTGTTATATGAAGTATATAGTATTTTGACCATGTTACCTTTCTAACACCTGAAAAAAAATTTTTTTAAATATATATATTTTATTGATTTTTTTTACTGAGAGGAAGGAAGAGGGATAGAGAGTTAGAAACATCGATGAGAGGGAAACATCGATCAGCTGCCTCCTGCACACTCCCTACTGGGGATGTGCCCGCACCAAGGTACATGCCCTTGACCGGAATCGATCCTGGGACCCTTCAGTCCGCAGGCTGACGCTCTATCCATTGAGCCAAACCGGTTAGGGCCACCTGAAAATTTTTAAGCACCCAAACACCTGGGCCCAGGAAATTTGGGTAAGGGGTTAGACATTGATAATTACTCCTGGGGTTAATGCCATGAAAGGCAAGGACAGGGAATGTGAGTGAGCATCGACAGGTCCCACGATAATCTTGTGTAGTGATTGGGTTTTCCCTGAGGAGTGACACCGAACTGCCAAAAAAGTGGGACGAGCTTTGCAAAGGCCTTATTATATAGGAAAGTATTCTCATTGATTGATTGGAGCAGGTCCCAACCAGACTTTCTGCTTAACAGTCAAGCATGCGTATTTCCATGTGTTGGAGGTAACTGCTTGGTGTGTGTAGGGCTGACAGAAAGCTTGCAGGCCAGTAAAGGAGCTAGGTTAAGTCTACAAGTGGAGTGTAAAAGTATCCCTATTTGATAAACAGCCTTCCACCTACACTCCTTGGGCTCCTGCTTCACAATATCCTACTTAATGCCGATGAGTTCATTGTACAAATGTGTATTGAGTGCTTGCCCTGAATGGGGCTTTGCGCCAGGGAGGTAGGCTCTAAGATGAGTGAGGTATGGCCTGTGATTCTCAGACACAGTGTTACGTCCAGTGTTAATGGACTGCTGTATTTATCCCACTGAGTATCCGAAAGGCCTGCTGGAGACGTGCTTCCTCTGTAGGGAAATTGAAAGCACGGGCTCATTCTAGTCCTCAGGGAGGCAGTGTGGTGGGGAGACACGGGACCAGGCCTAGTCCCAGCCTGCAGAGGATCCCTGTCTTTGGTAGTCAGTGCTAAAAGGGCTCTCCTCCATCCACCAAGGTAACGTGAAGCATCTGGTCCTCTTCCTCCACGAGGCTGTCCTGGTGCAGTATGTGGACACATTCAAGCTTGCAGTGCCCTCTCTCATCTACACCTTGCAGAATAACCTCCAGTATGTTGCCATCTCCAACCTGCCAGCTGCCACTTTTCAGGTGAGCCCCAAGCCCAGCATGGCCCTGGAGGAACTGGCGGGGGGGGGGGGGGGGGGGGGGCTGCAGAGAGCGGGAGCTCTTATCACCTTTGGAATATCCAGGCAACTCCCTTGACCTCTGTTTCCTCATCGGTGAGAAATGGGAATGGAAATGGTAATAGCTACTCACTGGGATGCTGGGATGTTTGAAAGATATGATACCCGGGAAGAGCCCTTGGTTGGTGATAGATAAGCTTCAGGCTCTTTTCAGGCAGTCTTATGAAATGGTTAAAGATCCTGGATTCAGGAGCCAGGCTGTCCAGGTTCAAATCCCAGCTCGATTTTCTAGCTGTGTGATGTGTGGTGTTGGGTGAGTCACTTAAAATCCCTGATCCTTAGTTTTCCCATCTTTATTTTATTTTATTTATTTTTTTAAAATATATTTTTATTGATCCCAGAGAGGAAGGGAGAAGGAGAGAGAGATAGAAACATCAATGATGAGAATCATTGATTGGCTGCCTCCTGCACGCTCCACACTGGGGATCGAGCCTGCAACCCAGGCATATGCTCTGACCAGCAATCAAACCCTGAGCCAAACCAGCTAGGGCACTTTTCTCATCTTTAAATTAGACATTACAATAGCACGCACTTCATACATGAGGATTAAATAAATGAATTCACATGAAGTGCTTACACCCACACCCAGCACATAATTTGCTAATATTGTGTGGCAGACTCATTTTTATCAACAGGTATTGATCAAGACCTCCCTCATCATGATGTCTACCATTCTTTCATTACTTTCGGTGTGAGGTGTTTGACATACACCAGCCATATTTGACAGCAGATGTCAGGGCTCGGATAGGGCAAGTGCTTTCTCCCTCATCACACAGCCAGGAAATGGGGTTGGGATGTGGGCTTGGGTGTGGCCGGGGACTTCTTGCACAGTCAACCTCCTGTGTACCTTCTGGGAGGAACCTCAGGGCAATTTAGCCACATCTGTCAATGGGCAGCAGCTGGAAATGTTTGCTATTTTTATTGTCATCTACCCTGTCCCCGCATTGTGCCTGGGGGCCCACAGTGGGTGCTGTCCCCCATGTGCACATGTCGGGGGTCAGCGGCAGCTCTCAGTGTCTTCCACATGCCACTCGCAGGTGACGTACCAGCTGAAGATTCTGACCACAGCCCTGTTCTCCGTGCTCATGCTGAACCGCAGCCTTTCCCGGCTGCAGTGGGCCTCCCTGCTGCTCCTCTTCACGGGTGTCGCCATTGTCCAGGCACAGCAAGCCGGTGGTGGGGGCCCACGGCCACTGGATCAGAACCCTGGGGTGGGCCTAACAGCTGTCGTGGCCTCCTGTCTCTCCTCGGGCTTCGCAGGTGTCTACTTTGAGAAGATCCTCAAAGGCAGCTCAGGCTCCGTGTGGCTGCGCAACCTGCAGCTGGGCCTCTTTGGCACAGTGCTGGGCCTGGTGGGGCTCTGGTGGGCCGAGGGCGCCGCTGTGGCCCACCGCGGCTTCTTCTTTGGGTACACACCTGCTGTCTGGGGCGTGGTGCTCAACCAGGCCTTTGGCGGGCTACTGGTGGCTGTTGTTGTCAAGTACGCTGACAACATCCTCAAGGGCTTTGCCACCTCCCTGTCCATCGTGCTGTCCACTGTTGCCTCCATCCGCCTCTTTGGCTTCCATGTGGACCCATTGTTTGCCCTTGGTGCCGGGCTGGTCATCGGCGCCGTCTACCTCTACAGCCTTCCCCGAAGTGCAGCCAAAGCCATAGCTTCTACTTCCACCTCGGCCTCTGGGCCCTGCACTCACCAGCAGCCTCCTGGGCAGCCACCACCACCGCAGCTGTCTTCCCATCGCGGAGACCTCAGCACGGAGCCCTTTCTGCCAAAGTCAGTGCTGGTGAAGTGAGGGCTGGCAACGGTGTGGGGAGACAGGGTGGGGGACTGGGTGGAGGGTGTTGGGCATCTGCAGGACCCAAGTTGCCCCTAGGGCCTGGCCCCTCTGGGGTTTAAGGTCTTTTGAGACTTTGGGAGGGGCGTAGGGCTGGGCGGGCCCTTGCTTGTCCGCTGAACCCCCCCTCCCATGGAGGGGTGTTTAGAGCCACCTCCTCTGTCCCAGTCTCACCCCTTTGAGGACCAGGTTGGGGAGGGTATTGTCATTTAAGGCCTTTTTATCTGCCTCCCTCCTTCAGCCAGAGGTGTCCTGTCTCATGCCTGGGAGAGTCCCTCCCAGTAGTCCCTGTACCTTTGTAAGGACAAATTGGACAAAAATCTTACAGCTCTTTAATAATGACTGATGCCTGCCTGAGGGGTTTCATTTCCCATAGCTCCAGGCCTGCTCTCCTTCACCACCACGCTGGATCATGTTAGCAGCTCTTTTTGTGGCCTTCAGGCAGCTTCCCTGACACTGAGACCCCTGAAAGTGGGGCTCTTGTGGGAGAGGTCGGGGCGAGAGCTGAGATTTTGCATCAGCCTGGTCCAGAAATGGGGACTATGTGGTTTTTAGTGGTTTGGGGATTTGTGTAATCAGATCATTGATGATCCAGGGTATGGGAAAAGCAGGGAGGGAGGTCCCTGAAGTGGCTGAATCACTGAATCTAAGAAATACTGTCAGTTGCCAGATGCAGGGTTATTTTCTGAGAAAAAAAAATAAAGCTGCCAACCATACTCTTTGCTACCCCACTGGCTGAATGAGGGCATCCTTAATTCATGGGGGAGGGGGTGTGTGTGTGTGTCTTAAATTTGCTGAAATATGGAACTTGCCCCATGCATTCCTCAAAGCTTATTAACCCCTTAACTGTCTCCCGGGTGTGTGTGTGTATGTATGTGTGTGTGTGGGGGGGGGGGGGGGTGTCTGTGCCCGTGCGCACGCTTGGGAGATGCCTGGGCTGTCTTTGCTATGTGTAAATAGGGCCATTGGACCTTTATTTTTGATTAACTTGTTCTGATTTTTTTGTTTTTTAAGGAACTGTAATGAACCAATGTCAGGATACCTAATGCCAAATAAAGATGTTGTATTTATTTAGTCCACGTGTAGCTTTCTGACCCAGGGGACCTGCTCTCTACACAGGGGCTCTATTACTAACCCCAGGATTACCAGGCTCACTGCTGTCACCCTCGCTTGCTCAGAATGCCTGCCTGCCAGCCCACCCCAGCTTTCTGTGTTTTTCTTTCCTTCCCATTTCCACCACAGGTTGCTCATCAAGGTGAAGGGTTCGTAGCTGCTGGGACTGAAGACGCTGGCCTGGCCTCGTCCTCCTTTCTTGCCCTGGCTCAGCCAGGACCAAACTCTGATCAGTATTAGGGGTGGGGGGAGGCAGACACCGATCCCCCCTATCCCCACCACCCCCACCCCCACACAGGGCTGACATACCCACACTTTCTGATAAAGAAGGGCCCAGATAGGAACCACCTCAGACACCTCAGCCTCTAGCCCCTGCTGCCCCCACGTCCCTGCCACCCCCACAGTATTTCTTAGGTGAGTTTTTGCAAATAAACTGCTTTGCATCTTGCCACCTTGGGTTGGAAAGCCTCAAAAATGCAAGAGAAGGAAAGCACTCTGGCCTGGTGGGTTCAAGCCACTGTAAAGCTTTTATTATTAAAAACCACGAGGGTTCAGTCCTGCTGCTTGGTTCGGGAGGCCTCGGCATTGGCCCGGAGCACAGCCCCTGGGGATGGGTAGGGACGCTGCTGGAAGAGGGGCCCGGCGGCTGTCGTGTCTGCACCCGTCTTAGCCTCGTTCCGCTTGGGGAGTCCTGTTGACCAGGTGCCCCTGGGGATGACAAGAGGGTCAGGGGGTGGGAGTGTGGGATGTAGCAGGCAACCCCCTCCCAAGCAACTGATGAGGCAGGGAAGGAGAGAGTGAGGCAGAAAGGAATGATCACCAGTGCAGGGAGTCCATGTCACTTACCGGGGTGCATCTGAGTATGCGCTGGGGTCCATTGGGTCTAACTCTTCATCCTTCCGGCTTGAAACTGTGGAAGGAGGTGGCAGAACAAGGTCTTCAATGAGGGCACAAGGGACCACTTGATCACTGAGCTTCCCCCATTGCAAGCACAAATGGAGTCCACAGCTGCCATGGCTGCAGCACCTTCTCCCAAACCCCGGGTTCAGGCACTGGCATGAAGGGAAGTAAGGGCTTCCGTTCGTGCTGCGCCCCTGTGCCTGCAGCCTTACCCGGGTCCAGCCCTGCTCAGCTTACCCTTCTTGCTCTTGGGGTAGGGAGCCAGCTCTTCCCGGCGATGATGGCGCCGTTCTTTGGCCTCTTCTCTGTCCACCTTGTCATATCCACGGTCACGGTCCCTGTCCCGGTCCCTGTCCCGGTCCCTGTCCCGATCCCTGTCCCGCTCTCTTTCTCTGTCCACCTTGTCATAGCCACGTTCACGGTCTCTGTCTGATTTCTCGTGGCCCCGGTCAGACTTCTCGTGGCTCCTGTCGGATTTCTCATGGCCCCGGTCCGATTTCTCGTGGCTCCGGTCCGATTTCTCATGGCTCCGGTCCAACTTCTCCTCAGCATCTGGGGACACAAAAGCCTTGAAGTGACCTCCTATCTCCCACCTCAGAACCCAGTGTCTGTTGCCTTTGCCAGCCTCTCTTGCCTGGGGCTGGGTTGGCCTGTCTCACCTGTCCCTCCTGGACCCACTATCATTTACTGAGCCCTTTCTGAGAAATGCTAGAAGCGCGTGAGGCACCCTGGGACCTGCCAACTCACCTGCATTACTGTTCCTGAGCTTCTTAGCAGATTTGGTAACGATGGAGTTGGAGTCGTGTGGGGAGAGCCAGGACACCAGGTCTGTGTCCACATTCCAGTAGTAAGGGAGTCCGCTGCAGGGCAGTGGGAGGGAGGGAAGAAGTGTCAGCACAAATGTCCTCCCCTTGTAGCCTCAACTGCCTCCCAATCTGTACCTATACCTACCCCATGTCAGGACCCTCCAGATCCCTTCCCTTGTGTCCCCCATTTCCCCCAAGGCCAGGGACAGCACAAGAAGGGTGAAAGCAGAAGTCAGCTTCCCCACCCCCCGAAGGTCTCCAAGCTTACCAGGAAGGGTCAAACACCTTGTACCAGTTGGGTGGCAGGCCCTCCAACCGGGTGGCCTCATAGTCCACGGGATCATCATCGTAGTCCTCAGCAATGATCTCTTCCTCTGGTTCTGCCAGGACAGGCAGAGGAGGAGAGCGGTAAGTATCAGGGATCCTCATCCTACAGTTTGGGCCTGGAGAGACGCTCACATTCACACGGACATGTGTGCGTGTGCCGGATCTCACCAGCCATGGCACATAGCGCTCACAATCCAAGTCCTAGCTTCTAAACAGTGAACTTCGAGCTCTCCTTCCCGCCGGCGCCTTTCCCTTTCCCCTCCCCTTTCCCCCAGGCGCATTACCATCACCTTGCTCACTCCCAAGCTCCAAGGGCCCTTCCTGAGGCCATTTCCTCTATAAATTACTTCTTCTACCTCTATGATTTTCCAAATAAATGTTCTCTTATAGTTTGAAAAAAATAAACAAATAAATAAATAGCGAACTTACCAAAACATGTACGTACCTAAATCTGTCCTGTTCCTGGTTTCAGATAAGACAGGGGTGGGGAACCTTTTTCCTACCAAGGGCCATTTGGATATTTATAACATCATTCACGGGCCATACAAAATTATCAACTTAAAAATTAGCTGCTATATTTGGTCAAACATTTCATTAACTCACTCCTAATGCCTTGGCAGGGCCAGACCAAATGTTTTCACGGGTCTTCTATGGCCAGACGTTCCCCACCCCTGATATAAGATACAATGTTACCCAAGCCTATTTGGCTTCAGAGTTTCGATAGGGATTTATCCATATTCTTTCAGTTCCTGAGCTCAAAGAGTACATAGCAGCACACTACCAAAATCAATTTGGATAAAATGAGTTTAAACAGCAAGAAGTTTCTTTAAAAATGTCCAAATCTATTCTGCTCCCAAGCTTAGGAAGTCGGGGATTTCTGACTTCTGTATTTTTAGCAGCAAGAATTTGGATAGCAAGGGATTTATTCAAACACTGCTCTGAATCCATTCAGTTCCTGACTGGACTGACGCATACTGTTGTCAATTAACATCAGTAGACTAAAAAAGGTATATTGTCAACTCAATATCAGGCCCTCAGTAGGCCTGTCATGGACTTCAGCTGTGGATATAAATAACAATGAAATGTATATTTCAGCAACAGTATAGTGCCTGTCACTGTAGGCCCAAAAGAGATGTCAGCTATAATCATTAGTATTGTTAACAAGGTATATACCATCAGAAAAAAAATTAGGTGCACAGGGCCTGGCACCGAATAGACTTAACATAATGTGTATCCAGGCACTTAGTACAACCAAAACACATATTGATATGGTGAACAATAACCTATATAACACCAGCATAGTGCCTAGCACCGCAGTAGGTCTGAAAGAATGTTACCATTATGGTAAAGGACACAGTATCAGCATCCTGACACTCCTTTGGGCACAGGAGACTGCAGTACATGACATGTATCCTCCTATTAGATACTCTGTTATCACTTCCATGGATGGATTGAATCCACCATGCAGTAGGCCCAAATAGGTATCAGCTGTCAATAGTAAGGATGAAATGTCTATCTTCCCCGGATTCTCACCCCCACCCCATACTTGACACCCAGTAGGAATGGATGTCAGGAATCCGTATGGTTAACAAAAAAATGCCTGCCACCCCACTGCTTGGTGCACAGTAGGCCCATGTATCATACAAGTGGCAGTATCAACAACAAAGTAAGTGCCTGTCAAGCCGGGCACGTGGTAGGCTCATCTGCTCTTAGCGTTCTCACCGGGCTCTAGATGTTTGAGGATGCCTCTCTTGGCCAAGCGGGTCTGCAGAGCAACGGGCAGCGGCATAGCGAGTAGCAGGCAGATCTAGGGATGGATGGACAGACTAAAAACCAGCTCCAAAGAAAATCTGAATCGATCCTATAACCAAGCGCCTCCTCCCCAGCGAGTGCTCATCTGGACCCCCCACACCTCACCAGTAGCTGGGCAGACGAAACTGCGCTCAAAGGTGGAAGAGATAGGTGGCAATATTAGCAAAACTCTCACCAACCCTCCTCTTCAGGCCCAGCGCTCCAGAAGCCAGTTCCTCTCCTAGGCCCTGGCCTCGCCCATTGCCGTAGGGGGCGAACGCGGCTCCCCCACGCCACAGAAATGGTCTCACCTAACGTCCCCCAAAGACTGCCGGGTGGGAGGAACCAAAGAGCTAGGATGGGGATGCACAGGGGAGCACGTCCTCCGGCTTCAAAATATGCACGTCCCTCGACGTTACCAATAGAGTCACGCAGGTAGGGGAACGCTGTCAGACAGGTCGCATCCCTGTCGTCGCCGCTAGAATCACCAGGACCACGCGACTCTTTCCTTCCAAAGCACAGAGCTGGACCGTCTCTCCCCAAGACTGGAAATGAACTGGGCGAAGCTCAGGCTGCGAAAAAGATGACGCATCTGGTAGCCAATGAGAGTGCGCCGTTGGCCTGACTTACGGCGCAGCCACCCAATCGCGGCCCCGGCATTGGTGGCAGCTCGGGCGCCTGTGTGCGTTTACCG
>NW_005369981.1:14978-21201 GCF_000412655.1 Myotis brandtii
GTGGGAGGCGGGCGGGGGAGGCACTGGCCCCACAGCGCTACGGCCCAGACTCCGGAGCCGCTGCGCTGTCTCTTTTCGTCCCTTCACTTGGTCCCTCCCACTCGGGTTCCGTTAAGAGGGGCCCCCACGCTCCAGGAGAAGGTGCGGTTCAGGACGAACCACTCCTCTGACCCCGTATCTCTTTTCTTGGAAAAGAGACACTCTGGCCGAGTCCATTCCCGCGAAGGGTGGCGCGGTGTTGAGTGGAAATCCCCAAGGCTACCACGAGTGTTTTTTCCCAGGTTGCTGTGGCGGATGGGGGCAGGGCCTGGATGAGCCTATTGTGAGCTAGGAGGTGGTGCTGGATCCTCCCCACAGCCCGCTCTTGGTTTTTCCAGTTGTGTGAGGTTAAAAGAGAGGGAAAGAGAGTGGGGCTTGGTTGGACACACTCATTTTCCGAGAAGGGGGTGCGACAATACTAGCCAGTTAATGACACTACTGGCCCGTTAACACTTCTATACGGTTGCTTCAAACGGGCCAACTCTTTGCGCATGTCAGTTCATTTAATCTTTGATAGTAAGGCGGTTGGCGGATTCCTTAGTTAGCTGCAAGAGGAGGGGTGGGGGGCGGAGAGGGCAAAGCACTATTTTTTTGTTTAAATGGGAGGGGAAAATAATCTTATTATCTGAAATGCTACTTCCCATTCAAATGACTTGGTTTCTCCCAGCTGGAAAGAGTCCTTGTGGCATGGCAATAGGGGGAAGGCTGACATTAACCCCATCCTCCCCTTGACACTTGCAGCCCATGGCGAATTGTGGATGATTGCGGTGGAGCCTTCACTATGGGTGTCATCGGTGGTGGAGTCTTCCAGGCCATCAAGGGCTTCCGCAACGCCCCTGACGTGAGTCAGTTACATGCACTTCATCATTCTGGTGCCTGCTTGCCTACCGTGTGCCAGGCCTGACTCCAGAATCCGGGGTTTTGGGGAACTGCAAACATGGCTTCATTCCCTCACCCCAACCCAACTGTAGCACCTCTGTGAAAGGGCTGCGTTGTGAAAATGGCCACCACTGTCGACATAAGAAGGTGCAAACCTGTAGAAAAATTTTATAAAGGTTCATTAGAGCTTATTTGAGCCATATAGAGGGCATGCCTGGAAGCAGGGTCTCAACAGATGGAGAAAAATGCTTCCCATAATGACAGTTTGCAGTTTTGTACATTGGAATTAAGGAGGGAACATAGGGATGATTACATGAACTTGGGAGGAAGTAAAGCAGGGACATCTCTATGATTGGATCATAGGAGAGTTAAGATTATGTGATCTCTGAGGGAGGTTATGATTCTGAAGGGTTTGAAAAAGGCATTTCTGAGGTGTGTTAACTTAGATGCACAGAAACAATGGACAGAGCTTACGGCAAAGATAATCTTTTTACTAGGGAAGTTACAGGCCTGAGACAAGATTACTCACCATGACCTCTAGGAATTTATGATCAGATCGCCTTGTGATTTTTATTACAGAGCCCCTTTTTCATCCAAATCACCAAATTCTCTGTGTATGCTGAGCCAGGCAGATTTTACCTAGAGGCAGATTCTGGGTCAAAAACCTGGCTAGAGGGAAATGACAAGTGTTTAACTGGCAGAGGGAAGACAGCCTTAAATTTAAGAAAATATTTTTAATTTAAAATAAACAGTTCTGTCCCTTTCTCTGACACCCCCTCCTGGAGATCTCATCAAATGTCATACTTTGCCATCCATTTGCCAAGGTCTCTGCAATTTATGTCTCTCTCCCCATCCCTCAGCACCTGTAACTAACTCTCTTGGATCTTTACCCAAGTTTCTCCCTCTCATCCTCAGAGTCTCAGCACAGATGCCCCTTCCTTAAAGAGGTCTTTTCTTAACCTTCAGCTGCTGTCATCTCTCTCCTGTTTCCTCTAGGATGCATATTGCTGTTGAAACTGACTTGCTTATCTGTACCCTTGCTCAGGGTCTGTCTGTCTCATTAGAATGTGAGCTATGAGAGGGAAGGGACCAGTCTACCTTATCCACTGCTCTGTTCCTGCATACAGCATGGTGCCTGGCACATAGGTGCTCAGAAATCATGGAATGGATACATGGATGAGAACTTCTCAATCCAGCTTTGAGAATACTTGTGTTGTGCCCGGCCAGTGTGGCTCAGTGGTTGAGCATTGATGTATGAACCAGGAGGTCATGGTTCGATTCCCAGTCAGGGCACATGCCTGGGTTGCAGGCTTGATCTCCAGTGGGGGTGTGCATGAGGCAGCCAATCAGTGATTCTCTCTCATCATTTATTTTTCTATCTCTCCCTTCCTCTCTGAAATCAACAACAATATTTTTTTAAAAAAGAGAATACATGTGTTGGGGTGCTCCCCAGCCCCCTGGTTCTTAGCTGCCTCTCCACATCTCTACCACTAAATACCCCTGAATCCCCTTCCTTCTGAAAAGCTGAAAACCCTCTCTGCCAGTGGCCTCAGCCCTGCTCTGACTCTCATCTCACTTTCCCCAGGGAATTCGGCACCGATTGAGAGGTAGTGCCAATGCTGTGAGGATCCGAGCCCCTCAGATTGGAGGTGAGAGGCCTGGGGAGACAGGAGAGGTTGTGGCAAAGTTGGCAGTGGTTGTTGCTTTGGGTCTAGTCCTCAAGTTGGAGGTCCACATGTGAGCCCCAACTCTGCCTGGGACTGCCTGGAAGAGTGACGTTTCCCAGCAGTTTAATGTGGGTGAGTTCTGGAGTTGAAGTCTAGACCCTGGTTCTTTCCTGATGTGTGACCTCGGGATAGTGGCTTAACCTCAGCCTCATCTGTAACATGGGGATGACAAGTGCAGTAACCACCCCAGTCATTTTGTAATTTATGTAATTTACATAGCATTTACTAAGGGCCAGTTGCTCTGCTAAGCACTTCAATAATATTAACTAATTTAAAATGTTAGAAGTCAAATAACCCACAGTACCTACATCAGATCCCGGGACACAATAAGGCCCCAGTAAACATTTTAACTACCATATGGTTAACTGGCTCTCCTAACCTGTTTCCTTCTCACTAAAACCAAGAGCAGAATTCCAATTCTATGTGGTGGTTTATGGAGATCAAAGTTGCTCCGTTTAAAGCCACATAGAAGGTAAATGAGCTTATAAACTTGTCACCTCCCTATGAAGGAGAAAGGAGTGTCGATTACAATTAGAGACAGCTGGAAGGTGTAGCTACCACAAGGACAGATGTGGAGACTATCCTCTAGTCTAGGCCAGTGGTTCTCAACCTTGACTGCACATTAGAATCACCTGGGAATCTTTTTAAAATCCTGATTTCTGGGCCTCATCCTCCGGAAATTCTGTTTCTTTGTTATGGGGTGGGGCCACAACATTAGTAACAAAGAAACAGAATTTCCGGAGGATGAGGCCCAGAAATCAGGATTTTAAAAAGATCCCAGCCCTAACCGGTTTGGCTCAGTGGATAGAGCGTCGGCCTGCGGACTGAAGGGTCCCAGGTTCGATTCAGATCAAGGGCATGTACCTTGGTTTCGGGCACATCCCCAGTAGGGAGTGTGCAGGAGGCAGCTGATCGATGTTTCTCTCTCATCGATGTTTCTAACTCTCTATTCCTCTCACTTCCTCTCTGTAAAAAAATCAATAAAATATATTTTAAAAAAAAAAAGATCCCAGGTGATTCTAATGTGCAGCCAAGGTTGAGAACCACTGCTCTAGGAGTTTGCTATCTGTCTTTGCATCTGGGTTTGTCTCCCCTTCTTTGCCAGAGCATTCAGCCTTGGAAGTCCCCAGTCCTTGAGCCGTGGATTCTTGGGCTTCCCCAGGAACACTAATTGGGCCTCTGTCCCCTTGCAGGTAGCTTCGCAGTGTGGGGGGGCCTGTTCTCCACCATCGACTGTGGCCTGGTGCGTGTGCGGGGCAAGGAGGATCCCTGGAATTCCATCACCAGTGGAGCGTTGACTGGGGCTGTGCTGGCTGCCCGCAGTGAGTGCCCCCAGCCCTGGCCCCGGCCCCAGCCCCAGCCCTAGCCCTGGCTCCAGTCCCTTCCACCCTGTTCTGCCAGTACTCACCTCTCTTCCTTCTTCCTTGCTCCTCCAGGTGGCCCATTGGCCATGATGGGCTCAGCCATGATGGGGGGCATCCTGTTGGCCCTCATCGAGGGTGTTGGCATCCTCCTCACTCGCTACACTGCCCAGCAGTTCCGCAACGGTGAGTGCCTGGTGGAGCTGGTCAGGCAGAGGTGGGTAATGCTCTGCCTAGCCTCCTCTGTTCACCTTTACTGGATTTTCCCCTCTCCAGCACCCCCGTTCCTGGAGGATCCCAACCAGCTGCCCTCTAAGGAAGGGACCCCGGCCTCGGGCTATCCCAGCTACCACTGAGGAAGTGACCGCCTGTCACCACCATCGTGGGAGTTCCTCTTTGGTTCCCTCCCCGATGATCTACCTCGAAGGGAGGGCTGGCTCCCAGTTGGCCCTGGGACTCTCCAGAGAGGGCCTCTACTCTCTGTTCCCTTGTCCCAGGCACCCCAGCCCTTCTCTCAGGGCACCCCAGCCCCACCCCATACTCAAATGTAACAAGCTCTTACCCCAGACCCTTCCTGTTCGCCCTGATGAGTATTTAAAACCAGTTTTGAAATGCCTGTGTATGTACTCATTGAGCTACCTATGGGAGCCCCTCTTGAGAGACAGTAGGCACAGCCTCTTTAGGGACACAGAAGCTCTAGAATTTGGAGTCGCACAGAGAATGGGCCTTAGTGAATGTCTGTAGAATGAATGAGCGGGAGGGGGGATGAATGAAGATGTTAGGTACATGAATAAGCACGTGTGGGAGCCAAGTGATGAATCATACTTACACAGAGGATTAGGCTTGGGTAAAAGTGAGGAAGCAAGGATTTCTGGTGGGGGAGGGGGGTTTCTGACTCCTCCCTCCCAGACCCCCATTTCCAAGTCTGGGAAATCCGACCTCACAGTGAACTCTGGTGTTCTGGATACCAGTCACCCCATTGGTGTGAAACTAATCCCCCTCCAATATGGCATCACCATGGACCTGGGAAGAAGTAAGGGTCAGGGAGACCCGGCTTCCTTGAAGAAGGTGCCCTGCCTCAGTCTCCTCTAATGCACCACAGATACTTCTGCTCTGCGATGCTCAGTGCTGTCAGCATTGTTTTTTTAAGGGGAACCACAAAACAATCAGAAATGAGTTTTCATTTTGGGCCAGGGGGTTATGGGAAAGGTTTTTCTGAATGGACATCGGCTCCAAAAGCTGTCTCTTCCATGTAAAGCCCTGCATGGGTGATGCAGACATCTCCACTGGGGTGCAAGTGCTCCTGTGCAAATGGCTTCATGGGAGACATAAAAGCTGGCCCTTTTGTGCAAGCCATGGCAGAGGTAGGAATGCCCTCTCTTATACAACGTTGTGCGCTCCCTGAGGTGCAACTGCTGAGTCCCAGGGCCTCCCAAGGCTTCAACAGGGACCTGGTGATCTCAGTGGTAGAACTGCAGCACTTCCTGCTTGATCTACTCATTGCCAGGCAGAGCCCAGCCAGCCCAGTGAAGACCCCGGGGAGAGCAGGATGATGGTGGCAGGCACTGTGCACACAGCTCTCAGGGCCTCAGTAAGGCCCCAGCCTCGAACTCCCAGTTCCACAGTCAGACCCAGGGTATCCCAGACTGCAACCCTTGTGTTTCTGGGCCACTTCCTTTGTTCCTGCCCCTTCTGTATACCTAGGCCCCACCCTTCCTTGGCTCCAGGTCAACTCCTTCCCCCCCTGTATTCCAGATCCCACTCTGATCATATCAAACACGTCCCATTAGCTCTTGGGGGCCTTTGCCTTCCAGGAATCCTCAGGTTCCACCTCCTCCCCCAAAAGCTGCTGTGGTTCCCACAGCCACTAGTGTCTTCAGGAACCACCCCATTCCTATCTTTCAACCCTGCCCTGGAAGGTTCCTACAGGCCCCACTTCTATATATCAACCCAGCCTCCTCTGAGGCCCAGTCCGTACTGTATCTCCCTGATCCCCTCCTAATGGGCCCCGCCCCCACGGCCTTAGAGATCTGCAGCCTCCATGCCCTCAGCCTCTAGACCTCTGCATCTTCAGGCCCCACCCCTTCAGGTACACCTAAAGCCCAGACACCCCACCCTTGGGCCTGGTTCACCTTCAGGGTCTTTAAGGTGGCCGAACCCCGGAGCAGTGGAGTGGTTGATGGGGATGTGCAGGGCCTTCAGCTCGGGCTCCTTGGG
>NW_005369981.1:21782-24103 GCF_000412655.1 Myotis brandtii
GAGGGGGGACCAGCATGGGGTTTAGAACCCCACCCTCCAGGCAGACATTAGGCTGGGGGGGGGTGTTCTGTGAGGGGACTAGTCCCTGGTGTCACCCGGCTCCTAGTCGGGACCCCGACCCCTGACCAGATAGGTGGTCCACTTCACTTCCCAAAAGAAGGGGATGCGGTCTCAGATCCCTGGCGGTTTCCAGGGGCAGGGACTGCAGAGAACGGAGTGAGGCAAAACAGGTGAAGTGAGAGAAATAAAAACAGAGACATACACATAGGGAGATAGAGACTCTAATGGAGATGTACAAAGAGATGCAGGCAGAGAGACATTATACAAGAAATGAATAAAAGGGACAAGACAAAGGACAAAGAGGAAGATGGTGAGGGTCAGAAATGCAGGTACAGACGCGGGAAGAACTTCAGCATCAGATGGAGGCAAACACAGGAGTGAAGTCAAGGTGGCACTTAGAGCTGTGAGCTGGAGTGAGGGGCTGGACCGCCAGAAGGCTGTCAGGCCAGGCCTCAGGCCTCTTCCCACCTAACTTCTAGCTGAGGCTTCAGAGAATGCCCACCTGCACTCTTGCATTTCTCTCTATCCACTCTTAAAAATATTTTTTTTTATTGATTTCAAAGAGAAAGGGAGAGAGAGAGAAACATCAATGATGAGAGAGAATCATTGATCGGCTGCCTCCACGCCCCACACTGGGGATCGAGCCTGCAACCCGGGCATGTGCCCTGATGGGGAATCTAGCCAGCACCCTCTTGGTGCATGGGTCCACGCTCAACCAACTGAGCCACACCGGCCGGGCTGGTAGCTCTTTTTCCCTGTGGCCTCTGGTTTTGCCATCCACCTGTCTGCATGGTTGTGGGGGGATATTTGGTGAGTTACAGAGATAGACAGAATCAGGGAAGAGCAGGGGGTCCAACCTGGACAGTGAAGAGGGGGATCACTATCCACTTCCTCGGGCAGAAGCCCTGAGAGGATGAGGAGAGAGACACGGGGAAATCAAAGACAGACAGAGACAAAGATACCAAGAGAAAGAGAAGTCTGAGTTTACAGAGGCATCAAAGGAGAGACAGAGATGCAAAGAAAGAAACACCAAGAAAGAGAAAAAGCAGTACAACAAGTAAACAGGGAAAAAGAGAATGAAAGTGAGGAGAGAGATCGAGATTGGAAAGAGTTAGACAAAAAAAAAATGGAGGGGCAGAGAGTGTCAGAGCAAGACAAGCGAAAGAGAGTTGAGCAGAGAGAGGGAGAGTCAAAATAAAAGAGACAAAAGAGTTGTGCACACATACCTTACCCTGAGGCTGGGAGTTGCTGGTCCGAGTGTTCTTCGGTACTTTGTTCTCTTAGTGGCAGTTGGAGAACAGAGCCTGACTGAGCAGAACAGCTCTGAAGTCCCCTCCCCAACCATCCAGCTCCTGGAGATGAGTGGGAGGGGCGGCCTTTCCTGGTGATAAGTCTTTAGAGCAGTGATGGCAAACCTTTTGAGCTCAGCGTGTCATCATTTTGAAAAACCCTAACTTAACTCTGGTGCCGTGTCACATATAGAAATTTTTTGATATTTGCAACCATAGTAAAACAAAGACATATTTTTGATATTTATTTTATATATTTAAATGCCATTTAACAAAGAAAAATCAACCAAAAAAATGAGTTCGTGTGTCACCTCTGACACGCGTGTCATAGGTTCGCCATCACTGCTCTAGAGATTGGTGCCCCGGATATTGGGAACTGGGAGCCATCTCAAGAAGTCCATTTAGGGTCAACCTCTGGAGAGGACCAATGGGGGCCGTCTCTGGGGAATCTACAGCTTCATCAGACCACCTGCGATCATGTGGAAGAAGAAGGATGTGCACTGGTCACTTCTTTTTTTAATTGAAGTTATTGGGATGACACTGGTTAATAAAATTATACAGGTTTCAGGTGTACAATTCTATGATACATCATCTATATATTGTATTGTGTTTCCCACTCCAAGTGCAATGATCACTTCTGAGGTGACAGAGAAACTTGATTTTATTCCCCTCATTATACGTACAAAGAAAGCAACTTACCCACAGTTATACTGCCTGAAAGAGACAGAGCTGGCTTCATATCCTTAGGTATTGTGCTTAGAGTTTCAGAGATGTCATTTACAGCATAGTTTCCAGGAAAACACATTATCAGTCATGATTACGGGTGTCATTGGAAGGTTTTCTCAGGCCATCGCCACAATTTCTGAGCCTCCTTTGTTAGAGTAATAACTTCAAGGACAGATTTATCTTTTTTGAAACTTTGAGAGACAGAGAGAGAGAGAGAGAGAGAGAGAGGAGGGGAGGGGAGGGAAG
>NW_005369981.1:24127-35870 GCF_000412655.1 Myotis brandtii
AGGAAACATCAGTTTGTTCTTCCACTTATTTATGCATTTGTTGGTTGATTCCTGCATGTGCCCCAACATGGGATCAAACACACAACCTTGACATATGGGACGATACTCTAACCAACTGAGCTACCTGGACAGGGCCAGGGATAGATGTGTCGTAATCGAGGTCAAGTCAGCAACAGTTCTGGGCATTCACACAGGGCTCTGTGTTCAAACTCAAGACAAAGTTTGTCACTTGAACACCTCACCAAATCAGATGGTATGAACTAGATGATACAGAATGTAAGCTCTCCCTTCACAGCCCAGAGAGGGGGGCATCTCCTTTCCTCAGATTTCTTTAGTTAATTATGAAAACTCATCTAAGACTGGGCTCTGAAATTTTATTTAGTGAGCATTAGAAAAAAAACACAGGCCTGTGAAGCTAAATTTTTAAAAATACATTTTTGTTGATTCCAGAGAGGAAGGGAGAGGGAGAGAGAGATAGAAACATCAATGATGAGAGAGAATCATTGTTCGGCTGCCTCCTGCATGCCCCCTACTGGAAGTGGAGCCCGGAACCCAGGCATGTGCCCTTGGCTGGAATTGAACCTGGGACCCTTCAGTCCACAGGCCAACACTCTATCGACTAAGCCAAACCGGCTAGGGCTAGAGCTAAATTTTTATTGCGAAATGTAAAGGATAGGGTCAAAGAGGATTTTTTAAAAAGTTTAGTGAAATGATGAACATGTGTTTTTCTTCGACAAAAGGAAATCTCAGTTCCATTAGGACCTGCTCTACTGAATCCCATTTCCTTAATAATTTCAATCCAAACAGGCTCTCTGCACACCCCTCATTTTCTCCAGGCTGGAGTGTAACTTCTGGGGACTTAGAGAGGTATGGGGAGATATTTGGTGAGTTACAGAGTTAGACAGAATGGGTGGTCCTGTGTGGTCCTCGGGTGTTGACCCTATGCTCCTGCTTTATCGCTCAAACTGGCTATAGGGTACCTCCAGGTCTAACTCTCAGTTATATCTGTGTCCCCCAGGGCAATATAAAATATTGCTCACCTTAGCTGGTTTGGCTCAGTGGATAGAGCATCGGCCTGCGGCCTGAAGGGTCCCGGGTTCAATTCTGGTCAAGGGCACATACCTCGGTTGCAGGCTTCTCCCTGGCCCGAGCCCTGATTGGGAAGCATACAGGAGGCAATCAATCGATGTGTTTCTCTCACATCGATATGTCTCTCTGTCTTTCCCTCTCTCTTCCACTCTCTTTAAAAATCAATGGGAAAATATCCTCAGGTGAGGATTAAAAAATAAAGAAGAAAATATTGCTCACTTTCCTGAGCCATAATGGGAGCTTGATGGTTTTATGAGGCCCAATTGCCATTATACGGACATGTCCACCCCCAAAAGACATAGCTTCAAAACATACAATTGACAAAGGATGAAAAACCACAATATATAAAGAGCTCTTATAAAACAATAAGAAAAAGACAGCCCAATAAAAAAAGCAAGAAGGATGAGGGAAAATTTTTTTAAATATATTTTTATTGATTTCAGAGAGGAAAGGAGAGGGAGAGATAGAAACATCAATGATGAGAGAGAATCATTGATTGCCTGCCTCCTGCACACCCCCTACTAGGGATCGAGCCCCCTTGGCCGGAATTGAACCTGGGACCCCTCAGTCCGCAGGCAGAGGCTCTATCCACTGAGCAAAACCAGCTAGGGCAGGATGAAGAAAACTTTTTATAAAAGAGGAAGCCCAAATGGCCAATAATGTATGAAAATATAGTAAATCTGGGAGCTGTGTATTAAGACAACAAAATATTATTTCATATCAATCAGATGGCAGAATAAATCTGGTAACACCAAGTGTTGCTAAGGAATTCTAGAAACAAGGTGTCTCATTCACAGCTTTGAGGGTATAAATGGGGACAACAATTATTTTCGAAAACTAGAGCTGCATGTATACACACTTACTACCCAGTGATACCATCTCTAGGTAGATACCTAACAGAAATGTGTACAAAGCTTAACCAAAGACATGTACAAGAATGTTTATAGAGCAGCGTGCTGGAGACAAGACTGTGGATTTCTCATTTCCTGCGTGGTCCAGGCCTTCTGAGCAAAGGGCATGTTTGAAAAGCGGTTTTGAGAGTTAGAGATAGTGTATCTCTCTGGAGAGATTTACTAGTAGAGACAATTTTGGAAAATAAACCTAGAAATGCCCCTCCCACATCCCCAACCAGGAGTTGTTTATAATCCAGGGTAACTAATAATCTCCATCCAAGGAGGGGAGGGTGGTCAGGTGTTTCAGCAGCTTCTTAAAAGCTCAGTCTCCTCAGCCTGGAGGAACCTGGAGAGCATTATGCTAAGCCAAATAGGCCAGTCATTATGCTAAGCCAAATGGGCCAGTCAGAGAAAGACAAACATCACATGATCTCACTTATATGTGGAATCTAGTGAGCAAAATAAACTGACAAACAAAATAGGTCCAGAGGCATGAATACAAGGAACTGAATAACAGATCTCAGCCCGGGGCGGGGGAGGGGGAGGGGACAGGAAGAGATTAAGCCAAGAACATATATGCATATATGCATAGCCCAGGGACACTGACAAATAGTATGGGGAAGGCCTGGGGTGGGGTGGGGGTTGGGTGGAGGGAGGTAAAGGGGAGAAAATGGGAGACAACTGTAATACTGTCAACCATCAAGAAAAAATTTTAAAAATGGGAGCAAAAAGGGAAAAAATAGGGGACGTCTGTAACACTGTCAACAATAAAATAAAATAATATTTTTAAAAACTGGGGGGAAAAAGCAGCTCAGTCTCCTAATGTCAGGTTGCTCTCCTGCAGTGTGACCCATGGCATGGGAGGCAAACATCTGGCCACCTGCAAATTGGGGCATGAGGAACTGCTCTGACTGCTGCTTTTTGCTGTGAATAATAAATGGTCTGTTGTTCTGACACACAGGTTTTGTGGCGTGTGTGTGTGTGTGTGTGTGTGTGTGTGTGTAAAACTGTGGCAGGCTAACTTGTTAGCTTGTGCATAGAATAGAACCAGGAAAATGAACAATTATAATCCTATATGTGTAACATGGATGAATCTCCCAATGTTGGGCAAAAGAAGCTGTTAGACATAAAAGAATGCATACTATATGATTGTCTTTATACAAAGTTTAAAAATCAGGCTAACTCAAAGCATGCCATTGTAAGTCAAGATTGTGGTTATTGCCCTAGCCGGTTTGGCTCAGTGAACAGAGCCGCCTGAAGGGTCCCAGGTTCGATTCCGGTCAAGGGCACATGCCTGGGTTCTGGGCTCCATCCCCACTGTGGGGCGTGCAGGAGGCATCCAATCAATGATTCCCTGTCATCACTGGTATTGCTATCACTCTCTTCCTCTCCCTTCCTCTCTGAAATCAATAAAAATATATTTGAAAAGAAAAAAAAGATTGTGGTTGTTACCATGTGGAAGACAGTGACTGGAAGCAGACAAAAGGGAGCCCATGAGGTGAGGTACTTGTCACAATCTGTTTCTTTTTTTAAAAAAATGTTTTAATCCTCGCCTGAGGATATATTTTTTAAAATATCTTTTTATTGCTCTGGCTGGTTTGCTCAGTGGATAGAGCATCAGCCTGTGGACTGAAGGGTCCCAGGTTTGATTCAGATCAAGGGAACATGCCCAGATTGTGGGCTCGATCCCCAGTAGGGGATGTACAGGAGGCAGGCGGTCAGTGATTCTCTCTCATCATTGATGTTTCTATCTCTCTCTCCCTCTCCCTTCCTCTCTGAAATCAATAAAAATATATTTAAAAAATATATAGGTATGCACCCTGACCAGAATGGAACATCCCACCTTTTTGATGCACAGAACAATGCTCAACCAACTGAGCCACCTGGCCAGGCACATCCTGTTACTTGATCTGGTTGCCGGTTGCACGTGTCTGTGTATTCAGTTTGTGGACATTTATCAGGCTGTACCCTTCTGATGTGCACTTTTCTGAATGTATATCATATCTCACTGAAGAGTGAACTAGGTACTAGAGCCATGTGTACCCACATGGGTAATTCTCAAACCTACAATGTGAACACAGAAGAAAGTTGAAGACTGCTGTATACAGTACACTTGTTTGAAACAAAATTTTTTTTTGGTTAATTCTCACCTGAGGATATTTTTCCATTGATATTTAGAGAGAGTGGAAAGGAGGGGAGAGAGAGAGAGAAAAACATCGATGTGAGAGAGACATCTATTGGTTGCCTCCCACAGGAGCCCCAACCAGTGCTGGGGATCAAACCTGAAACTGAGGTACATGCTCTTGACCAGAATTGAACCCAAGGGCTGGTGTTCTATCTACTGAACCAAACCAGCTAGGGCTAAACAAATTTTTTAAAATATGCAAATAACATGCTGTTTATGGATCCCAAATTACATAATAAAATAATAAAAACATGAAGGGAATGATAGATAATAAATTAAAATGCAGTTACCTCAGAAGAAGGAGGGCGAGATATAGAATTGGGTAGGGAACCTATTGGATAGGTTTCAGCTAGAGCTGAAATACTTTGTTTCTTTTCTTTTTTATGTTTTTATTGATTTCAAAGAGAGGAAGGGAGAGGGAGAGAGGGATAGAAACATCAATGACCGGGAATCGAACCTTGACCTCCTGATTGGCAGGGCACTTTGTTTCTTAAAGAAAAAGACTTGCGAGAACCGGTTTGGCTCAGTGGATAGAGCGTCGGCCTGCGGACTGAAGGGTCCCAGGTTCGATTCCGGTCAGGGGCATGTACCTTGGTTGCGGGCACATCCCCAGTAGGGGGTGTGCAGGAGGCAGCTGGTCGATGTTTCTCTCTCATTTGATGTTTCTAACTCTCTATCCCTCTCCCTTCCTCTCTGTAAAAAATCAATAAAATATATTTTAAAAAAAATTCCAGAATATGATATGCGATACAAAATATCTTTCTACATTAGTAATAAAAGCAAAAATAGTTAAACTATTTGTGTCTATGTTCAGGTCATATTTATACTATGTTCACACATGCATATTCCTTTCATCCTTACAAAATATAACTGATTTTCATTTTACCATTATTTCCTATGTAAAGAATCTTGGGCATAGACAGATTTCATAAGTTGATTTCACGTGCCTAGTTAGAGGTATTGTAGGGTTTTTAAGCCAGAAACATAGGCTTCAAAAACTGGCATCATAACAAATATGATATATTGCCTCTTAAAATAGGGGTTTAAATATTTTATATGTAAAAAGAAATAGTCCATAATTTAGAAGAGTAAAAAGAATCCTGCTGGTGTTAAATTGATTTTATAGATTAATTTGGGGACACGTTTATCCAATGTTGATTCTTCATGCCCGGAACATTATATGTCTCTCTATTTATTTAGGTCACTTTTTCTTATCTGTAAAAGTGTATAGAGCTTGTACTTTTATTGCTCAATGTGTTCACAGGAAGTTGATGAATTTTGTTATCATGATGAACAATGTCATTTTCTGTTATGTTTTCGAATTTTGTGTCACTAAAGAAAAGCTATTCCATTTCTTGTTCAACCTTATTTCTAGTCACCTTGCTCACTTGCTTCTCTTACTAGGTCTAATATAATTCTCTTGAATTTTCTAAGCAAATAATATCAATGGACTTCAGCCAAAGGCCAAATCGTGAACAAAGTAGGGTTTATTAGCTCATCGTAACAAGGGAGAAAGCACATCATGGAAAACTCGGGCATCTCAGTAAGAGGGGGTTCAGAAAAGACATGACAGGATATGGGCTTGTGTTAGATGATTTCAGGGAGGGTTAAAGAAGCAGGACTTGCCCTGGCTGGGTTGGCTCAGTGGATAGAGCGTTGGCCTGTGAACTGAAGGGTCCTGGGTTCGATTCTGGTCAAGGGCACATGCCTGGTTGCAAACTTGATCCCCAGTAGGGGCCGTGCAGGAGGCAGCTGATAGATGATTCTCATCATTGATGTTTCTATCTCTCTCTCCCTCTCCCTTCCTCTCTGAAATCAATAAAAATATATAGTTAAAAAATAAAAAATCCTCACCTCAGGATATGTTTAAAAAAAAAGAAGCAGGACATCACTATAGATTTGGCTATTATCAGAAAGTGCAGGTAATTCTATGGTGGAGTATCTCAGTCATTCATATCTAGAAGACAAAAGGAATGAAGCAGTAACCAGTAAGGAGGCAGCAGCCACTCAGACAGGACAGAGGGTGTTTGGTCATTTTGTGGTTTGGACAATGTTCATGTTTTTGTCTGTACCCAGACTTGATTACAGAGTGGCCTGATTTTTGTCCTGATCCATCATGGTGACAGAATGACCTTGTCTGATGTTGATATCTTGTGGGCTCGTTCTTGTTCAACAGGAGCACGCCAAGGCCTACATGCCAGTGCCAAGCCAGCCCTTTGAAACACCAAGGCCTAGGTGATAGCATCAGGCCAGCTCCCAGATGTCAGGGACTGCATTTCTCTGTCTCAGGATCCCTTTTCTCCAAGTCAGTGTTGTGATCGGCCTGTAGAGGCAGACGGACCCCCCCACCCCACCCCAACACACACACCCAAAATTTAGTTCGCAGGTTAAGCCACACACACAGGCACAACGAAGGTATGAAATGGTTTATTATATACTGAGGCTTTCTAGAGAGAGCAGAAAAAGGAGACTGGTTTGGTATTTTAAATATATATATGTATAAATTTTTAAAGAAAGTTTTAAAAAAATTTATATATATATATTTCAGAGAGGAAGGGAGAGGGAGAGAGAGAGAAACATCATGCTTTAGCATCCATCTATGAACCAGGAGATCCCAGTTGGGGCACATTCCCTGGGTTGCAGGCTCAATCTCCAGTGTGGGGCATGCAGGAGGCAGCCAATCAAATGATTCTCTCACTATTGATGTTTCTCTCTCCCTCTCCTTCTCCCTTTCTCTCTGTAATTAATAAAAAATATGAAATAAAAAGAAACATCAATGATGAGAGAGAATCATTTGATCAGCCACCTCCTGCATGCCCCCCACCCCCCACTGGGAATGGAGCCAGCAACCCAGGCATATGCCCTGACCTGGAATCAAACCCTGACCTTCTGGTTCCTAGGTCGATGCTCAACCATTGAACCACACCAGCAGGGCTGGTTTGAGATTTTATTGTGTTTAGGGGGTGGAGCCAGGGAGAAATTTTGGGTGGTTTGAACTTTCTGCTGGTGCCAAAGGAAGGAGCACCCATACTTCCCTATAGCTTGCCTAGATACAGGGGAAAGGGTGAGAGGGAGGGCATGAAGGTTAAAAGCTGTCACCAGTCAAACAAAACAAAACAAAAAAATAGGGACAGACTCTTTCTTATAGTCAGATGAAATCAGGACACGCATCTGTGTATTCTGGTCTCCACCATTGCCGAGATTTTGCCAATCTGGAGATGGCTCACAGAGTTGTTTCTAGTAGGACCAGGGTTAGTCCCTCCAGCTCCTTCTGTTGCATACTGAACCGTGGACTCCTCTGATATGACAAGGGCTGCGCTGTCGCATTTGTATGCACCACAGCCAGTTCCAGAAATGATGGTGATTGGTCCTCGTAATGGACCCTGGAGACAAGGGCCTAGTTGACCAAACGTGCACAGGCCATGGAAACGTCCCAAAGTCCAATTGGTCTCTTGGAGACAGTCAGGTGGCTTTTTCTTTTAGCCTCATCAGAAATTATTCTACTTGACCGATAATATTTATCTAAGTACAGCAAGAAGAGTTTGCTAAAGCATAGCTGCCCCATTGGCTGGCCAAAGGAAATCAAGGGTTATGAGCTTGCTCATGACAACTCTGGTAATGAATCTATTTATTTATTCATTTATTCATTCATTCATTTTCCTTCTCAGTAGGAGACACTACTAAGTAATTTTTGTTTATCTAGTCTTCTGTCGAACAGACTGTGTAGAATCCACTTCTCCCCATAGATCCTGAGCTCCCATGGTTCATTATCTAATCTAGATTGGCTGTTCTGTAGACATTGCTTTATTATTTTCTAGCATTTGGTGTTGCTGTCAGATGTCTAATGTCAGTGTGATTTTCATTCCTTTCTGAGTAATCTGGTTTGTATAAATGAAAAAGAATTTATCCATGCCCTTCAATCTCCCTTCATTCATTTTCCTTCTGTTTTCTTTAAAAAAAGACTATTGTTGAAAGTATTATATATGTCCCCTTCTACCTCCATTAACACCTTTTAGCAGCCTCCTCCCCCCAGCCCTAGGCCTTCACCACCCTATTGTCTGTGTCCATGGGCCATGCATATATGCATACAGTTCTTTGGTTGATCTCTTCCCACCCACCCATCCCTGCCTTCCCTCTGAGATTCCACATCAGCTTCATCTTTAGACCTTGTTTTCCAGGCAGAGCTCTGAATTTGATCTTTGCCAGAAAGCCATGTCTCAATTCTATTTTGTTCCTTAGATTCCACCTATGAGTGAGATCATGTGATACTTGTCTTTCACTTATTTCACTTAGCATGATACTCTCCAGGTCCATCCAATGTAAATTGGTTTGGTAAACTTCTAGAGTAGAAGTTGTGTCATTTGTGAGATCTCCTGAAGTGAGAGACAATTTGGGAGCCACCTCTCTCACTGTATTGTTCCCACAGTGAGAATTGCAGTTCACATGAAGAGGAAGTCAGCTCCCCCTACTGGAAGTTCTGAGGAGCCTGTGCTTGTCTCATTTTTGGAACTTTCTGAAAATCCTCAGGGCAAATGGCCCACAGGAGGAACGTAGATCTAAATATTTGAATGTCCGGAATGATTTCCCTGAATACACAGAGCAAGTTAGTGTGCAGAGGGCAGGTGTAAGCCTCATGTATCCTTGTGGAGCACAGACTATTGGGAGTAGATATATCATTTATTTTTCAAATTTATTTTTCAGTTATAGTTAATATACAATATTATATTAGTTAAAAAATATTATATTAGTTTAAGGTGTACAACATAGTGATGAAAAAGGCAATTTGTATGCCTCAAGAGGGACATATTTCTTTGTGTGTGTGTGTGTGTTTTGTTAATCCTCACCCGAGGATACTTTTCCATTGATTTTTAGAGAGAGTGGAAGAGAGAGGGAAAGACAGAGAGAAACATCAATGTGAGAGAGACACATCGATTGGCTGCCTCCTGCACGCACCCCAATCAGGGCCTGGGCCAGGGAGGAGCCTGCAACTGAGGTACATGCCCCTGATCGGAATCAAACCCGGGAGGCCCCTTCACTCAGGCCGATGCTCAATTCACTGAGTCAAACCGGCTAGGGCAAGAGGGACATATTTCTTGAGTGAAGTTCAACAGTAGTAGCAGCAAAACAGGTTGGAGTGTCTCCGAAGAGAACAAAGTGCCCCCATGTTAGGTCCCATTCCTGAAGGGCTAGGTCATGGTGACTTAGTTGTAATGACCTCAGCAAAAACAGTCTGTGAGACCAATGTCCAAATTTTACAAGGTCAAGGTTTGAGATTAATGTTAAGTACCAGAAGGGACTTACAGAAACAAAGCTCCCTTCTGAGGTATTTAAAAGAACCGCATTCTTAATTTTTTTTAATCAGTTTCAGGTGTGTGTGTGTGTGTGTGTGTGTGTGTGTGTGTGTGTGTGTGAGAGAGAGAGAGAGAGAGATATTTAGCAATAAAATTCAGAGTTGCAGCCAGTCTGAGAAAACAAACAAGAGAGTTTTTTTTTCTTAAATGGCAGAGGAGATCAAAGGTGACAGGATGAGAATAAGGGAGATCATACTGAGAGATATATTTTAAATATATTTTTTATTGATTTCAGAGAGAAAGGGAGAGGGAAAGAGAGATAGAAACATCATTGATGAGAGCAAATCATTGATCGGCTGCCTCCTGCACACCCCACACTGGGGATCAAGCCTGCAACCTGGGCATGTGCCCCTGACCAGAATCGAACCCAGGACCCTTCAGTCTGCAGCTCTATCCACTGATCCATACCAGCTAGGGCAGTGATGGCGAACCTATGACACGAGTGTCAGAGGTGACACGCGAACTCATTTTTTTGTTTGATTTTTCTTTGTTAAATGGCATTTAAATATATAAAATAAATATCAAAAATATAAATCTTTGTTTTACTATGGTTGCAAATATCAAAAAATTTCTATATGTGACACGGCACCAGAGTTAAGTTAGGGTTTTTCAAAATGCTGACACGCCGAGCTCAAAAGGTTCACCATCACTGTCCTAGACTCTTGAGATGGCATTTGAGAAAAACTTAACTCTTTCTTGAATCTACTTGGTGACACAGAGAGGCTCTGAGGCTGACTGGATTGGGTGTCTGGTTACTTCTTAAGCACGTGTAACTCTTCTTGGGTAGCTTAAGATATATTTTAGTTTCCTAGCTGAGGAATTCCTTCTGGTTTTCTCAGATCTGAATCTCTGAGATGGCCAAAGGGATAGTTCTCTTACAATATTAGTGGAAATGAGTTATAATTGGAAGTTCTTTAGTATTTTTGAGTGCCCCCATATCTTCATGAGAGGCAAGGCTAAGGGGGAAACACGAATGTAGAATCTATGAGGACAACTTCCTTAGGATCTGGAGGAAATCCATATTACTTTACCTGCTGCAGATTGCCTTATCCAAGCAGGTTTTTTTTTTTTTTTTTGGCTACCACATGCTATTTCCAAAGACATTTATTTTTTATTTTTATTGATTTCGGAGAGGAAGGGGGAGGAAGAGAGAGAGAGAGAAACATCAATGATGAGAGAGAACTATTGATCAGCTGCCCCCTGCATGCCCTGACTGGGGATCAAGCCCGCAACTGAGGCATGTGCTCTTGACTGGAATCGAACCCAGGACCCTTCAGTCCGCAGGCTGACACTCTATCCACTGAGCCAAACCAGCTAGGACATTTAAAAAAAAATTATTTTAGAGAAAGAGAGGAAGGGAGACAGACAGATACAGAGAAAGAGAAACATCAAGTTGTTTGACTTATTTATGCATTCATTGGTTGATGTGCCCTGACCTGGGATTGTGCCCTGACCCGGGATTGAACCCGAAACCTTGGTGTGTGGGGACTACGCTCCAACCAACTGAGCTACCCAGCCAGGGCAGAATAATATTGACTATATCAGAAAATTAATCTGGCTCAGTGGTCTTGGGCAGAAGCTGAACACTTCTGCAGCCATCAGCTTCTGGAGAATTCCTAAGAATCCGTAGTTTGAAGCCCATGAATGTGTTTTCCATTGCTGCTCCAGGGTGGTTTGCCCTTTGATCACGCAGGCTTTGTTTAGGTGAGTGCTTCGGAAATGCAGACATCTGGAGGCATCATCTGAGACGCCAGTTGTGTGAAATCACATTGGTCTGTAAAGGCATAGACACTAGGGTTCGAAGTGAAATTACAAAACACCGTGGGTAGTCTGTTATTAACTGAGAAGTAGCTAACCAGAGGTGGTCCCCCAGGGAAATTAGATCTGATTGCCATCAAGGCTAATGGCAACACTTTAGTCCTTAGAAATCTGAGGCTTTCTCAGAACTTTGTTAATTTTGTTTTTAGAATTTTGTTTGGTCTCTCTACTTTTTCTGAAGATTAAGAATGATAATGGCTGTAGCGTTTCCTTTTTTTTTATGGCTGTAGAGTTTCTGAGGGTTAAAACTATGCAGAGTTTTTGACATACAGAAGGCCAAGAGACATATGAAAACATGCTCAAAGTCACTAATCATCCGAGAAATGCAAATCAAAACGACAATGCGGTACCACCTCACACCTGTCAGAATGGCTATCATCAACAAATCAACAAACGACAAGTGCTGG
>NW_005369981.1:35991-39705 GCF_000412655.1 Myotis brandtii
CTAGGACTATATCCCAAGAAACTAGAAACACCAATCAGAAAGGATATATGCACCCCTATGTTCATAGCAGAACAATTTACAATAGCTAAGATTTGGAAACAGCCTAAGTGCCCATCAGCAGATGAGTGGATTAAAAAACTGGTACATCTACACATGAAATACTACGCTGCTGTGACAAAGAAGGAACTCCTACCATTTGCAACAGCATGGATGGACCTGGAGAGCATTATGCTAAGTGAAATAAGCCAGTGGGAGAAAGATAAATATCACATGATCTCACTCATTGTGGAATATAATGAACAACATATACTGATGAACAAAAATAGAGCCAGAGGAAAAAATTTTAGAATATAATAGAAGTAATCCTGCTACTTGCCGATTTTTAATATTTCCTACAACTTTTGTGATATTATACTATGTTAGTACAGTTTTGGTAATATTATTATATTTTAAATCTTTTTGAAATATTAATGTTTATTACATATAACATTATTATATTTAAAATCGTTTTTCTTGAAATATTAATGGTTATTGCATGTAAATGGCTAATAGATTTATTTTGTATATTGTAAAAAAATAAAAAATAAAACTACTATAAAGCATAAAAAACTATACAGAGTTTTTAAACAACAGAGTTGTTTTTTTTAATATATTTTTTATTTTGAAGAGGAAGGGAGAGGGAGAGAGAGACAGAAACATCAATGATGAGAGAGGATCATTGGTCAGCTGCTTCCTGCATGCCATATACTGGGGATTAAGCTCACAACCCAGGCATGTGCCCTGACCTGGAATTGAACCATAACCTCCTGGTTCATAGGTCAACGCTCAACCACTGAAACATGCCAGCTGAGCAATTACAGAGTTATTTAAATACATGCAATGCATGTCCCTGTTATTGGAAAGATAAGTTGAGATACTCCATCAGGAATACAAAAGGGAACAATCCCCCCTCTCATTTCAGGAGAAGCTCAATTCACCTGGAAAGGAAACCACAAGAACACGCTCATGGCCCCTTTGGAAGTGTTTAAAAGGGCCTTGATTCTTTGGTTCCTATCTATCCATGTCCTGCCTTTATAGTCTTTGCCATCCTATATAATAAAACCCTAATATGCAAATCGACCAAACAGGGGAACAACCAGTCGTTATGACGTGCACCGACCACCAGGGGGCAGCCGCTCAATGCAGGAGCTGCCCCCTGGTGATCAGTGTGCTCCCATAGGGAGAGCGTAGCTCAGCCATAAGTCAGGCTCATGGCTGGTGAGCACAACGGTGGTGGCGGGAGCCTCTCCCCCCTCTGCTGCAGGCTGTTGGTAAGGAGCAAGGGGTCCCGGACTGAGAGAGGGAGTGCATGAAATTTCATGAACCAGGCCTCTAGTGATTATATATTGGAGGTATGGCATTCAAGGGGACTTTCCCAGTAAGACCCTTAAAGTTACCCCATCGCTCGACCAGGTGGCTAAATTGGTTGGAGGGTGGTCCCATACACCAAAAGGTAGCGGGTTTGATTCCTGGTCAGGACACATATCGATTGGTTGCACCCATCCCAACTGGGGACCGAATTGGCAACCCAGGCATGTATGTGAGACAACACTCCAACCAACTGAGCTACACTGGCCAGGACTGTTTGTTGACTTATTGATGATAGCCATTCTGACAGGTGTCAGGTGATATTTCCCCTTTTGCAGAACTGATGTAGCTATTCACAGACCTTTATTTTTTTTGTTGTTAATCCTTACCCGTGGATATTCTTTCCATTGATTTTTTTTAGAGAGAGTGGAAGAAGGAGGAGGAGGAGGAAGAAGAGGAGAAGGCAGAGAGACAGAGAGAGAGAGAGAGAGAAACATCAATGTGAGAGAGATACATTGATTGGTTGATTCTTGTTGTGCCCTGACAGGGGATCAAACCCACAACCTTGGTGCATCAGGATAATGCTGTAACCAACTGAGCTACCTGGCCAGGGCCAAAGGACTGAGGGCTTTAATTTTTTGCTGGCTATCCCCTGGAGGCCACCATCAGCTCCTTACTGCACGAGGTTCCCCAAAGTGGTCACTTGCTTCATCAGAGCCAGCAAGGGAGTGAAAGTCTCCTCCCTTGAAATGACAAGATGGTTGTCTCAAACTCATCTACATATATAAAAGCCTAAGTGACTGTTTGACCATTCCACCAGTAGCTATGATGGGCACTGACCACCAGGGGGCAGATGCTCCGGCCGGTCGGTTAATTTGCTGCTGGAGTATGGCCAATTGAGACTGGGTGAGACAGGCCGGACATGCCCTGGAGCCCTGCTGTGGTCCCTCCCCAGCCGGCAGGCCCAATAGGGGTCCCTTGGCCTGGCCTGTGCCCTCACAATCCAGGACCCCTTGGGGGATGTCAGAGAGCCACAGGCCAGGCCGAGGGACCCCATCGGTGCACGAATCCATGCACTGGGCCTCTAGTTTTTAACATAAATACATGTAAGCATATACTTCTGGTCACCTTAGTCATGCACACACTCAAGGGGAGGGGATTACACAAAAATGTAAATGCCAGGAGGCAAGGATCATGGGAGCCACCTTAAGCATGTGTCCATTATACCAGCCTTGGGTATTTAATCTTCAGCTCCATAAGTAGATGCATATAAGGATTTTCATTGTATAGTTGCTTGTAATTCTGAGGAGCTGGAGGCAGTTAAAATCAATGGATTAGATATACTCATAGCAACATAAATGGATCTTTCTTTTCTTCATTTTTAATTTATGCCATGTTACCATACTTCATTTTAACTCCAAAATGCAAATATCTTTATCTGATTATAATAGTAATACATACTTATTGCAACATTTTTTTTCAGACAACAGAGAAACGTGTAAAGGAGAAAGCGACAAATCATTAGTTATCTCCCCACCCATACATCACCACTAACATTTCCTTCCCATGGATACACAAGTTTTACCAAAGATTTTTTCCCTTTGATGTGCCACTTTAAGTGGTTGAAATACTCTCTGGAACAATGAATGGGTAAAACCTACCCATCTATGTAATTATGTAAAAACAAGTAAATACAGACAATAAAATAAAGACAGAGACAGTAGGAGGGTTGTAGAGATAGAGGCAGGGAGAGACAGATGGGAGAGGAAGACAGAGTTATGGGCACAGAAGGACAAAGAGAACCACGGAGAGCCATAGAGAGATGAAGATACTAGCAAAGAGAGAAGGACAGGATGGAAAGGAGCATTAACTGAGCTCCTACTGAATGTCATTCTTATTAAAACTTCAAAGTCATTATGAGAGGCAATTACTAGTAACCCCTTTATGCAGGTGATGAGGCGAGCTTTAGAATGGTGAACTGACTTGTCTATGGTCACATCACTCGAATTGAACCCATGGCTCTGTAAAGGGCCTGGTCCATAAAGGTGTTCTGTGACTGTTCATCCAGTAAACAAGGTCATATATCTGCTCCTCAAGGCAGAAGAGGTGGGGACCAGACCCCCATTCCACTCATCTGAGTCAATTTTTCCAGTCTGTTTGCTAAGGCGACAGCAAGGTCTGTTGCCTGGGCAACTGCCCTCCAAGTGCCATGGCAACCGCCATCACAGTCTCCAGCTCTCCACTTTGCCCCTTGGGCATCTCCATGGAGACCGGCTGGATGGAGAGGCTGCAGGGGGAGCTCTGGAGGATGCGCCTGCGTCTAGTGGCGGGAGGGGGTGGGCAGGGGATGCCAGGGCCCCCCCACAC
>NW_005369981.1:40003-43078 GCF_000412655.1 Myotis brandtii
CACCGCGCCCTGCCCATCCCTCTCCGCCTGGCGCCCGTGGCGCTGTTCATGGGACCAGCACGTATGAAGGAAGGGGATGCGCGCATCGATTTGTGTGCGCGTGTGATGTGACGACAGGGGGTGAGGTGTGTTGTCCTTGTGTGTGTCCTTTGCTATGAGCGCTTCCGAGGGTCCACACAAAGGTGTCGTTAATGGGTGCAGTGCGCGTGAATGCCGGGGGTGCTTCTGTGTGTCTTTTCTTAGTAACACCCTGTGTATGTTTGAATCCTATAGCAATGACGTGACCTTTGGGCGTGTCTGTGTTTGTGTGTGTGCATGCGCGTGTGTGCGCGCGCGCACGCCTATGTGATTTTTGGCTTTGCTTGGGAGGGCGTGGTCTTTGCTTCCCAGTGTACATTTCGGTCCTGTTAGACGGAGCGACTAAGATTTTGGACGTGTGTTCGTGAGGCTGCTTCTCCCTGTGTCTTTGTGCAGCTATGTCATTGTGGGAAGAGGGGCCCTGTCTCTGCTGCATTGTGTCTTTAAGGGGGTGCTGCGTGTCCTTGCATCTGGATAGCTGGGCCATTGTAACTGCATGAGCAGCCATGCGTGAACGCGTGCAATTCCTTTTGCGGGCCTGGGGTAGTGCTGGGTTGCATATGTGCCATCTCAAGGCCTGTGTGTGTGAGGCTGTGATGGCTGGTGATTGTGATTCCTTGGAGGCTGAGGGGTGGTGGATGCCAAGGGCACTTGGGGCCCATCCTCCTCTAACTCTTCAGAGCTGGAGGATTTCAAAAATTATTAAATATTGTATATATGACATAATATCATTAACATATATGTTCAATGTAAGGAATAATGATAAAATAACCCCCATGGGTGTCTACCACTCAGTTTAAGAAACAGAACATGACCAAAGAAGCCCCTCTCTTCCGTAATAATTATCCTACATTTCCTGTTCTTTGATCCCTTACTTTTGTTTTGTTTGTACCTTATGACATATGCAATATCTTGTTTAGTTTTTCCTCATGGAAATGGAATCACACCGGTTCTGCTCTCTCTACACCGGTTGTGAGATACCTTCACATTGAAGTGTGTGGCGATAATTCATTTTTAAACATTTTTATTTATTGATTTTAGAGAGAGGGAGGGGGAGAGAGAGAGAGAGAGAGAGAGAGAGACAGAAAGAGAGAGAGATTGATTTGCCCTAACCTGAAACCTTGGCATATTGGGATGATGCTCTAACCAGAGTCTATAATTCATTTTTTATTGCTGCATAATATTCTATCCTATGAGTATATCATTAGTATATGAGTGCCTTGGCAAGGTATTTCAGTTGGTTAGAGCATTGTCCTGATACACCAAGGTTTCGGGTTCGATCCCTGCTCAGAGCACACATGAGAATTAACCAGCCAATGCATAATAAATGGAACAACAGATCTCTCTCTCTCTGAAAAATCAATAAATAAAAAATTTTAAAAAGCGTATGAGTATATCATGGTTTATGGACGCATTCTCAATGTCACTAGACATTTGGGTTGTTTCCAGGCTTTTCTTTCTTTCTTTTTTTGCTCCTTCCACTTTTATGCTATTACAAACAGTGCTGCTGTAATTTTTAATGAACTTGTGTCCAGTAGCATATGAACAAAAGCTACACTGAAGGGTAATACCCCAGGAGTGGGTCACAGGAGATGTACATCTTTTTAGACATTGCCAAAATGTTCTTCAAAGTTATTTTGGCAATTGATTGCCAACCAGCAACGTATGAGAGTTTCCATTTTTTGCACGTCCATGCCAACATTGGCCATTATTAGACTTTTTGCCTTTTTAGCAACTTTTTGGCTGTGTTATGCATCGTATCTCACTGGTATTTTAATTTGCATTTTCCTGATTACTACTTAAGTTTACTATGTTTCATATGTTTAGTAACTGCTTTTGTTTCCTTTTTGTGAAATACTTGATCATGAATTTTGCCTGTTTCTTATTGCTTTTAAATGTTCTTTGAATATTGGATACTAATCCTTTATTCGGTTTGTGTTGCAGGCATCTTCTCCCACTCTGGCTTGCTTTTGGTTCTTATTTTTAAAGTTAATTATATTTTATTGTTTTGATTTTAGAATGAGAGAAACATCGACGTGAGAGAGAAACAGGGGTGGGTTGCCTCCTGCACACGCCAGAGCGGGAATCGAACCCTCTACCTTTTGGTGTACTGGACGATGCTCCAACCAACAAAGCCACCTGGCTAGGGCTACTTTTCATTCTTTTTATGGTGTCTTCAGACAAAAAGAAATTCTCAGTTTTAATGTAGTCAAATTTATTTCTTTTCCATTTTCTCAAATTTGGGTCAGTTGTTCCTACATGATTTATTGAAGAAGTCTGAGCTGTCCCCACTGCCCTGCAGTGCCACCTCTGTCATGTAGCAAGTGTCAATATGTGTGGGTCTGTTTCTACGCTCTCTTTAATCCTGTTGTTTCCTGTGCTGTGTCTAATCTTCTGTTTAACTTGCCTGTTTAGTTTTTAATTTGATTTAAAATGTATTCCTAGATGTTCTAGATGTTTATTTCTCAAATCTTCATTCATAGTCAGTTTTATGTCCTGGCTCATACTTTTGATACCCTCTTTTATTTCTTTAAATTGATTGCAATTATATCAAAGCTGTCTGAACTGCAAATTAGTCACCGGGTAATTTATTCTACAGATAGACTTGCATACATGCCAAATGATATATGAACACCATTATTCACTCCAGCATCATTTATAAGAAGGCAAAAGATTGGAAACACCCGCAATGTTCATCAATTGAAGACTGGTTAAATATTGTACATCCACACAAAATGGATTCAATGCAGAAGATGGGGGGGAGGGAAGAAAGACACAAAAGAAAGAAAGGATGTTTTTAAGAACCAGATGTAGATTTACATTCCCAAAAGCAAGGTGTGAAGTCTGCTACCTTTTGGGTAAAACAAGTGGACAGTAGGAACCTATAAAATGCAAATATAGGCTCCCATTGTCCACAATATTAACATAGAAAAGTCTATAGCTGTCTTATCTGCCATTTCCAGAAGCCCTAAGGCAAGTTCTGAATCACTGGGAAAT
>NW_005369981.1:44361-44939 GCF_000412655.1 Myotis brandtii
CTCCTCCCCCAACACCCCCGATGGTTTCTAGGCCGCTGGCTGGGCTGCTCCTCTGCCAGCCAGGACCCATGGCTGCCCCTCCCCCGACACCCGCAGGTCCCCACCAGCCGTAGTTACTGCCCTCAGAACGCCCCAAGATCGCCACCCCTAGTCCCCCAATAAATAAGATCTAAAGCAGCTATGCATTGTCTGAGTGGACGTTTCTAGGGGCTGGTGATGGCCCCTCCCTTTTTTTTTTTTTTGATGGCCCCTCGCCTTCGTCTGACTCCTTAGAGACCCCTTCCTTAGTCTGTGCCCCACTTCTAGGCCTCACTCGGGCTTTGGTGCCACTTTCAAGCTACCAGCATAAGAGAAAGGGAGTGGACTGCAAAGCCAGGGCTCAGCCCTCCCAACCCATTCACATACTGGCATGAAACTGAGCAGTACCAGAAATGAGCATCTGGGCCTCCAGGTCGTTAAAAAAGTGTTATTTGTCAAGGTAGAATGATAGGACAGATCTTACATTTGTTAGCTTGATTTGTAATGTTTAAATATTTCTATCGTATATAGAAATATACGATCCGGACGCGCCCGACGCG
>NW_005369981.1:44991-47563 GCF_000412655.1 Myotis brandtii
CCAGCTGCTCCCCGCCCCTGGCCCTGCCACGGCACTCCGACCCCGGCCCCCAATCTACATGATGGCCCCGCGGGCCCTGAGGCGAGGCGGAGGACGCCGGTGACGACACGTCTGATGTGGACCCCCAGCACACCATCCACAACATCCCCTTCAGAACTGTATTGCCTAGTTCTGAAGATACTGGGAGTTGGTGTTGGTAGCTGGTCTGTGGTCATGGCCTTTGCATTGGCTATTCCCTCTGCCCCTAGTTATCTGCAAGTTTTTGCTTAAATGTCACCTACTCAATAAGGCTTTATCACTTCATCTGCCTTTAATACATGGCCTTATGTCATACAAGGGCAGGGATTTTGTGTGTGTGTGTGTGTGCGCCTCTACATCCTTTGTACCCAAAGCCAAGCCTGGCACACAGCGGGCTTCCCCACATTTCTTGAATGAAAGAGTTCTCACAATTCAACTACCATTCTAACCAGTTTCACACCCACCCACATAATGCTTGGCATGGAGGCAGCTTTGAAACCTGAGAACATTTATTTAATTTTGCACAAAATCTCTGAACTTGACAAAATATAACCAACAGTATGTTCCACAGTACCAAAAACCCCACCACCGAATGAAAACCTCCCCGGAAGAGGGGTCCATCTATCCTAAATACACCCGGTGTCCCACACAGCTAGTCTCGGGGTTCTCATAGCAGGGAAGCATCCACCCTGGCCTGGGGGATGGTCCATGTTTCTTGATCAAGACCTTCAGGCCACAGAGCAGCCACAGTGGCACATGGTCTTCTGATGCCGGGTCTTATTCTCAGCCTCCTTTGCCATGGCCTCCTGGACCTCCCGGACCTTCTGGATCTCGTGGATGAGCAGGGCAAAGGCCTCCTCTACACCTTGCCGCGTTTTGGCTGAGGTCTCCACGAAGGGGGCCCCCCAGCTCTTGGCTAGATCTATAGCAGCAGCATGAGCATCTCCAGCGGTGGTCACAAGGTCGCACTTGTTGCCCACAAGGACGAGGGGCCGGGTATAGTGAGGGCCCCAGGTGGCCCGCATCTGCTGCAGCTGGGTTAGAGATGACGGGTCATCGAGGGCGAAGACACCCAGCACACCATCCCCAACAGCCAAGCACTGGTCACGCAGGGCCTTGTGAGTGGGTTGCCCGGCTGTATCCAGCACATTCAGAATGTAGCCGCCGTGGTCCAGGGTCACCTCCTTCCAGTAGGAATCCTGGATCGTGGGGTCATGGTCTTCCACAAAGCACTGGTGGTTCAGCTGGATGGTCAGTGCACTCTTGCCCACCCCACTCGCGCCCACCACCACGGCCTTGTACTCCGGCAGCTGCTTGTTCTTGGAAGGTGCCGGAGTCTTGCGACTCTCCTCCTGGCTGCCAGGGCTCCAGGTGCCCAGGCCCAGATCAAGCATGTTAGGCTTTTTGGGGCGCGCCATGCTCAGGGAAGAGATGCAGACAGCAGGCCCTGCGACTGGGAAGAGAAGAAAGACAATAGGGGGGCGGGGGCCGGGCAGTAGTTTAGGTGAGGAGACCATGGGGGCAAGGGGCAGCTGGTGTCACTGAGTCAACAGTTACTGAGTGCCCAGTGTGTGCTGATCACCTTCTACTATGCTATACACATTATTTATATTGTTTATTTTCTTTTCTTTCCTTCTACTACATAAGCTCTGTGAAGGCAGGGATTTTAAAAACAGCTTTGTTGAGATACAGTTTATATACTATAAAGTTAACCTAGTTAATGTGTACAATCAATGACTCAGTATTTTCATGGAGTTGTGCAACCATCAGCAATCTCATTTTAGAAATTTTCTTCACCCCAAAAGGGCCCCCCCCACCCCCCGCCCATTAGCTGTCCTGCCGCACTCCAGAGGGATGGCAGGGATTTCATTGGCTTGGTTTTGAGTTTTTAACTGTTGAACCCCAGCCCAGCACAATGCCTGTCATACAGTAAGACCTGAGCAATATTCCTGCCCCTCCCAGGGAGTATATGTTCTAAAAGGTGGGGACAATGAACCAAATAAATAAGCAAATTATGAGGTCTGTTAGCCATTGTCTAAAATTCAGTCTTTATTACCTATTCAACATACCGCTGCCAGGAACCTACTGTGTGGCAAGGTGGGGGAAAATAAATAACAAACCTTGGCCCTCAAGAATGTGAGGATGTAGTCAGGAAGACAGAAAACATCAAAGATATCTCAGCAACAGGTGATAAGCATGCAGAGGTGCTTGGTTAATGTTAGCATTTTTGTTGTGATTCAATTTTCATTCATTACTGCGAGAAGCTCCTGGCATACCAGGTATCATGATGGACGTGGGCATGGGGGTAGTGGGAGGTGTGGGGGTGGGATGGGGCAGTGAACAAAATAAAGTTCCTGTCCTTGGGAGGATTAGACTCTAAAAGTGAGAAAGAGACAGTAAACAAGATAAGCAAGTAAATTACCAAGCAATTAGAAGAGCATGGGCACACAGCAGGCGCTCAGTGAAACGAGGGTTATCTATTAATAGCAAATCACCGTTAACTCATTCAATACACATCCTGATCTTAGTTCAGGAAATGCATTTTAATGACTGC
>NW_005369981.1:47610-69264 GCF_000412655.1 Myotis brandtii
GCCCAGAGAGATCCCTGAAAAGTTATTGGATGTGCTCGCCCAGAAAGGGGGCATGATGAGGAAAGAGTTAAACAGGACAGAGTTCTGGGGGTCCCCAAAGTTGAGGAGACAGAGAGAAGATTTAGCTCCGAGGACAAACTGAGAGGAGGGGGTGAGGGCGGTGGATGTGGAAAGGAGAGGTCGGATTCTGGTATATTCTGAAGGCGGAATTAACTGGCAGGTGAAATTCAGAGGCAGGGGAGGGGGTCAAGGATGACTCCTCGGTTTTGGGCCCGGACAGATGGAAATCTGAGGGTTCCATTATCTGAGGGTGGGGACATTTGAGATGGGCTCTTCCCTCTTAGCAAGTCGCCATGGCTGTGACTATGACCCTAAAAGCACTAGGTATTATTTACTGAACCCATCTACCTGCCGGCCATGCCAACACTCAGTCCTCCTCACACCCTCGAGAGGTGTGGGCTAGCATCGCCGCAGCCACTCGATCAATGAGGAGCAGCGAGGGAGGCTCGGAGAAGCAGGAGGTCCCACAGCCCATCAGAGATCAACAGAAGCCAGGTCTCACCTTCGCAAGTAATACGGAACCACTTGCTGCGCCAAGTGCTATTGGAGTGTCGTTATGGGGTTCTTAAGACCCTGAGACCCCCCTCCCCCACCCTACCGCACCCCACCCCCATCGCCGCTGCCAGGACCGCATCCTTTGTGTGTCCTTTGTGTTCGCCTAACTACCTGTGGGGGGTGGGTTGAGGGTGGCAGATTCAGGGAGAGTGGGGGGTGGGGGAACCACCCCAATGTGAGCCCTTACAAGCCCCCATTTCAGGGCTAGCCCGGGGCAACCTCCACCGCACTTCCCCGTGACTAAGACAGGTGCAGTGGAAAGTTTGGGGCAGGGAGGAGTGACTCCCAAATTTTACCCTAAAGCCCTGACCTTGTGCTCAGTCTAGACCACCTCGGCCAGTTTTTCTTTAGGCGGGACAGGGTAGGGCACGGGAAGGGACCCCTCACCCCGAGGCTGGGTCTGCGGGCCCGCAGCCCAGTTCCCGCCTGCAGGGTCCCCGGCCCAGCTCGGCCTCCAAAAGCCGGAGCCCAAGGGGCTGGGATGTGGTGGCTGGTCCCCTGAGGAGAAGGGGCAGAAGAGGAAGGGTCCCCATAAAAAACCACCTCAGTCGAGCTCCTACAACCCGAGGTGGAGAGCCCTCCCAGGTCGGGGCTTGGCTTGGCTGAGGGCCCGGCCAGCCGCTCACCTCAGTCCCGGAGAGGAGTTTGCGCTGGGACCCGAACTCGCTGCAGCTCTGACAGGACCAAAAGTGGAAGAGGTGCAACACTAACCCTGGAGCAGAGAGCGGGGGGCGGGGGATACGCATGCGCCTGACCCGCCCTCAGGCCCCTCCACTGGCAACTCCCCTCCCCTCGCCTCGCCCCCCCCCCGGAGCGGGTCTTGCCCCTGCCTGCTGGTGCCGCCAAGGAAGTCTGATTGGGGTGCGCTGCCCGCGGCCCGACCTCCGCGCGTGCCCTCTGCGTGGGGCTGCACCTCGCCCTTACCTTGGCCCGATTAGGGCTGCGGTTTTGGGTTTTTACTGAATGTGGGGTGTCGGATTTTTTACTTGAGTGGCTACCCTTTGGGAAATGTTCTGAGAGGGCCTCTTTGAGGCCATGGAGCCTGCACTGCCACAAGCAGGCTTTTTTGGTAGCTTGGGAGAGGGTTATCTATTCCTGGAGGGAAAGAGGTGCCAGAGAGCATCATGTCCGTTCCTGGAGGGAAAAAGTGGCAGAGGAGTGGTTATCCTGTCAGGGCATAAAAAACCTGGTATGAGGTGGATATGTGCCAAGGCTAAAACATTCCCCAGACTCCCTTGCAGCTATCATAGTCACAGTCTGACCAATGAGATGTAAGCAGGGGTTACTGGAGGGGCATCCAAAATGTTCCTTAAAGGATGGACTGAGCTAGCCATAGCTCCCTTCCCCTTCCCCTCCCCCATTCCCTTTTTTTCTTAACTGGGTGAGGCTCTGGTGATCATTTTGGGGCCATAATGTGGCCATGAAGAAAAGTCCAGAAATCCTCAGCCTTGGACTTGAGTTGCCAAATTCTCATGTGGGAGAAATAAAACCTCCAAACTATCCTCCAATTCCCTGCCCTTGTTCCATAGTAGGTACTCCTTCCCCCAAGAAGCTACTACCCATGGTTATGAAATTTAAATATGTTAAACATGGACACGCCCCTCACCCAAATCAGGACAAAGACAGGTGGGGAGACTGGGGCCTGGTGAGGATACTTCCTGATAGTTTTCTTGCCTTCTCAGCCCAGGGTGTAGCTGGGACTGGCTGTGAGGCTCCTATTTCTAAGGCACTTGTTTTCTCACAGATTCTACCATTTAATCTATAGTAGAGCCAGTCAAGCTGCTCTATTTCCAGTTAGCTTTTTGAGTGCTGGCTGGGCAGGGGGTTGACCTGAAACACCCATGCCTTCATTTCTTCTATACTCATCAGCCCTGTTGGCCAGGAGTGTGGGGTTCTCCTTCCACTCAAGATTAAAAGACTTTCTCCAGCCCTGGTCGGTGTGGCTCAGTTGAGCGTCATCGTGTGCACTGAAAGGTTGCGGGTTCGATTCCTGGTTGGGGCATATGATTGAGTTGTGGGCTTGATCCCCCATAGGTGGCATGCAGGAGGCATCCAATCAATGTTTCTCTCTCTCCCTTCCTTGTTTTCTAAAAATCAATAAAAATATTTAATTAAAAAAAGACTTCCTCCAGGTTTTGTAACAGCTTGTACTTTATTACATATGCAACCCCACTATACCTGCCAGTTGCTCCCCACTCCCTCCAAAGTATCATCTTCTTGATATCAGCCCCTTCTTGAGGTAACTAAGCTATCCCTTTCTTTCTGGGGCAGAACAGATGGGAGTCCCTAGAGCAGGCAGTGGGCAGGGGGAGAGCTACAATTAATCATCATAGTCCTCTTACAGGTATTTAAACTTAAATCAGCACCCTTGGGGGGTTGTAAAGGGTTTTCAGAAAGGATGGATGAAGCTGCCCCTCGTCCAAGGTACAGGTTGGAATGAACTAATGCTGGTCTATCTTGGGCCTCAGAAGGTGGAGCAGAGGAGCACGTTCTGGGAGTTAGTGTGAGTGGGGCATGTCTTCCCCAAACTTGTTCTGGTGGGCGACGTTCTTCACATCTAGGAGAGTCTGAGGAGGAGGCAAGAGACGGTTGGTAAGAGCGAGTGAGGACCCCCTCTACCTCAGCCAGGAGACTGCCCCCACTCCAGTCCTCAACCACCCTGTCTCCTGGACTAGCCCACATGCAGAAGGGCCTCCATTCTCCCCTTATCTGATCACAGAAGGTGTGTGTGTGGCGGGAGTGAATGTGTACACATTAGAGGCTCTAGCCTAGGGCTTACCTGGTGGTGAACATAGGCCTGACATGGGTAACACCAGGTAGACAGGTCAGTGTAGCTGAGGACCAGTGGGTGGCCCGAGCTTTCATGGTGCTGCATCATATGGGCATTGATGTAACGGCTGCAGTAGACCTGAGGTTAGGAAGTGAATGTTGGGCAGGGATCAGCACCCACCTGTGGTTTGTTCCTGGGCCAACCTCAGCCCCATCCCCATTCTCTGTTGCATACCTCATAGCAAGACAGACACACCCAATTCTCCTGAAGTGCTCCACAGTCCTGACAAGGTTGGGTCACATCCAAGCCTGCTTCAGGAATGAGGTGTACTGCCACCAAATGGGGACACCACAGCAGTGGTGTCACGGCATAAAACATGGCCTGGGGGGGGGGGGGCATGGACCAGGTGGGTAAAACAGAGTAAGCTAGGGACTTATCTCCCCATTATATGTCCCCGTGTCATATGCTCCTACCTGGAGGTACAAATGGGTAAAAAAAATAAGGAAGCCACAGTTCCATCCACGCCCTGAGCTCACCTGGTCAATGTCCCCAAAGGCCTGCATTGGCACCGAATCATCCACGTCTTGACCCCCAGCTGCCTCTGGCAGTCTCTCCTCTTCTGGAATCTCAGACTCTGGGGCCTCCTGGATACACAGAGGCAAGAGATGTATCTGAGAGTCCTGATTCTTGCCCCTTCTTTCCCCCTACCTGGGTGTGCTGGTGGGCCTTACCTGAGCCTTGTCGTCTAGTTCCAAGGTCCTGAGATTCCCAATCAGCGTACTGAGGGATATCTGGGATGTGGCTCCTTGCACAGGTGAGGTAGGAGGAGTCTGGTTGTCAGTGCTTGAGGCTTGAGGGGTTTGGATCAGCTTGGCTCCTCCCACAGCCTCCTCTGTGGTGGTCTGGTCCAGGGTGGCTCCCCCTGTGGCTGCCTCTGAGGTAGTCTGGTTCAGTGTGGCTGCCTCCGAGGTGGTATGGTCCAGCATAGCTTCCCCCGTGGCTGCCTCTGAGGGCTGGTCCTGAGTGAGCTCCACAACAGCTGGAGTGGACTCTTGCACAGATGCTGCTGATGTGGCCTTCCCCAGGCTTTCATCCAGAATGTTCTCTTCTAGCATGGTCAGCTTCTTAGCTGACCCAGGATTGGCTGGTTGGGGTGCCTCCTTGGTGATCGACTTAGAACTGAAGGATTCTTCCTTGTCTTCGATCTCTGAAACCATGGGAGCGAGATCCTTGAGTATGAGCACTATCCCCTCTCCTGCCTCTAATCCCTGCCCTCCCCTGAGCCCCCCATTGTCCCCAATTCCCCATGCCCACTCACTCGTGGTCCGCAAGCTACGCCAGTATCTGCGATGGGCTTGGATGGTATCAGTGATTGATTCCAGGGCCCCTAACAGTGGGGGCCGAGACAGGGTCAGCAGGGGTGGCGGGTCCCCAAGGAGGGTGCGGGTACAGGCAGCCATGGACTCGGAGATGGATGCCAGGTTATAGCCGCCCTTTGTAAGGAGAAAGAGAGTGAAAGGTATGATGGAGTGTCCTCAGGGAATTTGGGAGGCAAGATATCCTGTTTCCCAATCCTGCCTCAGGGCCCTGTAAGCCTAGAAGGTGGCAACTGGGGACAAGTGAATAGAACCCACATTTGTCAGACGGCAGTACACATTGTGTGAGGTAGTTGTTGAGGGGGATAAACTGAGATGTGAAGTGCAAGGTAATAATAACCACAATAACAATAATGCTGATGGTAACACCAGTAATAGCTGCTGTTCATTAAGTATTTGCTGTATGCTAGGCCCTATTCTAAGTACCTTATGTTATTAACTCAATCCTCAAACCACACATGGTCAATCTGTGTAGGAACGTGTCTTCACAGTACAGGAACCCACACAGACGTCCCTGCCCCAAAACTAGCACAGGAACAACTGGTCTTTCTCCCCACATGAACCCCTGTCCTGACCTGGTATGGGAACCCCATTTTCTCACACTCTATAGGAAACTCAGTCTCTGCTGTTATTATAGATAAAGAAACTGAGGTTCAGAGTAGTTAGATGACTTGTCTGAGGTCCTAACAGCTGGGATGAGGCAGCGCTGGGCTCAGAACCTGTGCTGTCTGATGAAAGAGTCCATGTTCTTAACCATCACTCTGCAGTGCCACAAGCAGTCTGGGCACACTGAGACTGTTTACTAGCCGATCAATCTCTCTAGGACTCACTGTCTTCATCTGTGAAGTAGTGAAAACAAGCACATAAGATTTGCTAGTGTATCAACAGTGCATAATAATCCGAAGTTTTAGCACTTCTGCAGTGCTTACCATATGCCACGCACTCTTCCTGATTAGCTAGCCCCATCTTACAGATGAGGAGACTGAGGCCCAGGGTGGGAACACTGAATACTTTACAAAAAGTTAGTGAATTTATTTTATCTCAGGAACTTGATATAGTTCAAGTAGTAATGAAAAGGATAGGCTCTGGGGTCAGGCTGCTTGGATTCAAGCCCTGGTCTCTGCCACTATTAAATGTGTGGCCTCTGGCTAGTCACTATATCGCTCCGTGCCTCAGTTTCCCTGGTCTTGAGAGAGGAAAATGACGAGGTCAGCAGACCTCACCTCAGAAGGCTGCTTTGTCAATGAATTAATAATGCCTGTAAAGTGTCAGAAGAGTGTCTTGCACATAGTGAGTGCTCAATGGAAGTGGTCAATGCTGGTGTTATTATTAATGCCAAGTATGTGCCAGCAATCCCAGGTGGGGACACTCAAAGGAGATTTTAGGAAATTGCCCCCCGTGTTGCAGTCAGCTAACAGAAAGGATAGGACTCCAAGTCTTCCCAACCACCCCCCACAGTGGAAAGAGGGACCAAGGGAATTACCTCTAGGATTAGGATAATTCGGCCACTGGCAAGGCCCATCAGCAGGTGAGTGAGGTGGGCATAGCCCTCAGGTGACAGATGGCAGCCCCCCAGCGGGTCTCCCCATGCCGCATCAAAGCCAGCTGAGACCAGCACCAGTTCTGGGTTAAACTGAGGTAGGGAGAGAAGAAATGCATGGACATGAGGGAAGGCAGGCTTGGGTATATACTAGGTGAGGTAGATCCAGAGACACTGAGACAAGGACAAATGAAGACATGAAGATGCAAGTCAGAGAGGTGGAGACATGGGACTTGGAGGCTGGGAGACAAAAGATCAGAGCCCTGAAACCAGGAAGGGAAGATGTAGAGACACAAGACAGAGAGACATGGAGAAGATGGACAGTTAAGGACACATCAGACACAGATTTAGAGACATGAAACACTAGAAATGGGCAGATGGGGACTAGAGGCAGAATCCATAGTCGGTACTCCTATGAGACGTGAAGATTCAGCCATCAAGAGATGGTGACATGAAACACAGAGAGACAGAGATATGTCCTCACAAACATGCCCAAGGGTGAGATAAAGAGATACATGCTCCTCTCCCTGGGTCAAACATGTGATACATGTGCAGAAGTTACAAGGTTTTATATATATGGTGCCAAAGAGAAGTGTACACATACTTCCATCACAGAAAATGACAATCAAGTGCCACACACAGAAGATGGTCACATACCTGCACACAATTAGACAGTCCCATATGGACGGGACTGCACTTCCTACTAGTCATGCACACAGTTTCTCACAGAGTGGACAATAATCCACAGTCACCCCTGCACAGACACAACCGTACATGTGCCATCATTACATGGTAACAACAGTGTCACTCACACACACACACACACACACACACACACACACACACATTGTTGCACCCACAGGTGGTCACTTACACACATAGTCACACATGATTTCAGTTATACACACACAGAAGGTAGTCACAGCCATTGTGCATCAGACACATGCACACATCTGAACATGTGCGTCTGCACAGAGGTCAGAGATGACGCATGTATCAGCCTTCTGAGTTAGTCACACACATACAGTCTGCCACAGACAGACTTACAGTTTACACATGTAGACGGTGGTTACCTACAGCCACTCATGCAGAACCAGGCAAATGTATACAGGCCACCTCCAGTCAGAGATAGATACACACAAACAGCCAGAAAGATGACTGTCACACACAGCCTCCCATGTGCAGAAAGTCACAAACCGGCTGTCACAGAAAGAGCACCCATGACACAGAAATGGTAGAAACAGCCACTTGTGCAGTGTCTCACATATACTCAAATCCCTCCCCAGCTTGCACATGCAGTTCTACAAAGACAGCAGTCACTTGGGGCCACCGTCACATACAGACAGCCACTGGTGATGGTGTACATACAGGACACACAGCTAGGAACACGAAGAATACCCCGCACACCAGGAAGTCCCTCACAGTTGCACACAGAGAAGGCAGTCACATATGCAAAGGCCATCACAGCCACTCCCCCTCCCCTTTGCTGTTTGTCCCACAGGATCAGTCACCCAGAAGTCAGACACATGTGCACTCACTGCTGCCCACACAGCTGTGTCACATACATCCTGAAGCGTACCTCATAGGCAATGGGCAGCACCAGACGATGCCAGGCAGCCAGGTACTCAGAGTCCCCCATGCGAGGCCCATTCCAGGCCACGTTGACGGTGAAGCCTGTGCCTGCGGCCCGGCCCACCTGGTTGGGGGCGCCCTCATCCCCCATGGGAAAGAAGGTGCCATAATCATAGCGGTGCAGGGAAATGTAGAGCACACTGCCAGAGACAGGGTGGGGAGGGGTCCATGCTTGGTTAGCAGCCTGGCACCCCTGAAGCATGGCCCACCCACTTCCCTGGCCACACCTACTCCCTGCCCCAGCCCCTCACCTGGGGTCGTCCTCAAATATGTGCTGAGTTCCATTGCCATGATGCACGTCCCAGTCTACAATCAGGATCCTGAGGACCAAGAGCTTGTCAGTTACTCAGGACACTGGCCCTCTGGGAGAAGGCAGGGGCCAGACCACTGGGGCCTGTCTGCAGGGGCATATATTGTGGGTCGCCAGATACTGAGTCCCTAAAGTTTGTGGGTCCTATCAAAGTAAGGATGACAGTCGAGGCTGGCTCCTGAACAAGTACTCAGGGTCAGACCCCAGGCCCTATGTGGGTTAGCTCTGGGGGCTTGGGCCCTGGGTTCTGTTGGGGCCAGAAATGCTGGGAAGCGACCCTGGGTCCTGTTTCATAGCACCTGGATACCACAATGTTGGGGTCTTCTTCAAGTAAGCACTGAGAGGCTAGATCCTCAGTCCTTTTCTGGGAAGTACTGGACAACTGGACCCTTGGATATTTCTGGGTAAGTCCTGGGGGCTATACCATGGGGCCTGCTGAGTAAGCACTGAGCTGAGGGGAGGGGGGACAGGGAGTCCTTACCGCAGTGGATGCCCACTGATGGCCTGGGCATGGCGAGCAGCCACAGCCACAGAGTTGAAAAAGCAGAAACCGCAAGCAGCATCCTGCTCTGCGTGGTGTCCCGGAGGACGCACCAGGGCAACACCATTCAAAACCTGGGGGGAGGAGCAGGGAGCCAAGATCAAACCACTGCCCTCACTGCTTTCCTTCTCCTTGTCCCCTTGTTTGTTCTCTTCCCTCCCTCCCACTACCAGATGCCAGGGGGGCCCAGTCCAGTAGCCACATCCTCATGGCTGCACTTCCCAGTGAGCAAGGCCTCGGGTAAGCAGGGTTCTCCTCCTCACCCCCCTTTTCCTCAGGCCCTGCCCAACTTTCTCAGAGTAGCCTCTCTCCCTCCCCCAGGACCACCTCTCCCAGCCAGAGCCCCACCCCAAAGCAGCCATACCTCTCCCGCCAGCACAGCCTCCACAAGGCAGCATGTGGCACCAGTGGCCAGCTGGGCACTGGCGAAGGTGCTGGGGCAGATGTAGATGGAGTCAAAGCTGGCGCTCTCACGGTACAGCTCCCGGGTTCTCATTTTTTCTGTGGCCCGTAGACGAGCCACGTACTCAGCACTGGAGGCACAGAGGGGGCATCAGGAATAGTCACGTGGTTCTGTCCCCTCCAAGGCCCCTCTTGCGACCCCCAGCATCAATTCATACCCAGGCTCCAGCTCCCAGGTGGCATGTATGCACTGAGGCCCCATCCCACCCCCAGGCACGAGGGTCTGACCTATGGCAGGTGAGCAGCTCAGCGTCTGTGGCAGGACGTGCAGGCATCGTGAGACAGCGCCCAGCAAGGCCCAGCTCCTCCAGACGGGACATGATCCGTGAGACACGCTGGGGTACCTCGGGGTGTTGGCTGGGAGGTGGGGACACAGAGGTAGGGCTTAATGTTTGAGGAGGTGAAAAACCCCTGCCCACTTACACTGAGCCCAGTGCTCCAATCGCATACTTGTCCCACATGTTGTAGTGATCCATCATCCGCTGGTCATAGACCAGCCCTGTGCGAGACTGAAATATTGGCCACATTGGTATTGGGAGCGCAGGGGGTGGCCATGGTCCCTCCTCTTCCTCCTCCTCATTGTCCCCATCCTCGTTGTCCTCGTCCAGGGAGTCACCTGCAACGGGAGACCACACTCACCCTACTCCCCCGCCCTGGGCCATGTAATACTCAGGAACTCAGTTTACTCAAATGTAAAAAGGGGTGGGAGGCCTAAAACCAGGACCCAGTGAGAGAGAGGGACTGACCCTCTCCCACCAAGGTAGGCCAGGAAAGTCAGAGTAGGTTCTAGAAGACAGTCTCGTCCCATGGCTCATTCCATCCCTGACCCCCACCCCCATTAAACCCACTCCCTGCCTCCTACCTGATCTCACAAGGATCTCCCAGAAGGGCGCCAGGGCTTCCAGAGTGCAGGACAGTGATGACTGGGCACTGGAGGGCAGGGGAAGGGAAAGAGTGACCAAATGGCCCCAAGGTGGGCAGTGAGGGTCCCACTTTCTCCCCCCACCACCTGAGCTTACCTCCGGCAGGGGGCCCCAGGGGACTCCAGCATGGGGCAGGGGTCACCCAGAAGGGTGTGGAGTGAGGCGCTGACTCCCTCAGCCAGGGAGCGAAGGTTGTAGCCACCCTAGGAGAATAGGGTGAGGGGGTTAGGGAAGACCCAGATGTTACCAGGGAAGAGTAGTAGTAACATGACCACTAGGGTGCTGACTACATGTTGAGCAACAAAGAATTTAGAGGGTGACTTCCTTTCCCTCACTAAACAGTGCTATGACATGACTACTACTACTATCACACAAGTCCAGTGACTTAGGCGAGGCTGTCCAGTTAGGAAGCGGAAATGCTGGGACAGGAACTCATGCTGGACTTGAAAGCTTTGTTATTACGTCCTCTAGGATTCATGGCTCAGAGATGAAGTGAGTCACTCACCTCCAGAGACAGGATCAGCCTGCCTCCTGCCAGACCCATGAGCAGATGGGTGAGCTGGGCAAACCCTGCTGGAGTGGCGGCCATTTCACCCTGGGGAGACATAGAGGGTCAGTCTGGCTCCAAGTAGCCCCCTTCTGCCTGCCTGCCATTCCAGAGAGCCCGCCTTACCTTGGGGTCTCCTTGGAGGGCATCAAATCCAGCGGCCACCAGGACCAGCTGGGGCTGGAACTGAGGGGGGGAAAGGACTGCATGAGGCCACCTGTCCTCATGGCCCACCCCTCACTGTCACCCTGCACCAAATCATCCCAGACCCCCGGACCTCAAGGGCGACCGGCAGCAGGATTTGCAGGAAAGCAGCAATGTAGTCGGCATCTCGCATCCCAACCTGCAGACAGAGGCACACGATGGTGAGATGGGACGTTCTGCCCTCTGCCTTGAACCACTGAAGGGCAGGGGTGAGCTTCACTCTGGGGGCAACAAGTGGGCAGACACTGACCTGGTTCCAAGGCACATTGATGGTATATCCCTGGCCTTGGCCAAAACCTGTGGTGGACCAGTTAGAGGCCTTCAGGTGGGGCCAGAAGCGACCCTGCTCATAGCGGTGGATGGAAAAATAGAGCACACTGGGGGCAGAGAGAAAAAAGAGATTGGGGGATTGAGGAGTCAATGCACCAGACACTCCCAAAATACAGCTACCACAGTTGGTTCAACCACTCATTCATTTTCTCATTGTTTTCCCCATTAAATATTTAATTCAAACATTCATTCATTTTTTCATTTGTTTACCTATTATGTCACTCACTCATTCATTTCATGTCTTACTGGAACTCCTCCCTTGGCAAACACTGCTGCCCCCTCAATGCCTACCCAGGTCTAACTCTGAGATCCCGAGAGCTAGTGGATCTATCTCAGGCCCCAAGAGCTCCTTACACCATGGGGACACTAGATCATGCCCACCCACCCACCTGTCCCTGTGTCCAAGGTGGTAACAGTAGGACAAACCCTGTGACTTTGGGAGGCCCACAGGGAACATGGGGCTTTAAAATGGTGGGAGCCAGCTAAGGCTGCCCAGAGCATCAGGCTGGGTTGGGGAGCTTGATGTTTCTCCTAAATAAAGTGGGAAACTGGGAAGTTAGAGTTAAGAGCTGGTTCTGTGTGTAGAGCTAGAGTGGGGGTGCTGGCTAGGGCTCCATGAGGCCAGTGAGGGGACAATTCCTTCTTCACAATACCTTACAGGCCACCTCTAGTACTTCTTTTATTGTGTAGGTGAGAAACAGAGCACTCAAAGCAGTGAGGGGGATTGACACACAGAACAGATATTGAAAAGACACAAAGGTCCCTCCAGCAGGCTGTGGGAGGGCTTAATCCTGATTGAGGCAATCCAAATGAATAATCTCTTATCCATCCATCCATCGGTTCATCGCTCCCTGCCTTGTTCCAGGAAGGATTTAAGGCAGCTTTCTCCCTTTTTTAGGGAAATGTATGACAGTCCCATTTTAATGAATGTTAACAATGTAGTTGTACAATTTAATAAAACTGACATAAAAAGATTTATGAGATGAAGAAAATGTATTGGGATTAGGGAATGAAATTTATATTAAACCTCTGGTATTGAGTAGGTGGGGAAATGATTGGGTTTTATTTTATTTTTACTCTGATAGGTAAATACCAGTTCTAAACTTTTTTTTTTTTTTTTTTACCTAAGTTAGCCATTAAAGGAAGAGGAATACCCCATAGAACATAAAGTTTATTATCAGGGGGAGAAAATAACTAAAGAAAAGATTTGAAGAAAGGCAACCCCACAAGAGAGCCACCAGAATTAAGAGAACTAACACCCAGGAAACTAAGCTTATAAAGCAAACAGAATGAAGTTTTAAAATAAGTTTGACTGGCCCTGGCCGGGTAGCTTGGTTGTTTAGAGCATCATCCTGATATGCCAAGGTTGCGGGTTCAATTCCCAGTCAGTGCACATATAAGAATCAACTAATGAATGCCTATATAAGTGGAATAACAGATCAGTATTTCTTTCTCTCCCCTCCTTCCTCTCTCTCTAAAAGTCAATAAATAAAAAGGAATCAACCAATGAATGCATAAATAAGTGGAACAACAAATCAATGTCTCTCTCTCTTTCCCTCCCCCTCTTCAAATAAATAAAAATTACAATAAATAAATAAAATAAGTCTCACTTCCAATGAAGGAATGATGAACTGATAGCACAGGTTTACCTCCCCACTCTGCTACGATCCCAGTCAAAAGACATTAAAGGAATGTTAAACAAGTATCCACACAGAAAGACAGAATGGGAGAAAGGATTCAGACAATAAGAGACTTGAAAAAAATCCCTGGAAAGTACTTTGAGGCTCCGGGGGCCCAAGGGGATGACCTGGGGTTTCCCTTCTGGAGAAATCAAGCACAATTCCAGGTCACTGCACACAAAATCAGTCCTGAATAACCAGCTCACCCAATGGCCCATTCACTAAGTTTACTTCTTTCTTTTAACTACTTTGCTTTAATTTTCATTGTCTTCATAATAGTCTTTTAAGGACTGTCCAACTTGTCTCCACCCCAAAACCCTGCTGTTGGAGTTAAGAGACAGAGAGATGGGGAGAAGGGAGATTGAAGGGCATGGATAAATTCTTTTTCATTTATACAAACCAGATTACTCAGAAAGGAATGAAAATCACACTGACATTAGACATCTGACAGCAACACCAAATGCTAGAAAATAATAAAGCAATGTCTACAGAACAGCCAATCTAGATTAGATAATGAACCATGGGAGCTCAGGATCTATGGGGAGAAGTGGATTCTACACAGTCTGTTCGACAGAAGACTAGATAAACAAAAATTACTTAGTAGTGTCTCCTACTGAGAAGGACTAGTTCAATCACTTTCTGCTGGAAGGGTAAGCTGGTGCTCTTTCTGGAGAAAAATCTGGCAGCAGATCCCAGACTTTCAAGCATGCCAACCCTCTGACTCAGTAATCCATGACTGGAAATTTATCCTATAGATATACTCAGAGAAGTGTAAAATTATATATTTCCACTAGAGGCCCGGTGCACGAAATTCATGCAGTGTGTGTGTGTGTGTGTGTGTGTGTGTGTGTGTGTGTGTGTGTTTGGGGGGGGGTGTCCTTTAGCCCAGCCTGCACCCTCTCCAATCTGAGACCCCTCGGACATCCCTCTCACAATCCAGGACTGCTGGCTCTCAACTGCTCGCCTGCCAGCCTGATCACCCCCTAACCACTCCCCTGCCAGCCTGATCAACACCTAACTGCTCCCCTGCCAGCCCAATTGCCCCCAACTGGCCTCCCCTACCGGCCTGGTCATCCCCAACTGCCCTCCCCTGCAGGCCTAGTCACCCCTAACTGTCCTCCCTCCCCTGCAGGCCCGGTTGACCCCAACTGCCCTCCCCTGCAAGCCTGGCCCCCCCCAATTGCCCTCCCTTGCCGGCCCAGTCACCCCTAACTGCCCTCCCTCCCCTGCAGGCCTGGTTGCTCCCAACTGCCCTCCCTTGCAGGCCTGGTTGCCCCTAACTGCCCTCCCTCCCCTGCAGGCCTGGTTGCTCCCAACTGCCCTCCCTTGCAGGCCTGGTTGCCCCTAACTGCCCTCCCTCCCCTGCAGGCCTGGTTGCTCCCAACTGCCCTCCCTTGCAGGCCTGGTTGCCCCTAACTGCCCTCCCTCCCCTGCAGGCCTGGTTGCTCCCAACTGCCCTCCCTTGCAGGCCTGGTTGCCCCTAACTACCCTCCCCTACTGGCCTGATCACCCACAACTGCATTCCCCTGCTGCTATCTTGTGACCACATGGGGGCAGCCATCTTGTGCAATGGCCTGACGGTCAATTTGGATATTACTGCTTTATTATATAGGATACTTTTCACTGTAGAATTGTCTGCAATAGCAAAACCTGGGAAGCATCATACATGTCCCGGAGTTAAATGACCAGAGGTACAGCCATACAATGGAATTCTGTACAGCCCTTACAAAAAAGAAGGTACCTGCTGTTAAATGCGAAAAGCAAATTGCCACAGACCATGTAGAGCAAGCATGTCAAACTTGCAGCCCACAGGCCACATGCAGCCTACAATGAATATTTTTGTGGCCCAGCCAATATAACGGTATGTAAGAAACATTTAAATAAAAATTTTGTAACTTAATTTTTACAATATCCTGTTATACATAATTATTAATTATGAACTACAATGTTCGCTAATGACTGATTACTATAATTGTGTTGCATTCATTTCCCTTATGTGCCTTACACGCAGGTGCACCATTTCTCTCCACTAATACTAGCAAGCGAATATTTTAGCAGCCAGTTGCCACATCATTAGTCTTGTACTGACTTGTGTGATGTGTGCAACAGGAAATATTTTGCTTTCGGAGAACAAGAAAAATAGTTTTATTTGCGTTACGGTTATTAATTTGTGCAGTTATTTAGTGTCTGGTAAGTTAATGTACAAGAAAAAATATTAATTTGTATTAAAATGTTCTACTATTTTATGTTAACGACAACTCATTTATTTCAGCCCTTTGTATTCAGCATGTCTCTACCAAAATAAACCTATGTTTCTATGAAAATTGAAGTTTTTGTTTTGTAAACTTAAACCTTGTTTATTTGGCCCGTGTTAGCCTTTGAGTCTGACACGCTTGATGTAGAGGATTACCCCATTAGGCAGTGTATTAATAATAATGATAATGAATTTATACATCTATATGAAAAATTCCATAAGGATATAACATAAACTATCAACAATTATTTTTGAGGTGATGGGAATTATAGGAGAGTCACTGCTATAGACAGTTCTGTATTATTTTTTATAAAAATTTAAAATTGATTTTAGAGAGAGAAAGGAAGAAATAGAGAGAGAAATACCAATGTGAGAAATATCAATTGGCTGCCTACCACATGCACCCTGACCAGGGGTATGTGCCCCGACCAGGAATCAAACCCACGCCCCTTTGGTGCATGGAATAATGCTCCAACCAACTGAGCCACACCAGCCAGGGCTTCTTTAATTTTTTTTAAGTTGTGTTTTTATTGGTTTTAGAGAGAGAGGAAGGGAGAGAGATAGAGATTGAAACATTGATCAGCTGCCTCCCACACCCCCCCGCCACTGGGGATTGAGTCCGAAACCCAGGCATGTGCCCTGACTGGGGATCAAACTGGTGACCTCTTGGTTCATGGGTCGACACTAAACCACTGAGTCATACCAGCTGGGCTTATTTAATTTTTTAAATAAATAATTTGTAGTAATCATAATTACAAAATATGATGTAGTAATTTGAGGTTCACTCCAGCTCCAGGGTAAATTAGTAAGCAAGATTTCTAAATGTTTGTGGAAGCAAATCTCATTTCTTCCCATTCTTTTCTGTGCGAACCTGTATGTCTCAGTTCACCCATTTCTAAAATGGGGAACTCAACAGTCCCTGCCTCAGTGAAATTAAGAGGGCAGACACGCAGAAAGCAGCACAGAACCTGGTCCCAGGGCAGGCCCAATGTAATGTGAATGCCTTCCCTTCCCTCCTGGCCCCTTCTGGTTGGGCCTCTAAGGGTGGAGGGTGGCTGGGAATCTAGCATCTGAGGTGGCATGTGGGGCCATACCTGGGGTCCTTGTCAAAGGTAAACTGTGTTCCTTGACCATGGTGCACATCCCAATCCACGATAAGGACCCTGTGAGCGGAAGAGAGGGGGGCACTGTATAAGATAATCCAGGTGCACCTGGGGGAAATGCCCACACCAGGCTACCCCACCTGTGCCACCCCCATCACCCTTGCCCTGCTATTTGCTGCTGACCTCTGAATGCCATGCTTCTGTTGAGCATAGCGAGCAGCCACGGCCACATGGTTGAACATGCAATATCCATCCATAAGACTGTGCTGGGCGTGGTGTCCAGGAGGCCTAGGCAGGACAGGGAAAGCCACAGATTGGGGGTTCCTCCTCTGCAGAGGACTCTCCCTTGCTCTCTAATCCTGTTAGACCACCAACTCCCCCAGTGCTGATACGTGCCAATCTGCCAGGAACTGAGTAACTGGGGACTTAGACTCTCACCCCCAGTTTTCTGTTCACTCTTTGAAGGAAACTTGATAATGTTTCTTAAAATTATCAGTGTATACACCTTCACACCCAGTCATTTTGCTCCTGGGGACTTAGCCCACAGCTTATATAGCAAAAAGGGTAAAATCACATGTTTATAAACGGACAACAAAATTTGCTGCAGCATTTTTTGGAAACAGTAAATGATTGGGGAGAACCAAAATGCCCAACAGTAGGGAGCTGGTTAACTTACTGTTGCACAGTGGAGTTCTACATGGGTCTAAGCTGTACAGTTAGAGAATAGCTTTTCGAAATGTCTAAGTGGAAAATGCATGGTATGGAAGGGAGCATCTTGAATGCTGGAGCGCTCCCCTAAAATAGGGGAGGCAGGAGAAAGGCTCCATCTTCTGCCTTTCATCAGTTCTGGGATGCCAACAATGATAAGATGCACTGTGATTTTTACATGCCAACAACAAAGCAGAAAATGCTGCCAACTGAATGCTAAGATGTCACTGTTTACAAGATGCATCTGAATTTCAAGATGTTACCAATATGAAAAATATGCATCTCAGAATCAACGAAATATGGTATTTACTCCATGAAAATGCAGACTATTTCTGGGGCACACGAGTTACTAGTTACAGTGACTACCTCCAGGACAGGAACCATGTGTCTGGGGAACGGGGGTGGGAGGGAGACTTTTTCTTGTATGCCCATTTGTATCTTAAGCACGTAAATACACTACCCATTACAAATACACTACCCATTATCAATACATTTTACACTTGAGGGAAGAATTTTTTTTTAATGTAGAAACCCAAATGCTGGCAGGTCCTACCTGACAATAGCCATGCCATTCCGGATTTCAGCCCCCAGGATCGCATCCACCAGCCTGAGGACAGAGCCTGAGGCCAGGCAGGCACAGGTGTATGAGTTCTGGAGAGACAGTGGGGAGCCAGAGAGGGAGTGAGGGAGAGACCAGCCCTGTCCACTCAGTTGCTTCCCCTAGGGTGGGGTAGGTGTGGGGATGGGCATGCCGTCACAGTTCTCATCCATACCGGATGCAGATAAACTGAGTCATAGGTGTCTGCTAGGACGCGGAGTTCTCCCTCATTCATGTATTGGGTTGTCTCCATCAGATCTATATATTCTAGGCTGGGGATACAGACAGGGAAGATGAGATTCAAGGGCCTGCCTCCCTCCATGGCCCTGAGCTGGGGCCCTGTTTCCTCCCCAGCTAAGCCCTTTATGCACCAGACCCCTGGACAAGTCAGACTTCCTCAATTACAAGCTGTTTACACACCAGATTGTAATAAGAACAATAGCTCATCAGGCTGATGATGTCAGGCACCATTCTAAGCACCCAACATATATCAAACCCTCCTGAGGAACTTGTATTTACCAGTCCCTCAGTTATTGGCAATGACAATGAGATTCAGAGAAGTTCAGCAACTTGCCCAAAGCCACAGAGCCCATGAGCTTCGTTCCCAAAGCATCCAATCTGCCCTGGTGGGCCCAGGCTAGCCTCCTCCCCGTCCCTACAAGGTTACTAAGAATTCACCTGTGAACCAACATCAGCTCCTCCTTTTCAGCAAACCGGGCCTGAGGAGACACAAGGAACAAAGGGCTAAGGTACGGCCCCAAACCAGGTCCTGCCAGCTCCTACCCTCCACCCAAGGTGCTGGCCGGGGAACTCACCTGAAAGGACACACAGCGGTCCAGGAGGCCCTCCTGGATCAGCTGCTCCTTGATGGCATGGAGCCGCTCGGGGCCTTCAGGGAAGCTGGGTTGACAGAGATAAGTCACATGAACACATAGACATATACAGGGACACTGGTGAGCAACACAGCTGGTCCTGCATTCTTCTCCATCCAACAATGCACACCAGAAACTTCGAAGTACCTGTTGGCTCTGTTCTCACAATATATCCAGAGCCTGCCCCTCTCCTCATCACCCCCACTGCTGCTACCATAATCGGCTACCTGAGTTACTACAGTCAGCTCCTTATTGGCCTTCCTACTTCTTTTTAAAAATATATATATATATATTATTGATTTTTTACAGAGAGGAAGGGAGAGGGGATAGAGAGTTAGAAATATTGATGAGAAACATCGATCAGCTGCCTCCTGCACACCCCCTACTGGGGATGTGCCCCACAACAAGGTACATGCCCTTGACTGGAATCGAACCTGGGACCCTTGAGTCCGCAGGCTGATACTCTATCCACTGAGCCAAACTGGTTAGGGCCGGCCTTCCTACTTCTGCCCTCACTCCCCCAACAGTTCTTTCTTCCCACAGTAGGCAGACATTGGTTAAAATCCAAATCAGATCATGTCCCATCTAAACTCAAAACTTTCTCATGGCTCCCATCTCATCAAGTCACGTACTGTTCAGCTAGCTTTCCCCGCTGCCTACACACTGCTCCCACATTATCTTCATAACTCACTCCCTCACCTCCTTCAGATATCAGTGAGGCCTTCCCTGACCATCCTATTCCAAACTGAAGAGTTCCTCCATTGTTCTTTTTGCTACTCTCCCTCCTGCTTCAGTGTTTCTGCGCATCACAGAACTTTTGTTTCGAACACACTGTATCATTTACTTTCTTTTACTATCTGTTTTCTCCCTCAAAATTGTAATCTTCACAAACACTAGGGTTTCTTTGTTTTGTCTACTGCCATGTCCCTGAAGTCCTTTGCCACTCTGAGTCTTCCATTGGGATAGAGGAGATAGATACTGAACTGGTAAACACGTAAGTATAATGAGCAAACAATGACATGAGCTAGGAAGATCTCAAAGATCAAGTGTATGGGGTGGGGGGGGAGTAGCCAAGCATAGCCCTCTCTGAGAGTCTCCTTGAGATGTGAATGTTAACTGGGAGAAGAGAAGGCAGAAACAAATCTCTGTAAAAGGGATTAGCCAGGGCAAAGACCCGGAGTTGAGGGAATGCCTGGCATGTGGGAAGAGCAGCAAGGGATCCAGTGTGAGTAAAGTGAAGTGAAACGAATGAGGAAGAGGACTGGCTGATGAAGTCACCAAGGTGATGTGGAGCCAGGTCACGTGGAACCTAAGAGGCCAAAATGAAGAATTTAACCTTTACCTTGAAGGTAATGGTCTGTCCTTGAAAGATTTTAAGAAAGAGAACATCATCTTGCACATATTTTTTTAGGCTGCTGTGTGGAAAACAGACAGCATGGATGAGAGTGGAAACAAGTGAGGGGGCCTTTGCAAGTTTAGGTGAGTGATGATGGTGGTGGCAGTGAGGAGAAGTCAGATATGGGAGACATTTTGCACACAGAGACAAAAGAATTTGTTGATGGATTACATGTGTGAGCAAATGGGAGGTGTAATTCTTCCGTTTCAGCAGAAATGTCTCTTTTTCAAGCATACCTTCTGGGAACACCGGATGCTAGTCTAAAATCCTTATTAAACACTTTTGAAGCCCCTGGTCTTAAGTCCTCCCATATTAAACACTTCATTCTGCTGTTGGCTGTTTAATGATCTGCTCTCCTACTCACCTATCAGCTCCTTGAGAAGGGACCCTGTCTGTCTTGTCCAACACATTTGTATCACCAACTCCTGGCACACAGCAGGCACTTAATAAATGTTTGCTGGCTAATGAAAAGAACCCCTTCAAACCTGAGCCCCACCTCCCTAAGTCATCTGCTGCCAGTCTCTAGGCTAGTGCAAGAAAGGATCTGTTCTTGCTAATGGCTCTAAGTGTGCATATTTGTGTGGTTTGGGGACAGCTGGAGGAGTCAAGTCTTACCTGTCATCCCAAAGGCAGTGGAAGTCATTTAGCTGCTCATCAAACACCAGGCCAGTACCAGAGAGTGTCTTGGTCTCAAGGGTCAGATCCTGCAGGGAAAAAAATGGGAGACACTGATCCATTTAGGGCCTGAGTCAGAGGTAACATCCCGTAATGTCCAAGATGGAGAACCTCAGGGTTTTGATAGTCACAGAAGGCTAAATTATGGCCAGGCCTCTCTCACCAGCACTTGTATCCCCTGGATTAGTTCTTGCTCTGCTGCTTGGCTGAGCTTCTTCATTCTGCCTTTCTTCTTCACCTCTGCTAGTCTGGGGCTGGAGCGGAGTCCAGTACCTTTCTTAACACCTGGCTTCTGCCAAACAGAGAGAAAAGTCAGAGTCCACTGCACGGCCCACTGCTCCCCTTCCCCCTCATCAGGACGGATCTGGGGCCTCACCGAGATGATGCTGGAATCCTGGGGGGGCGTCTGGGGGCTGTGTATACTCCTTCGCTGCCTAGTTGTGGTGGAATCCTGGCCGGTGGAGGTCATGGTCGGGGAGACTTCACCCCTGACGCGGTTCTGGGGGGTGCGGTGGAGGTGACTGAAGGGACTAGGTATCCTGAGGACCCTACACCCCAGCCTCCTCCCAGGCCCCGCCTCTTATGCTATCCTATCACACACTGCCTTCCAAAACTCCCTCTCTCTCAAGGCTCTCTCCCTCCACTGGGATGTCTATTCCACCTGGTCCCGCCCATTCCACTAGACTCCACCTCTTTAACACTATTCTTTCTTCTTTCAAAGTTTGGCCCTTTCAAAAAGCAATTAATCCCCCTAGATTCAGTCTATTCGAGGGCCTGATCTTTCCAACAAATCACGCCCCTTCCGCTCTACCAAGCCATTCCCCAGATTCTTTCCTTCCTCTCAGCCTCGCCCGGACCCCACCTCTTCACAGACTTGCCCTTTCCACCCAATCCCCCGGGAAAATCACCCACCCTTTCACTCAGCCAGCCCCGGCGCGGCCCCGGCCCCACTCCACCCGGCACGATCCACTTAACTCCACCCCTTATCCGCCGCCCAGCACCTTCCACTAGGCCAGATTCCGTCCCTAACGTTTCAACCAGCACCGCTCCTCAGGGGACGGCCCCTTTCCTCCACCAAACCCCACCCCCCGCCCAAACCCTACCCCCGACGTTTTCCCA
>NW_005369981.1:69364-72970 GCF_000412655.1 Myotis brandtii
ACCACACAGAAGGCACAGCGAGGCCCTTCCCTCAAACCCCGCCCAGGACTAGCGCTGCTCCATTCCCCGCCACCTGAGAGGGGCTGCGGGTGCCGAGGTCCGCGTTGCCATTGGGCCGGTTCTCTCTACTGACCGCCCTGATCCCGCCCACAGCCTCAGGGCCGCGCTCCCTGAGAGCTACACCTCCCTCCACTTCACCAACGGCCGGCGGCGACGTCAAACCCCCACCGCCGCCGCCTTTGTTCCGACTGCCCGGGCCGCTGTCCCTCCGTCCTCGTCCAGTCACCTTAGGAGCCCTCCGGACCCACGACAACTGTGCCTTGAGGTGACTCAAGAGAGCAAACGAGCAAGCAAACGAGGGAGTTAGGCAAAGGCGGCTTCTCTGCTTCTCGCGGCTTTCCCGCGCTGCGCGCGCTGATGACGTGGCGCGGGCGGGCTGGGGCCCGGTGGGAACTGGAAGGTGGCTGGTGGCAGTCAAGTGGGAGTGGTGATGATGCTAAATGTGGTGAAGATTTTCTTTTTTTAAAATATATTTGTATTGATTTCAGACAAGAAAGGAGAGGGGGAGAGAGACAGGAACATCAATGATGAGAGACAATCATTGATTGGCTGCCTCCTGCACGCCCCACACTGGGGATGTGCCCTGACCGGGAATCAAACGGATGCTGAAACCACTGAAACCACACCGATCCGGCAGATGGTGAATCAATGTTCACGAAGGTGTGTCGTGAGCAAGGGAACATCCCTGAAAGGAATAACTCACACATGATTGTGTCTTTCCACAATGCCAGGCTTATTAGGGGAGACTTTCCCCATAAGTAAGCCAATAGATGTACACGCAGGTGACACGCAGAAAGGGGGAGGTTAAGCCGTAGAGCAGCAGAGCAAGCCCCACGAAGCCCAGATCACCCCGAAGCCCCAATCACCCGTGGCCTCCGGGGTTAGAGAGGCGCACGCTGGTCCCAAGCCAGGCGTCTGCAGTGGCTTCCAGGGTCTGGGGGAACCGAGGTCCGGTTGGGCTCCGAGCTGACACGAGGTACAGCCAAGCTGACTCGTGGAAGGGTTGAAGCTCTGAGTTTTTATAGCCCGCAATGGGCGGCGGTCCCACTCATATCGGTGTCCAGATGGTGTCCTTATCAGAGTTCAGACTTTCCGTTTTGCAGTCCCATCCCAAGGGCATTCCGTTACCTCATTGCCTCAGTCTTGGGCATATTGCCACTTGACATAACTGTCGTGGCTGACAGAAACTCCATATTGGACTGTCAGACATTGTCCAGAAAGTCTGTTCTGCTCTTGCTCTATACAAGGTGGTGCACAGGAAGCGCTCACCAAGTGTTACTAATATTCTGCTGCAGAAATGGTGTGGCGGAAGGAGTCTTAATAGGGCAAATAACTGTAACGATAGCAAGTATTATGTGTCAGGCATTGTTGTAAGCCACAATTCTGTGAGGTAGTTCCCATTATTAAGGCTGCTTTGCAGATAAGGAAACTGAGGTTACATGACTTAGCCATGTGACCTTGGGCAAGTTACTGAACATCTCCGTGCTTCAGTTTCCTCATCTGGAAAATTGTGATAAAATAGTGCCCAGGGCCAGAATGGACCCGGGGAGGGGTGTGTTCTTGAACAGTAGCTCTCCCTGTCAGCCTCCACCCCGTACCTCTGCTTCCAAGTGTGTGCCTAGGGGAAGAGGGAGTTAGTTGCCCCTTTGCGGGATGGGGGCGGAGGCAGGGAGGGACAATTCCCTCCCACCCTGGGTCTAAATAGCCCCGCAGGAGGCGGGTTTGTCCTCGTAATCTCCCTTTCTCATTCTTCACCATTTCCTACCGGGCTGTAGGCTGGGGCCGGAAAGATAAGCGGTCTGGGGTTCAGCTTCGCTGACTAACAAACAGATTGACAGCCCCACCACCCACTAGCCGGGCCCTCTGACCCTCTTGAAAACCCTAGTTTCAGCCTTCTTTTCCCTTCCACTGTCTTACTGCCTGAACAAGTCTTTTGTCCCAGTGGAAGAGAGCCACAGCCCTAAGACCTTTAAACCTCCACATACACCAAAGAAAACACAATGATGTAATATACACTGAAGAACACTCTGAGGTTGTGATGCCTGCAAAGTAATAGAGTAGGGAGTCTTGCAAGGGTCAAGGCCCATTTTTCTGTACAGTTGGAAGAGAGTAGAGGTTGGCAAACTTTTTCTACGAAGGACCAGATAGTAAATATTTTAGTCTGTGTAGGCCACATATAGCCTCTGGTATCTTCTTTCTTTCCCTTTAAAAATACAAAAAGTGGCTGCAGCCTGGCTTTGGCCTGAAGGCTCTAGTTTGCTGATCCCTGCAATAGAGTGTCAGTCTTTGGTTTCCTTCTAGGGACTAAGTGCAGAAGTTCCATGCTTCCTGAGGAGAGGTGTTCCTTTTGTGTGAGGTGTGAGGACGGATTCATGGACAGGGTCCCGTCACTTCTGGTGTTTTTCTACTGGGTCAAGTAAGTGTCCCTGTACAGAGTGAGGCTAAGGATTCCTACAGTTTCTGTAATGTTCTTCCACTGAGCCAAGCAAGGGTTTCTATACAGGACAAGACGGATGTTTTTATTTTTTTATTTTTAATTTTTTAATATATTTTATTGATTTTTTACAGAGAGGAAGGGAGAGGGATAGAGAGTTAGAAACATTGATGAGAGAGAAACATCAACCAGCTGCCTCCTGCACACCCCCTACTGGGGATGTGCCCGCAACCAAGGTACATGCCCTTGACCGGAATTGAACCTGGGACCTTTCAGTCTGCAGGCCGACGCTCTATCCAATGAGCCAAACCGGTTAGGGCAAGACGGATGTTTTTAGAAAGCTCCAGACTATGGGTTCCCATAAACATTTAGGATGGGGCTTAGACTGCATTATGACAGGTTCCTATGACAGGTTGGTGCAGTTCAGGCTCAGTACAGGTGTTTCTGTACAGCTTCAGAGCTGTGTTCATATAGAACGTAAGATCAGGTATTCATGTCCAGATTCAGTCAAAAGGTTATTATTAATTGAGTTAAATTAGGCTACCTGATGTAACCAATGATGGCGAACCTATGACACGCGTGTCAGAGGTGACACGCGAACTCATTTTTTTTGGTTGATTTTTCTTTGTTAAATGGCATTTAAATATATAAAATAAATATAAAAAATATAAGTCTTTGTTTTACTATGGTTGCAAATATCAAAAAAATTCTATATGTGACATGGCACCAGAGTTAAGTTAGGGTTTTTCAAAATGCTGACACGCCAAGCTCAAAAGGTTTGCCATCACTGTTTGTAACCAAACAAACCCAGAATCTCGGGGGCTTAACAAGTAAATGTTTGTTTCTCGCTCATACAAAATCCAATGTGAATATTTACTACTGGTTATTCATGGACCCAGGCAACTTCCATTTTGTGACTCTGCTCTCCTTTGAGTCCTTGGAGTTATCACTATTCAGCTGGTAGATGAGAAAGGGAGGATTCCATGAGAGGTTTTTTGTTTTTGTTAATCCTCACCAGAGGATATTTTTCCATTGATTCTTAGAGAGAGTGGGAGGGAGAGAAAGAGAGAGAGAGAGAGAGAGAGAGAGAGAGAGAGAGAGATGTGAGGGAA
>NW_005369981.1:74564-76090 GCF_000412655.1 Myotis brandtii
TCTAACCACTGAGAACACCAGCCAGGGCTCATAAGAGGGCCCATGAGAGGTTCCTATGGGCCAGGCCTGGAAGTTGTATATGGCCCTTTGCTCACTCCATTGATCAGAACTGTCACATGTCCACCTGTCATTGTAAGGGAGGCTGGGAAAGTGAGTGAGTCAGGAAGAAAGGGGAACAGGGTTGAAAAGCCTATAGCAGTGCCTGCTCCAGGATTCTGTGGACTCCCCAGAGCTACGCTGTATCATGTGGTAGCCACTAGCCACAGTCAGGACAGTGGCTCCTGTACAAGGTGAGGGCAAGGCTTCCAGACCAAGGCTGTCAGAGTCACATCAGGGCTTCCTATACAGGGTCAGGAGGGTGTTTCCAGAGGGCAAGTTTAGGGGTTCCTATGAAAGATCAGGTCAGAGATTCCCGAAACGGGTCAAGTTACGGATTTCTGTTGGAAGTCAGGGAAAGGTTTCTGCAGAATCCGGCTATAGGCTCCAGCACTGTTATAGGCAAGGCTTCCTGTAGGCCATGGAGCGAGGACAGGATTAGGTCAGCAAGCCCTGTACAGCAAGTATGTCAAACTCAAAGGCTATCACGGGCCAAATAAACAAGGTTTAAGTTTATGTGGGCCGCAAAAAAACACACAAAAGCTTCAATTTTCATAGAAACAGGATTATTTTGATAGAGACATGCTGATTATAAAGGGTTGAAATAAATGAGTCATCATTAACATAAAATAATAGAACATTTTAATAAAAATTAATATTTTTTCTTGAACATTAACTTACCAGACACTGAATAACTGCACAAATTTATAAGCGTAATGCAAATCTATTTTTCTTGTTCTCTGAAAGCAAAATATTTCCTGTTATGCACACCAAACAAGTCAGTACAAGACTAATGATGTGGCAACCGGCTGCTAAAATATTTGCTGCTAGTATCAGTGGAGAGAAATGGTGCGCCTGCGCATAAGGTATGTAAGGAAAATGAATGCAACACAATTATAGTAATCAGTCATTAGCGAATGTTGTAGTTCGTTATTAATAATCCTATATAATAAAAGCCCAGAGACCAAACGGTGGAACAACCAATCGACCAGTGGCTATGACACACACTGACCCCCAGGGGGCAGACACTCAACGCAGGAGCTGCCCCTGGGGAGTCGGTGCACTACCACAGTGGGAGCGCTGCTTGGCTGACTGGAGGCTGGGAGGTAGGTTCGTGGCCACCTTGGGACTGAGGCCTACCCCGCCGCCTCTCAGTGCTATTGTCCCTGAGCCTGGCCCTGACCGGGTCCCCTGGAGAAGCTAGTGCTCCAGCTCCATGGAATATGCCAGACCAGGGAGCAGCCGCTCAGAGGGCGGGTCCACAGCCACTCTGCAGACTGAGATGAGCAGGCTGATCCCCACATGCCACGCCCCCCACCAGTGCACAAATCCTGTGCACCCGGCCTCTAGTTATGTATAACAGGATATTCTAAAAATTAAGTTATGAAATTTTTTTTCTTTTTTTTTTAAATTGTTTTATTGCTTAAAGT
>NW_005369982.1:0-919 GCF_000412655.1 Myotis brandtii
CAGCTCCAATTTATCTAAAATCACTTCTATTTGCCTGCCTGGCTGGCATTAGTTACTATGACCTTGCCTTCTAAATCAGGGATTGAAACGTTTTTCTGCAAAGGGCCAGATACTAGATATTTTAGGCTTCCTTGGCCAGAGAGTCTCTGTGGCAATTCTGCTGTGTTAGCAGGAAAGCAGTTCCAGACAATATGGAAATTAGCGAGGGTGGCTGTGTTCCAATATAGCTTTGTTTACAGACACTGAAAGTTTAATTTATGTCATTTTCATGTATCACAAAATATTTTTTGAATAAAAAAAAACCAGTTAAAAATGTGAAGACCATTATTTGCTGGAGGGTGTTGTGGCGTGCGAGCGACAGAATGACCAGAACTGCAGACTGATTAAAATTTAGAGAGCCTTTATTGACTGGCCAGTGTCCGCTCCTCCTCTCGGGAAGCCCAAGAGAGAAGGGGCCCCGACCATCTGCAGAGTCCAATATTTAAAGGGGACAACTACATTTGTGTTCAGGTTCCCATAGCAGGCAAAGCCAAGTTACAAAAGCTAATTGTGTAGTTTTAGCCAAGCTATTCATCATCCTCCTGTTATTCATTTCTGGGTAACTTAAAGGTCAGAACTATTCTTAATTTTGTTCTGTCTGTTCTTTGTGCCCAGGAGTGTTGATCTGTTTGTTCTTTGTGGGCCATAGCTCAGGTGTGGGAGCTCAGTTCCTAGAAACTTTGTACAGGCTGTCAAGCTGCTGAGGTGGCTAGATAATGAAGCAGGCCTAAACATTTTCCTACTCTGTAACAGAGGGCTGTGGCCTAACTCACCACCCCCTGCTCCTAACCATGAGTTAACTCAAGGGGATGGTCGTAAGTGACTCATTTTGTAAGCAAAATAGGTCAAGCAGGTGCCCCCTTGAGAGAGACCCCTTTGG
>NW_005369983.1:0-1568 GCF_000412655.1 Myotis brandtii
ATTAGAGGTCAGATACAATTACATGAGGATTAGACAACTGTCTATAGCAATAGGCAATTTTCCTTCGCTACTAAGGAAGGCTTAATAACAGATAATTTTACACATCAGGCAGTACCTAACTTAAATAGAAACCTCAGAGGTAAAGTTTATCAAAGAACTAACAACAATATACACATAACAATGACTATATAAAGTCATACAGAGGCCCATTTAAATCACAAAATAATGTTAAAGAAAAACCCCAATCACAAAATTACTTAAAAAAATCAGGCACAATATTGGGGAACCAACAACCCATTTAGAAAAGACTACAAAGACAGGTACAGACAGGAAAATAATCCTTTCAAACAGACACTTTTGCAGGTAATCCACCTGGATCCTCTACACAACAAAATCTTTTCCTAGAAGGAAACAGACAAAATAACCCTTTCCTACAAGGAAATTCCTGACAGGGAAACTCTAAAGGTCTTGGACTCTGTACTTATCTTTACTGTGGGTCACATTTCTCATCTGTGAATGGGAACATGTGTGTGCAGGAGCCTGGAAGAAGATGCCTACCATCTACGGTAGGTGCATATTTTGAGTATCTTTTAAAAAATATTTTTCTACTGATATTCGAGAGAGGAAGGGAGAGAGATAGAAACATCAATGATGAGAGAGAATTATCAATCCGCTGCCTCCTGCATGCCTCCAATGGGGATCAAACCCGAAAATTAGGCATGTGCCCTGATGTGGAATCAAACCCTGATCTCCTGGTTCAGGGGTCAACACTCAACCACTGAGCAACACTGGCCTGGAAATTTTGTGCATTTTGTTTGGTCTCATAATGAAGGGGCGAGGGCTGTGCCCTCCATGTTGGGGTAGTAGCCACGTGCTCAGACCTCCTTCTTCCCAAAAGCCCAGGCCTATGCTGGCCACGCCGGGATTTAAACTAACCAATGACAATCAAGGGACGTGCGTGCCATAGAGATGACCACATCCTGTGTAACAAGACCCGACTTGCGCCTGGCCAATCGGCAGGGCCCACAGTCAGCTCCACTCCCCTCACTCCACCCCCCTATTAAAACCCTGTTTTTCCCAGGGGGTTTCACTCTGCTTTCTGCCGCTGCGTCGGCCAGGAGGGGGAGTCGAGCTAGCTAGCTCAATAAAGGACCTTCTGCTTTTGCATCGGACTGGCTGGCTCCTGGTGTGGTCTTTGGGGACCTTGAAATCTGGGCATAACATTTGGGGCCTTGCCCGGATCCCCAACACCATCGAGGAAAGCCCAGTCCGGAGGGCCTGACTGACCGCGGTAGGTGTCTATGTCGTGTGTTTTGTATCTGTCCTGTGTGAGCTCACTTCTGAAATCTGCAATCGCCTGGAATGATCTAAAGTGGACGCACAGGGGGATCAAGGGCGGGAGGAGTCGGGGGGATGCCTTGACCCTCCATCTGTAGGGGTGTAGCTTTGCTTCTGCGGAGTCGGAACGTCTGTAGAAACCCCAATCTGAGACAGGCGGCTCGCTCCTGCTGGTTGGTGCGCAGCCACTGGGTGGCGTGCAGCCATCGTTTTCGGTTTTTGCTTCCATG
>NW_005369984.1:0-2640 GCF_000412655.1 Myotis brandtii
CAGTGGTGGTGGAAGCCTCTCCTGTTTCCACGGCAGTCGGACATCCCCCTGAGGGCTCCCAGACTGTGAGAAGGCATAGGCTGGGCTGAAGGACACCCCTCCTCCCCCGAGTTCATGAATTTTGTGCACCGGGCCTCTAGTATGTATATAATGTCTACCAAAAAATTTACTGAAGTGTTCTTAGTAGCACTCTTCATAGTAGCTCCAGACTGGAAACTACACAGATGCAATTAACAGTAGAATGGATAAATTGGGGTATATTCTCATAAAGGAATATTACAGAAATGAGAGTGGGTGAACTACAACAGCACACAACAACTGGATAAGTCTCCTTGACATGGAAAAGTCAGACACGAAAGATGACATATGGTGTGAATCCATTTATATAAAATGCAAAATAATCAACCCTAATCTCTAATGTTAGAGTCAGGAGGGGATTACCCTGGTGGATAGTGATTGGAAAGGAGTAATGGGGCTGGCCAATAAGGGCATATTCCTTGAAAAAAATCAAGTTATGTATTTATGATATGTACGCTTTAGGTATACATGCTATCCATCAATAAAAGATTTCAATGAAGAAACTGAAAAGAATCATAATTTTTTAGGTTTTTTAACAAAGAACAGGTCACTGATCCTAACTTTCACCTCCATTTCTGTTTAGAGGTCCAGCCTCTATTTTACTTAGCTGTTTATTTTCCTATTAATTTCACAATTTTATTATTTTTATCAAAGTTATTTATGCACATAGTCTAAAGATTCAAATAATTCTATGGGGCTGATTATGGAAAACAACACAGCCCTCTCCCCACTGCCTCATCTGCCCACTTCTCATCCCCCTAATCAGTCCAACAAAATGCATTTTGGTCAGATGGATATTCGCTGTTTACCTATTATGATTATACAAATGTTACTGCATAAGCTCTCACTTTGCCTGGACCTAATGATTGCCTATTTGTGTATTGTTTCTATGTTTGAGCATTAATTCAACCCCCACATATCCCCTAGTATGCACCTCTTTTCAGTTTGCTCAAACACATTCAGTAGCCTGTCACATCTGAACGAAATTCCCTCTCAAAGCCTCTGACCAGCTGCAGTGGGGACTGGCAGCCCTCGGGCCTGCTGAGCAGCAGTGGTCTTTGGGGTCTCCCTTCACTGTCTTCCTGGGAATTCTCTCTCTACTCTCTAGTGCTGTTTCATGCATATCAAGGCATCTTCTTCTTTATCTCCTTGTGTGGTGGAGGGCACTCTTTACAAGTTTCCTGAGAAAGGCACATAGGAGGAGAATTGGAGTCCACATGCTCTCAGTGTGTCTTTTGTCTCCTTTGTTTAGGGGTCAATATATACTTGGTCACATTCACCTTGGTGGCCTTTGGCTAAAGTCAGCACTTAGAGTATCTCATGGGTCTCTCTTGGCTGGATTTGATCTCACCCGTACTCCTGGCTGACTCAACCTCCCTCTGGTTCCAGAAAGCCCATTGGACCTATGTTCCCCATCTAGCCCCTGACCTAAGATGTCCAAGCCACATGACTCTGTTGTTTGTTTACTGTCTTCCGACTGCACCATGCCCATGGATCGCCGGCCCATGGTTCTCAATCAATCATTGGAGAAGAACTGGAAGTGCAAACTAGACCCTGTCCCCCTGCTGGCTCACCCATATCTGCCCACTTATCTATATTGGGCACAAGTTTGTACCTTTAGGTGCCTGGGATGATGCTCAACTAACTGAGCCAAACTGACCAGGGCTCATTCTTACTTTTTAATGATGAGGAAGCATAAATGAAAGAGGTTGAATAATTTCTCCAAAGCCTCATAGCTAAACCCTAAAGAAAGTGGGATTCAAACCCTATACCCCGTGACTACCAGCCTCACCATCCTCTCCCTACATTAAGGTGCCTCTTTAGAGAATGCCAGCACTACGTGGGGAGGACTCTATAAAGATGAGTATTTTCTTCCTTTTGGAGTTTACTTTTTAAAACAAGCTTAAACGAAAGGGATCAGATTTAAGTCCTTCCCAAGAAATGTTACTGGTGGAGAGGGAGGCCCCAGCTCCCCTGCCAGGTGTTAGCAGCACTCACCCTGGGATGGGTCAAGAAGCCAATCTGGAGGCACTATTTGGGGATCTCCCACTCTACTCTTTAAATTTAGGCTTTTGAAAAAAAAATAAATAAATTTAGGCTTTTGAAGGCTAGAGCAATGTGTAAAGAAAACAATGCCTATGGTTTGAACTGTGTCCAGCACAGACAAGGGTTGAACCTGAGGAGGGGTGGTGAAGGATTAAAGAAGATAAGAGAATACAGCTGGGGCTAGGTGGATTTCCTGTACCTGGATGAGGACACAGAGAGACCCAGCCTGCAAGCCACCTGGATGAGACAGAGAGACCCAGCCTGCAAGCCAAGGCTTTATTTTATAGTCAGATCATACAAAGCAAAACAAGGGAAGGGGTCAACATCATGTCTTGCAAATTTCAATTCTGCTTCTTTCCTGTTGTTGCCATTCTCTGAACTCTATCAAGCCTTGTTTAGGCAGCACTTGCTGCACCCCCTGCAGCCCACATCCCTTACCTACCTAGGACTGCAGGGTCGGACTATAAGGTCAAGCTTACAACCATAGCCTTTTGGCTATAATTGTGCTGAGAGAGG
>NW_005369984.1:4271-9898 GCF_000412655.1 Myotis brandtii
TTTTCAACATGGCTGCACCAATCTGCATTCCCACCAGCAGTGCATGAGGGTTCCCTTTTCTCCACATCCTCGCCAGCACTTTTCATCTGTTGATTTATTGATTTGTTGGTGGTAGTTATTTTGACAGGTGTGAAGTGATAACTCATTGTCAGTTGTTTTTTGTTTGTTTTTTATAAATATATTTTTATTGGTTTCAGAGAAGAAGAGAGAGAGAAAGAGACAGAAACATCAATGATAAGAGAGAATCATTGATTGGCTGACTCCTGCACATTTCCCACTGGGGACCGTGCAACCCCAGCATGTGCCCTGACCTGAAATTGAACCCCGAACTCCTGGTTCATAGGTTGATGCTCAACCACTGAGCCACACCAGTTGGGCTTTCATTGTCGTTTTAATTTGTATCTCTCAGGTGATCAGTGACTTGGAGCATTTTTCATATGACTCTTGGCCTTCTGTATGTCTGCTTTGGAGAAGTCTCTATTTAGGTCCTTTGCCCACTTTTAATCGGATTGTTTGTCTTCCTTCTGTTAAGTTGTATGAGTTCCTTATATGTTTTGGATATTAACCCTTTATCAGATGTATCATTGCCAAATATGTTCTCCCATACAGTGGGCTCCCTTTTTGTTTTGTTGTACCTGTTATGAGGTACAGGGACTGCAGCAGTGGGTGACTTTCCTGGTACCAGAGGAACCTGGGGAGCAGCACCAGCCACCAGGGACACACAGGGTGAAGGATGTTTTTAACCACCTGCCACTCTCTACAGCCTCATCTTCCCACATTGTTCTGTGCTCCAGCCCTTTCTCACTCCCTCCCCGTGAAGAGCCTGCCTCTGGCCTTCCTGCCCTGCTGAGTGAGACTCAGGAATGTACACTATTTAAAATACATACATATATTTAAATATATCTCTATTCATTTCAGAGAGGAAGGGAGAGAGAGATAGATAGAAACATCAATGATGAGAGAGAATCATTGGTCAGCTGCCTCCTTCATGCCCCACACCAGGGTTCGGGCCCACAACCTGGGCGTGTGCCCTGACTGGGAATCAAACCGTGACCTTCTGGTTCATTGATTGACACTCAACCACTGAGCCACGCTGGCCGGGCAGTAATGTACACTATTGTGCGTGCAGAGCAAAGTGTCACATCCATGATCTCTTTTATTTTTCGCCAATTCTGCTCTGTCTGCTCATCTAACTCTACGCCTCACTTGGCAAAAGCTTCAGAAACAGCAGGCGCCAGGTCTGTCCTCTCCGGGACGGTCTTCCCAGCACCCAGCACGGTGGGGCACGTTTGAATTGCACTGGGCTCCATCCACATTGGCTCACAATACATGTTTTTACACTGAATTTGCATCTTCCATAAAAAGAAAGCAAGAGGTTATTAAGTGCAATAACACCTTTTCTACCTACGTTTTTCTGAGGAGCAGCCGCCAAAGAAGGGAAGGTGTTTCCTAGACCGACTTTAAGGGGCGTATCTTCCCTGGGTCTGACATTGCTTTTTGGAGAAGCAACGGGCCTTGTGCGAGGAGTGGCTGTCCCCTGGGAGGCCAAGCCATGCAGATGCTGGGTGTGGTGGTGGTGAGTGATGCTCCCTGGCCACGGCCCGGGACTGGAGCCCGGAGAGGGAATTCTTGGGGTCTCAGGCAGGGATCTGGGAGAAGAGGAGTGTGTGCACAGACCCCCTTTAACTTATCACCTTCCGTGTCCCAGCAAAGAAAAATAGAAAATATAGTAAAATACAGAAAGACACACCTATTTCTTCCAACTCCATCTCTAGTCCACTTAACTGTCCAGTTATTTCCAAGTCTGGAACGTGGCGTTTTCCTTTAGGAAACACTCCAGGACTGTGGGAAGCCACCTATTGTCTTCACTAGCAGAGAGGTGTGGACAAGGAACCCGGAAGGCTGGTGACCCTTGAAGGCCTGGCAAAGGTCAGAGCTGTGCACCCACTGTTAGTCCAGACAATGGTAGCTGAAGCAACTTCCCCATTTATTATTATGTAAATCCTTGCTGATGGGCTAGTCTGCCTGTTACTGGAAATTGCCTGCCTAAGGGCTATGGGTGTATCCCAAACCAATAAAAGGTTGGCGAGGCCTGAGCACCAGTGGAAGTCCTTCCCCTTGAGTTGGACTTGCCCGCCTGGCCCCCCAGTATTTCCAAATTATCTCTTGTCTCTTCTCTTTCATTTGTGTGCGGCTCCTCTTCCAGATCCTGAACCCTGGACCACGCAGGACGTGGGGGAACAAACTTTACACACAAGACCTCCATGTGGACCCTCGTGGCGGAAGCACAGCTGTGTGAGCAGGCACACAGCTGGAAAGGGCATTCCTGTGGCATTTGAGCTGACACGTCGATGCTCCTGGCCCCTGAAAGCGCCCTGAAGCCCAATCTTGCTTCCCCTCCTATCTCAGGTCTGTGCCTTTCGCTGTCTGGGATAACTGGGGACGGCAGGCAGAGCAAGCATAGATGATGGCAAAAGAGACCCCAGCCATCTGTTTGGCGTTAAAGTCAGGAGCTCTTTTATCTTTCTGAGAACTAAAAAGTCACTGGGGAAATAATTACCAAATGGACCAAAAGTCTCAGTCAGTGTTTGGGCAGAAAAATGCAAACAGGAATTTTCCAGTGTTCCTCATCTGACCTTCATGTTCTCAAAAACACTTCAATTGATATTTTTTGGGAGGGTGATTTACTCCTTGGTCTCAAGACAACCTTTTTGAAGTAATATTTTCAAACCTAGGTATGATAACCACGTTACAGGCATTTGAAAGCAGTGAAAGTTTTGCACTTTGCTTATTTTTTTGTACTTGTTTTCTTATGCACCCATTTCCCCCCAAACATGATGTTTAAAAAATATATATTTTATTGATTTTTTTACAGAGAGGAAGGGAGAGGGATAGAGAGTTAGAAACATCGATGAGAAAGAAACATCGATCAGCTGCCTCCTGCTACTGGAGATGTGCCCGCAACCAAGGTACATGTCCTTGACCGGAATCGAACCTGAGACCCGTTAGTCCGCAGGCCGGCGCTCTGTCCACTGAGCCAAACCGGTTAGGGCCCAAACATAATTTTGAATGTACAAAAGGTGGTGGTCTTGTTCACTCGCCTCACATCATAGACTTTCCTTAGTGAAGAATCCAGATAAAATAACGTTTTTAAAAATAATTTTTGTAATTTTTCAATTACAGTTGAAAAAAATATTGTATTAGTTCCAGGTGTACAATCCAGTGATTAGACATTTATATAACTAATGAAGTAATTTTTTAAAAAACTAGTACCCACCTGACACCATACATAGTTATTACAATATTATTGACTATATTCCCTTCTCAGAACCCCCGGAACCGCTGCAAACCTCGGAGGGAAAGCTGCCTTCCAACTGATGCCAGACACTCCCGCTTCTCCCGTTTGGGTCCGAGTCCCCAGCGATTCGCCCGTATCTGGAGCTCAGAGTCTGAGACTCCCCCCTGACCGAAAACGACAACCGCGCTCTCAGCCACCAGCCCGCTTTGCGCGCGCACCTCCGCACCTGAGTTTTTTCCACACTGCGCCTCCTCTGAGCCTCGGTGTGCTGTTATTTTTCCTTCTAGTTGAAGAGTCTCTCCTCAGCCAGCCTTCCTGTGGTTCTGGGTGATGTCCGTTCCGTCTTTTAGTTGTATTTTTGAAGTGGTTGTTTGCGGCAGCAGTCTCCGGTGTTTACCTATGCCGCCATCTTGGTGGAGTCCCAGTTTGTACTTCTTAATCCCTTTGCCTTTTTTACCCACTCACCTACCCCTAAACTCCCTCCTATCTGGCAACTCAAAATGTTCTCTGTATCTATGACTGGGTTTCTGGTCTGCTTGTTTGATTGTTGTATAGATTCCACATATAAGTGAAATCATGTGGTATTTGTCTTTCTCTGACTTATTTCCCTCAGCACAATACCTTCTAGGTCAATTCATGTTGTTGCAAATGGCAGGATATTATCCTTTTTTTGGTTGAGTAATATTCCATTGTATATATGCACCACTTCTTTATCCATTCATCTATTGATGGACACTTAGATTGGTCCCATACCTTGGCTATTGTAAATAATGCTGCAATGAACATATGGGTGCATGTCTTTTTTATTCAGTGTTTTGGGTTTCTTGGAATAAATACCCAGAAGTAGAATTGCTGGATTCTCCTCCATCTCCTGCTATAGCCTTTGTTTAAAAGTATATTTTGTCTGGTATAAGTATTGTTTACTGAAGCTTACTTTCTTTTTTCCATTTCCATTTTCATGAAATATCTTTAACATCTCTTTACTTTCAGTTTGTGTCTTTTTAAAAATATATTTTTTTTTATTGATTTCAGAGAGGAAGAGAGAGGGAGAAAAAGATAGAAACATCAATGATGAGAGAGAATCATCAATCGGTTGCCTCCTGCACTGGTGATCGAGCCTGAAACCCAGGCATGTGCTCCAACTGGGAATCAACCATGACCTCCTAGTTCATAGGTAGATGCTCAACCACTGAGCCACACTGGCTGGGCTAGTTTGTGTCTTTTGATCTGAAATGTGTCTCTATATTTAGCATGTATAAGAGTATTGTTTTGTTATCCATTCAGTCAAGATATGTCTTTTGATTTAATTATTTAATCCTTTAATTATTTAATCCATTTGCATTTGAAGTAATTGTTGATAGATATGTATTTACTGCCACATTATTATTATTATTATCACTATTATTAAAGACTACCCTTTAACATTTCTTGTAATACAGGTTTGGTGGTGATGAACTCCTTTAGTTTTTTCTTGTCTGGAAAGCTCTTTTTCTGTCCTTTGATTCTAAATGATAGCTTTGCTGGGTAGAATAATCTTGGTTGTGTGTCCTTGCTTTCATAACTTGAATGATTCCTGTCAATCCCTTCTGGCCTGCAAAATTTCTTTTGAGAAATCAGCTGACAGTCTTATGGGAGCTCCCCTGTAGGTAATTAACTGCTTTACTCTTGCTGCTTTTAAGATTCTCTCTTTCCCCTGACCAGGTTGCTCAGTTGGTTGGAGCATCATCCCATACACCAAAAGATTGTGGGTTCGACAGCCATTGCAGTACATTGAGCTCCATAGAGACAGCGCTGGGGCAGGTGCGAGCCGGCAGGGCACTGGGTGACTGTGTGCTTGCTGAAGGGAAGTAATTACACATGGGCAAAGGAGATCCTAAGAAGCCGAGAGGCAAAATGTCATCGTATGCCTTCTTTCTGCAAACTTGCCGGGAGGAACACAAGAAGAAGCACCCAGATGCTTCAGTCAACTTCTCAGAGTTTTCTAAGAAGTGCTCAGAGAGGTGGAAGACCATGTCTGCTAAGGAGAAAGGAAAATTTGAAGACATGGCAAAGGCGGACAAGGCTCGTTATGAGAGAGAAATGAAAACTTATATTCCTCCTAAAGGGGAAACAAAAAAGAAATTCAAGGATCCCAATGCACCCAAGAGGCCTCCTTCGGCCTTTTTCTTGTTTTGTTCTGAGTATCGCCCAAAAATCAAAGGAGAGCATCCTGGCCTATCCATTGGTGACGTTGCAAAGAAGCTGGGAGAGATGTGGAATAACACTGCTGCAGATGACAAGCAGCCTTATGAAAAGAAGGCTGCTAAGCTGAAGGAGAAATATGAAAAGG
>NW_005369984.1:10015-13429 GCF_000412655.1 Myotis brandtii
TTTAAACTGTACAGTGTCTTTTTTTGTATAGTTAACACACTACCGAATGTGTCTTTAGATAGCCCTGTCCTGGTGGTATTTTCAATAGCCACTAACCTTGCCTGGTACAGTATGGGGGTTGTAAATTGGCATGGAAATTTAAAGCAGGTTCTTGTTGGTGCACAGCACAAATTAGTTATATATGGGGATGGTAGTTTTTTATCTTCAGTTGTTTCTGATGCAGCTTATACGAAATAATTGTTGTTCTGTTAACTGAATACCACTCTGTAACTGCAAAAAAAAAAAAGTTGCAGCTGTTTTGTTGACATTCTGAATGCTTCTAAGTAAATACAATTTTAAAAAAAGATTGTGGGTTCAATCCCTGGTTGGAGTGTGTATAGGGAAAGCTGGCCCTTCAGTCCCTCATCCCGAGGCCAGACAATTCAGTTCTTTCCCTTATCCTGGCATCTTTGGAGCTCCTGCCCCAGCACTGGAGCTCAGAACGAGTGAATCTGAGTAAGTTTGTGTGTGGGCCCTTTAAGAGGAATGCCTGGTTATCACAATATCATTGACTATATTCCCTATACTGTACTTTATATCCCCGTTACTATTCTGTAACTATCAATTTATACTTCTTAATCCCTTCACCTCTTTCACCCAGTCCTCCAACCCTCCTCTCCTCTGCCAATCACCAGTCTGGTCTCTGTGTCTATGAGTCTTGTTTCAATTTAGTTTGTTCATTTATTTTGTCCTTTAGATTCCACATAGAAGTGAAATCATATGGCACTTGTCTTTCTCTGACTGACTTATTTTACTTAGCATCATATCCTCTAAGTCCATCCATGCTGTCGAAAATGGTACACCTGAAACCAATACAAAATAATACTGAAAGTAAACTAGTTGAAAAATTAAAAAATAGCCCTAACCGGTTTGGCTGAGTGGATAGAGTGTCAGCCTGCGGACTCAAGGGTCCCAGGTTCAATTCCGGTCAAGGGCATGTACCTTGGTTGCGGGCACATCCCCAGTAGGAAGTGTGCAGGAGGCAGCTGATCGATGTTTCTCTCTCATTGATGTTTCTAACTCTCTATCCTTCTCCCTTCCTCTCTGTAAAAAATCAATAAAATATTTTTTTTTTTAAATAAATTAATTAAAGGAATAAAAAAGAAAGAAAGAGGAATGCCTGGGACTCCAGCAGTCCTCTGGCTCACTCAGCTGCAACTCTGCTGGTATTTCCAGCCAGAAGTTATGTGGACTTCCCTTCCTGGCACTAGAACCCTGGGCTGGAGCGCCTGGTGTGGGGCGGGGACTCCTCACTCCTCAGGGGTAACCTCCGCAGCTAAAATATCCCTCCTGAGTTTTAATCACCACACGTGGGTATGGGACCAGCCCTCTGTGAGTCTCCACCCCTCCTAACAGTCTCAACGTGGCTCCTTTTTTAATAACCTTAGTTATAGGATAGATTTCAGGCGATTCTGAATGATGGTTACCCCGCAGTTTAGGGGTAAGTTTGATGTGGTTGTGGGAGGATGCGAGCACCAGGTTTACCCACTCCACTATCTTGCCCAGAAGCCTGTAGTAATGTGTTTTTTAAAGGAAATTTGTTATAATACCTCTCTAAAAACTGTATAACCACAAGAAGGGAAACTCTAGATTTGTTTATTTTTAAATTTAATTGTTTATTATTATTATTACTAGAGGCCTGATGCACGAAATTCGTGCAAGAGTAGGCCTTCCTTCCCCCGGCTGCTGGCACCTGGGACCCGGGCTGGCTTCCCTCCAGTCCCAGCTTTGTCCAGAAGGAGGACGTCCGGAATGACGTCCAGTCTAATTATCATATTACCTTTTTATTATTATAGATTATTATTATTATTGTTTGTTTTTTTGGGAAACTCTAGATTTGGAATCTGACTTAGCAAGATAATACACAGTATGATAAATTTTAACAAGATCAGAGAGTTCCTAAATAGTGGGTTATCGTATAAGGTCAGTGTATAAATGTAACTTCCTATAACTTTAGGCTATAATTTCTGGAGATAGAAGTAGCTTATTACAGAGCCTACCTGACTTTATCCCACTTAAAAATTTTTTAAAAATATGTTTTTTATTGATTTCAGAGACAGGAAGAAAGAGGGAGAGAGGATGAGAAACATTAGTGATGAAGAAAGAATCATTGATCGGCTGCCGCCTGCACTCTCCCTACTGGGGATTGAGCCTGCAAACCAGGCATGTGCCCTGACCAGGAATGGAACCGTGACCTCCTGGTTCATAGGATGACATTCAACCACTGAGCTCACTGGCCAGGCTTTATCCCACTTTTTAAAATGAAATGACAGTTACCTTTACTAGAGACAGAGCATGCATAAACCAATCTCAAAAAACCCACTTCTGCCCTAGCTGGTTTTGCTCAGTGGATAGAGCATCAGCCTTCAGACTAAAGGGTCCTGGGTTCAATTCTGATCAAGAGCACATGCCCGGGTTTCGGGCTCAATCCCCAGTGTGAGGCGATCAGTGATTCTCTCTCATCATTTTATGTCTCTCTCCCTCTCCTTTCCTTTTTGAAATCAATAAAAAAATAAAATACACTTCTCCTTGGCCAAATGTAGGTCCAATGTGCCCTGAAGTCTATCATGATACATAGTATCTGCACCTGTTCCTTGTCTATCCTGCATTGAAAGAACTCCTATCTACAAAGTTCTCTTGCTACGTTTCCCCCTGGATAGCACCATGGCTTGTAACTGATTTGAACCAAGGATGAATTACAGTCTTCTTAAATTTATAATAATTTTTATGCCACATCTGTTACTATAGATGCCGGAAGCCGGTCCATCCTTGCTGCTTGACACAGTCGCTGCAGGAAAGAAACATCTGCACAGCATATGTTTCAAGGGACCTGGCATATATAGCATATTGTTCTTAATATGTTTGCTCTCCTTAGCGCCCATTCCTTCTTCGCCAACTCCGTCCACACCTTTGGGGACCCCTGGACCTGCTGGGGTTGGACCCCAGCATATAGAGTCTTCAAAATTACTATTTTCAGTGGCTGCATCATATTCCACATGTTCTCAAATGCCTTTCTTTCACAGAATCCATCTCACTTTACAATTGCACACTGAATGGTGTGGCTGTGTGTTTAATGTGCATCTCATAATTTGACTGTAAGTTCCCTAAGGGCAGGGCCATGCAAGTTTTGGCTCATGGTTGAATCACCAACAGCATATATATTGTCCTAATATATATTATATGTTATTATAAATATACTAGAGGCCCAGTGCACAAAAATTTGTGCACTCGGGGGTAGGGGGTCCCTCAGCCCAGCCTGTGCCCTCTCGCAGTCTGGGACCCCTCGGGGGTGACCACTTGCTGGCTTAGGCCTGCTCCCCGGGGGATTGGGCCTAAGATGGCAATCAGACATCCCTCTGGCAGCCCGGCAGCCCT
>NW_005369984.1:15883-17532 GCF_000412655.1 Myotis brandtii
AGAAACATCGATGAGAGAGAAACATCGATCAACTTCCTCTTGCATACCCCCGACTGGGGATGTGCCCGCAACCAGGGTACATGCCCTTGACCGGAATTGAACCCGGGACCCTTGAGTCCACAGGCCAACACTCTATCCACTGAGCCAAACCAGTCAGGGCCAATTCAGTGGTTTTTAGTATATTCACAGAGTTGTTCAATCATTACCACTATCTAATTTTAGAACATTCTTATCACCACAAAACAGAAATCTATACCCATTAGCCAATCACCATTCCTCTCTCCTGGCCCCTGGCAACCACTGATTTACTTTGTCCCTATGGACTTACATATTCTGGATATTTCATATAAATTGAATCATATAACATGTAGTCTTTAAAAAAAAATTCCAGACATTTCATATAAATGCAGTCACACAATATGTGGCCTTTTGTGTCTGGCTTCTTTCATTTAGCATTATAATGTCAAGGCTCATCTATGTTGTAGCATGTGCCAGTACTTCACTCCTTTCTATAGCTGAATGATATTCCATTTTGTGGATATACAACATTTTGCTCATCTAAAGTGTCTTCCACATTTTTTATTTGTTTCTTTGTGGGTTTTTAAATTTTTTATTGGTGTTAGAGAGAGAGAGAGAGAGAGAGAGAGAAACATTGATTTGTTGTTCACTTATTTATGCACTTATTGGTTGATTCTTGTATGTGCCCTCACTAGGGATTGAACCTGCAACCTTGGCGTATTAGGACCACACTCTAACCAACTGAGCTACCCTGCCAGGGTTTTTTGTTTGTTTGTTTGTTTAATCTTTGGAATTCAACTCTGTGATATGTGTATGGAAAAAATGCTGGGAGACAATACACCAACATATGAAGAGTGGTTGTCCATTAATAGCAAAACAATGGATTTTCCCCATTTAAATTGTCCAAAGTGGAAAGCACCACTTTAAAAGGAAAACAATTATGATGAACATTATTTTTAAAACTCTAAGGATGGAACAACCAGACATGAACCTCCTGAGGAGATGCAATTGAACTCCCAGAGAAGAGAGCACATTAAATAATACCACAGTCCTGGCTGATGTGGCTCAGTTGGTTGGGCATCATCTTGAGCACTAAAAGGTTGCTGGTTCGATTCCCCCGCAGGGCACATGCCCGAGTTGTGGGCTTGATCCCCAGTATGGGACGTGCCAGAGGCAGCCAGTCAATGTTTTTCTATCACATTGATGTTTCCCTCTCTCCCTCTCCCTTCTTCTCTTTCTAAAAATAAATTTAAAAAATTCTTTTAATGCCCTGACCAGTGGTGCTCAATGGTCAGAGCATTAGCTTGTGCATCGAAGGGTCATGGGTTTAATTCCTAGACAAGGGCACATACCTGGGTGTCAGGTTAGACCCCCACCCCGGTCGGGGTGCCTGTGGGAGGCAACCAATGGAAGTCAGTCTCTCTCTCTCTCTCTCTCTCTCTCTCTCTCTCTCCCTCTCCCTCCCTACCATTCTCTCTAAAAATCAATGGTCCCTAACCGGTTTGGCTCAGTGGATAGAGCGTCGTCCTGCGGACTGAAGGGTCCCAGGTTCGATTCCGGTCAAGAGCATGTACCTTGGTTGCGGGCATATCCCCAGTAGGGGGTGTGCAGGAGGCAGCTGATCGATGTTT
>NW_005369984.1:17878-18475 GCF_000412655.1 Myotis brandtii
GATGTTTCTAACTCTCTATCCCTCTCCCTTCCTCTCTGTAAAAAAAATCAATAAAATATATATTTTTAAAAATCAATGGGAAAAATATCCTCGGGTGAGGACTAACAACAACAAAAATTTTTTAAAATTAAAATAAGTAAATAAAAGCTTTGGATAAGAGCCTTTAAAAAAATGACATCAAAATTACAATAAATCCAATTCAGAATGTGGCACAAGACAATGCATTATTTCTTCAACAAATAGGTGGCATTTTAAAACTGGGTGTGGTGGGGCAGGGTGAGGGGTGCCATGGTGGACAGATGGAAAAGACAAACCAATCAAATATAATCTGTGGGTCTTGTTCAGATCCTTATTGTAAAACCATCCCCACAAAAATTATTGGGACAATTGAACCCTGACTGGTTATCAGGTGATATTGAGGAATTTTTGTTCATTTTGCTGGTATATCTACACTAATAAAAGACAAGCATGCAAATTGACCATACCTTTGCTATGCCTTAAGCCACGCCCACGAGCCAATCAGAGCGACTATATGCAAATTAACCCAACAAAGATGGTGGCCGGCAGCCACGGAGCTGGAGCAAGCAGGAGGCTTGG
>NW_005369984.1:19109-23293 GCF_000412655.1 Myotis brandtii
ATCCTATATAATAAAAGGGTAATATGCAAATTGACCCTAACAGCAGAACAGCTGGGAATGACTGGTCACTATGACACACACTGACCACCAGGGGGCAGATGCTCAATGCAGGAGCTGTTCCCTGGTGGTCAGTGTGCTCCCACAGGGGAAGCTCTGCTCAGCCACAAGCCAGGCTGATGGCTGCCAGCACAGCGGTGGTGGCGGGAGCCTCTCCTGCCTCCTCAGCAGCACTAAGGATGTCTGACTGCAGCTTAGGTCTGCTCCCTGCTGGTAAGTGGACATCCCTCGAGGGCTGCCGGGCTGCCAGAGGGATGTCTGACTGCCAGCTTGGGCCGGATCCCCCAGGGATCGGGCCTAAGCCAGCAGGTGGACATCCTTTGAGGGGTCCCAGACTGCAAGAGGGCATAGGCCGGGCTGAGGGACCCCCCTGAGTGCACAAATTTTTGTGCACCGGGCCTCTAGTAATATATATATAATATAATAATGGTATATGTGTATATCCACCCACAACACCATCATATATATGTATGTATGTCATATATATGTGTGTATTTTCCAGGGAAATTACAGAATTTCTGGGATTTGCTCTAAAATACTTTTTGAAAAATAGCCCTAAAAACTAAGAAAGGTTTAATTGTGTAAATGTGTTTTTGTGGGAATTTCTGAATGGGGCCATAAGAGGGACTTGGGAGGAGGGCGGTCATGTTCATCAAGGGTCAGTTGGGTTGGGAGCACGAGTGTGCAAGCCTTTGTGAATCCTGTGTCCCCAGCTGGGGAGAGGAGACCCAAACTAGATAGGGCTTTCCTACTCTGAGATTAAGGGGCTTGAGGACCGAGCAGTGACCTTGTGGGAGAAGGTCACAGAGGCAGAAATCCTGCAAGGCCCAGAGCCTAAGTGACACATCTTCCACAAAAGTGGACACGAGATGCTGTTGGAATGAGATGGAGGGAGGACGGGTTGACATCCTTCAGCAACCACGGTAACTTCACTGCGCACCTTGCCATCTGTGGAGAAACCTGCACAGGGCCGAGCGGCAGAAAAGGCATCTGCCAGAGAAGCCAGGAGGGAAAGCCGGGGAAGGCGGGATGCAAGGTTCAGGAATATAACTTTCAAGGTAAGAAATCCTCCCGGGCTTGCAGGAGTGATCTCTGGGTTGTGGGAAAAGGGCTCCCCAACTCAGCCTACTCCTGAGATGGGCAGATGGGAGAGACTCTAGCAGACCAGGCATCAAGGGCTCTGTCATCCTGTTTAGCCCACACTGAGACCTGAGAGAGAATTGACATCTCTGCAATGCCAGTCTGTCCCTGCAAGTACATAGTCTCTGTTTCTGTTCACTTAGGTTTTCTTTAATATCTTCCAGTAAAGCTTTATCTTTTTCTCCACAAAGGGCTTGCACACCGATTGTTAAATTTATTACTATTTTATATTTTGTTGCCATTGCAAATTGTATATTAAAACTTCTATTGCAGTGTAACATAAAGTACACAAATCAAGTGTACAGCTTCTTTTATCTATGTATATATTCATGCAACCAAATGGTATCTTTTTTAAAGTTATACTTTCTAACTGATGGGCACTGATGATAGAAATGCAATAGCTTTGTCTACTGATTTTTTAAAAATGTATATTTTATTGATTTTTTACAGAGAGGAAGGGAGAGGGATAGTTAGAAACATTGATGAGAGAGAAACATCGATCAGCTGCCTCCTGCACAACCCCTACTGGGGATGTGCCCGCAACCAAGGTATATGCCCTTGACCGGAATTGAACCTGGGACCCTTTAGTCCTCAGGCCGACACTCTATTCACTGAGCCAAACCAGTTAGGGCTACTGATTTTTTTTATATTGATCTTGATAAGTGAGTTTAGAAATAACCTTGCTAAACTCACTTATCAATTCTATTGAATTTTCTTTTGGGGTTACTACACATTCAATACTTTCATCTGAAAATACTGACATTCTTGTTTCTTTCCAATCCTTATATATTTTCCTAAATATATTTTTAAATTGATTTCAGATAGGAAGAAATAGAAACATCAATGATGAGAAATAGAAACATCAATAGAAACATCAATTCCCAATCATCAATTGGCTGCCTCCTTTACTCCTCCTACTGGGGATAGAGCCCACAACCTGGGCATGTGCCCTGACTGGGAATTGAACCGTGACCTCCTGGTTCATAGGTTGCTGTTCATCCACTGAGCCACACTGGCTGGGCCAATTCTTATATATTTTTGTTGTCATTTAGTGGACTGGCTAAAACTTCCATTATTGTATTGATTAGGATTATTGAGAGCAGGCGTCCTTAACTTGTTCATTTTAAGAGGAATGCTTTCACAAGACAAGTAGTAACAAGTGTTGGACAGGTTGTAGAGAAAAACAACAATGAGGAATGCTTTCCATATTTCAGCATTATTGTGATGTGTGCTAGAAGGTTTTTGAAGATGTCCTTTATAAGGTTATGGGTTTTTCTTTAATATCAATGGATGTTGAATATGTTGAGTATTTTTCTACATCAATAGAGATGAATAAACTTTTCCCCTTTAATGTACTAAAGCAGTGGTTCTCAACCTTCTGGCCCTTTAAATACAGTTCCTCATGTTGTGACCCAACCATAAAATTATTTTCGTTGCTACTTCATAACTGTAATGTTGCTACTGTTATGAATTGTAATGTAAATATCTGATATGCAGGATGGTCTTAGGCGACCCCTGTGAAAGGGTCGTTCGACCGCCAAACTGGTCGTGACCCACAGGTTGAGAACCCCTGTAAGGGTCCATATTTCTCCTAACAAGTGTGTGTGTTATTTTTAACTTTGATAAATGCCTTTTGCTATACATTCCTTTTCAGGTTTCCTTTCTCAGTTCTCCCTCCCTACCCACCCATTAAGTGTTGGGCTTCTCCAATTTCCTTCTTCACTCCTCACTCCTCTTCTCACAGGCAGCTCCCCTCCACAAGCAGGTGTGAATTCAAGTTAAAGCACTGGATTAGAGGGTAGGTGGCTTGAGTTTTGGTTCTGTCAGTCTCCAATTATGTACCAAGTCCTCTGCCGTTCAGTCTTAAATCCCTGTTCTGACTACCGCCAGGGTTGGTCGGAAACTCCGATGACTAAATGTAGTAGAACCACGCTGCAAAGTATTCACAGGTTTTTGTTACCAAGGTAGTTACAGGTGGCCCGAGAGAACAGATAGAGCTTGTATTTAAAGCTAATGGATCTAGTTCCACTCAGTTAGTGACTCTGTTCTTGTGAAATGACACAAATGGAGCCCCCCATTTTTTTTTGAGTCATTTTTAAATGGAGCCAGAGCAACCATTCTAGAGGAACTGCATTGCTTGTCTTGGTCCTTGAAACTTTGGACTGGGCTAAATCACTATTGTTTTTTTTTTAAATTTTATTTCAAGAAAATCAATCACTATTGTGTACAAACATAAAGTCAGCAGGAAATTGGACATCCTGATCACAGGGACTGATGATTACAGACCTTCTATTTGAAGAGAGAAGCAGTAACCTATCCTGCGTATCCCAGAGTAGCGAAGCTCGTCAGTACCAACAGGACTTTTTTTTCCATCTCATGTAATTAGTCCGTTTTTCTCACGAAAACCGCTTGCTTTCACCCTGTAATTAGGATACTGTTTGGTTTCTGTCTGAATCAGGAATTGCAATTCTTAGATTCCCGAGTGAACGCTTGACTCAACTGCTTTTTGGGGCTGACATACTTAACCTTTCTAACCCTTCAGCTAGCTTGCAGGTAAGATGTGCGAAGCACTCGACACGTAGTAAGAGCTCAGTTAACTTGGTGATTAGTAAATGGAGACAATGCACGTGCAGATTAGTCTGAAAAACATAAAAGACCCCATAAATGAAAGCAGCGACCCCACCATGGGTTCGAGGCTCTGGCGGCCCTAAATCCGTTCTCCAGCACTAGTGAACGGCATCCAGGTACGGAGGAGGTCTAGTGAGGAGTCTGCAGAAAAAAGTCCTCCTCTGAGCCTCGAATCCCCACTGTCGAGCTTCCATGAAGCGTCAAGCTGCAGCCCTGGTCCCTAAATTTGGTTAGAAATGCCCGAAAGACCGGAGAATGGGTTGACGCGGCCTCTCGCAGCCGCGCGAGGGCGCCGCTCCCACTTCCGGGGCCAGTGGCCGAATCCGCAGGCGCGAGTGCGCTCCCTGCTGCAGTCGCTA
>NW_005369984.1:23815-36799 GCF_000412655.1 Myotis brandtii
GTGCTGACGAGCCCCCGCCCCGGCCTACTTGGAGGACGAAGGTCTGTGCGGCCCCGAGTGATCGGGACGATTTAGGAGAGAAATTGGGCACAGTGAGTACTAAGAGGCAACACCTCTGAAGCGTTTTGCTGCAGGAGGCAGCAGAAAAGGGCGTAGCTGGCAGGAAAAGCAGAGTCAAGAAGCTGTGAGGCTGGAAGAAATAGCAGCGCGTGTTGCCTACTGATCGGAATGACCCAGGGAGAATAGAAGGTGACGGTGTAGAGGCGACAGGGAAGGAGGGATTGCTGACGGTCGGACTCGGCGAGGGGCTGGCGTCTTGTGCGCTGGCGCCGAGTAGTGGCTTTAGGAGCTTGGATGAATATTTCGTTTGTCCGTTTATTTTTTTAATCCTCACCCAAGGATATTTTTTTCATTGATTTTTAGAGAGAGTGGAAGGGAGGGGGAGAGACAGAGAGAAACATCTGTGTGAGAGACACATGATTCGTTGCCTCCCACCCCGGATTGAGGATGGGGCCTGCAACCTATGTGGGTGCCCGTGAGTCCTTGGGCCACGTTCTAACCACTGAGCAAACTGCTAGGGCTGAATATCTGTTTTTATAGGTTAAGTGCTCATGCTAATTGTACAAAGTTGAGAGTCATTGTGTCTAGCTTTATAGATGGGGAAAAAAATAAACACTGTACTCTTGGAGTTGTCCTGAACTGAATAAACCTATGAACACATTTTCTGAACCCACACCAATTCCTGGGTGGTAGGCCTTTGGTAGTAGAGAGACTGAAGGGCACTGGTTATAAAAATATATATATATATATAGTGTTTGACATTGGAAAATTTAAAGAAATATTTTTTGGGTACATTTCTGCAGGTGATGGGACCCTCCCCCCTTTATGTGTATGTACTAGTAAGCCAATGACTTGGATGTTGTGCAATTTAAGTATTCTCCTACTGATAGACATCTGATTTTATTCCTTTAAAAATGTACTGAGCTGTGCTATGTAGCAGACATTGTACTAGATACTCTGGTTATACAGTTGTGAACAAAACAGATGTGTTCATGTGATGCTCACAATCTAACATAAGGAAAGACCAATAAATTAAAATGTAAGAAGCCAGGGTATCAGGTGGTTTCAGAGTTTTCTCTAGTGATGCTCTGCTGTGAATATCATGAATATATGTATTTGTATCACAGGTAGTTCAAAGTCACTTTGCCAAAGCTGAACTTCCCAAAGTAGTCCTTCAGGTACTCTCAGATCTCTCCGTGTTATTTCTTACAACTGCATGTGAATCTACAATGACTTTATCATGAAAAGTTTAATTAAAAACAAAACCAGCTCTTCCTCCTGTGATCCTTATTAATGGAACCATGGCAGGTATCTTGGAGTCAGCCTGGACTCCTGCATCTCCCTCACTGCCTACCCTCTATCTCTCTCCCCCAAGGCAGCTCCCAGGTAGATCAATATAGTGGTTCCTCTTATCCAAGATTTTGCTTTCCATGATTTCAGTTACCTGTGGTCCAAAAATATTAAATGGAAAATTCCAGAAACAAATAACTCAAAAGTTTTAAATTGCATGCCATTCTGTCCATACCTATCCTTCTGTCCTGCCTGGAACATGAATCATCCTTTTGTCCAGCATATCCATGCTGTGTAGGCCACCTGTCTGTTAGTCACTTAGTAGCCATCTCGGTTATAAGGTCAACTGTCAGGGTATGGCAGTGCTTGTGTTCAGGTTTCCCTTATTTTACTTAGTGATGACTCCAAAGCCATTCACAAAATTTTTATTATAGTCTAGAGGCCCAGTGCATGAATTCATGCACCAGTGGGGTCCCTTGGCCTGGCCTGTGGGATCAGGCTGAAACCGGCTCTCCGACATCCCCTGAGGGGTCCCGGATTGTGAGAAGGCGCAGGCCAGGTCCATGGACCCCACTGGTGCACGATCGGTGCCGGGGAGAGACTGGGGAGAGACGCAGGAGATGGGCCAGCCAGGGAGGGACCGCGGGAGGGCTCCAGGGCATGTCCAACCCCTATCGGCTGGGCCCCAGCAGCAAGCTAACCTACGGGTGAGAGCATCTGCTCCCTGGTGGTCAGTGCACGTCATAGTGAGTGGTTGAGCTCCTTAGCATATCATTAGCATAGTATGCTTTGATTGGTTGAACGGCTGACTGATCGGTCGACCAGACACTGAACATACTAGGCTTTTATTATATAGGATGTTGTTAAAATTGCTCTGCTTCCTAGTTATAGTTATTAATCTCTAAATTTTATCATAGGTATGTGTGTGTGTATAGGAAAAACCATAGTATATATAGGATGCAGTACTGTCTGAGGTTTCAGGCACCCACTGGAGATCTTGGAAAGTATCTCCTGCAGATAACAGGGGGCCAGGGGAACTACTGTGCTTGGTTTCATGTAATGCAGCTCCTCGTTGGCCTTCTCTCAGATGGATTTCTACTTAGCACTTAGATCAAGCATGTCAAACTTGCACCTGGCAGGCCGCATTTGACACGCTTGACTTAGACTCTTAGAGGGCTCCTCTCTACTGAGTTCCTTGAGAATTAAGCTCTAATGCCCTAAGGCAGTGGTCGGCAAACTCATTAGTCAACAGAGCCAAATATCAACAGTACAACGATTGAAATTTCTTTTGAGAGCCAAATTTTTTAAACTTAAACGATATAGGTAGGTACATTGTTATTCACTTAATTAGGGTACTCCTAAGGCTTAGGAAGAGCCACACTCAAGGGACCAAAGAGCCGCATGTGGCTCGAGAGCCGCAGTTTGCTGACCACGGCCCTAAGGCATCCTTTGTATCTAGTGAATTAACTTCTCTTTCAAGCAACTAAAATCTTCAGAGCTGTATACATTCTTGGGAGAACAGAAAATAGATCGTCTTCTGTGGAGCTTAGTTCTCTTGTGGTGCCCCAGTTTGGAAAGGCTGCCTTAGAAAATAAGCTCTGGGAAGCAGAGACTTCATGTTCATTACTTGCCAGTACCTAGAACAGCACCTGTTACAGAGCAGTCTGTCAACAATTCTTAGTGCAAAAATCCTTGTTGAGCCCTGGCTGGTTTGGCTCAGTGGATGGAGCGTTGGCCTGTGGACTGAAGGGTCCTGGGTTCGATTCCAGTCAAGGTCACATGCCTGGGCTGCGAGCTCGATCCCCGGTAGGGGGCATGTAGGAGGCAGCTGATCAATGATACACTCTCATTGATGTTTCTGACTCTCTCTCCCTCTCCCTTCCTCTCTGAAATCAATAAAAATATATATGTTTTAAAAAATCTTTGTTGAATGGGTGAACAAAGGAATGATGCAGTGTCTGCCTCTGATACCTCTCATCTTCTAGTTCTATTCATTTTTCACTTTGCTCATAGTTCACTTTTTACATACAAATCTAGTCATATTATTCTCCTGGCTAAAAGTCAACAGGGTCCCTCTTGCCGTCAGTAAACTCCAGGCTCTATTATGGCATACCAACCATCACAGTCTTTTCTCTTCTGCCTCTTTTCTCGTCTCCCCACTTTCTATGCAATTTCCTCTGTTCAGCTTAACAGAACAGTGTGTCACTTGCTGAATGCATTCTTCCTTGCTTTTTGCCTGGAATGCTCTTGGCCAAAACCCATCAAGCCAGCTCTTTCTCACCCTCAAGGCTCTGCCCAAAAATACTTTTTAGAAGTGTTCTCTGACACATTTACACTAGATGCCCACGCCCCTCCTCTGGGATCCTTTAATGATAGCACTAAGTAAAGTTTTGGTCATCTCGAATGCTTCCCTTCCGACTGTCCCATGAGCATCTTGAGGGCACAGACCATAGCTATTACTCCAGAACCTAGATCATTTCCTGGCATTTAGTAAACATTGAATGAATGAAGTAAACTGAAGGGAAGAGAGAGACTGGCCTTGGAATTAAGTTACCTCTAGTGAAAATCAAAAGTTGATCTATAGCCGAAACCGGTTTGGCTCGGTGGATAGAGTGTCGGCCTGCGGACTGAAAGGTCCCAGGTTCGATTCCGGTCAAGGGCATGTACCTGGGTTGCGGGCACATCCCCAGTGGGAGATGTGCAGCAGGCAGCTGATCGATGTTTCTCTCTCATCGATGTTTCCAACTCTCTATCTCTCTCCCTTCCTCTCTGTAAAAAATCAATAAAATATATTTAAAAAAAAAAAAAAAGTTGATCTATACACAGTGCCCTCCTGGTGGTGGGATAGGAGTAGGGTGATGAATTGTCCCTGTTTGCATGGGAATGACCTAATTTTAGCTCTGAAATTCCCATGTCCTCTAAGAAACCCCTCAGTTCTAGTCAAACCAGAATGGCTGATAACCATGGGGTGAACATAATCCCCAGGCCCTGAATTATGCTGCTTAAAGGAGAGGTTCTTTCTTTCCCATTGCCCCCACCTCATGCCTCTATACTTCGGTGGTCTCCAAACTGGCCAAGCTACTTGCTGGTCTTCCCTGCGCAAGTTGGCCTACTTACAACTCATTCTTATTCTTTACAATAGGCTCGTTTACATAGTTTTCAGATGCTTAATCAGAAAGTGTGTCTGGCTTTCCATGTGTGCAGGGCTAAAGCCTAAACTCCTTCGCTTGGCATCAAAGCCCTACAAGGCAGTGTTTGCCTAATGGTTAAAACATGGCCTTCAGAACAGCCTGTCTACATTCTAACCCTGGCTCTGCCTTTTATTGGCTGATGACAAGCTATTTTACATCAGTACCACCTCTGGGCTGCTCTGAGGATTAAGTTGATACAAATATAGCATTTAAAACAGTTCCTAATAAATGTTACCTGCTCCTCCAACCCAGTCTGCAACTTTATCTATCTTCCACTTTCTCCCTTACTTACTATTCTCAGCTCTAGCTAAAAGAGTGTGTTGGTTTCACAGTCATACCATGTGTGTGTTTGTTTTTGCCTTCTAAAAGAAGTGTCCATTTCTCTCTGCTTATATAAGTACTACTTAGTTAGCTGAAGTCCAAAGTCCGCCCAGCGTCTCCCTTAAAGATTGCTCCCACTTCTCCATGCTTTTTATTATTATTATTATTATTATTATTATTGATTTCAGAGAGGAAGGGAGAGGGAGAGAGAGATAGAAACATCAATGAAGAGAGAGAGTCATTGATCGGCTGCTTCCTGCACGCCCCCTACTGGGGATCAAACCTGCAACCGGGCAAGTGCCCTTGACCAGAATCGAACCCGGGACCCTTCAGTCTGCAGGCCAATGTTCTTTCCACTGAGCCGTACCAGCTAGGGCCTCCATGCTTTTTGGCTGCCATATAGTCTGTGGCACAAGAGGTACAAAGTTAATGCTGTTGGTGGTGATGTTGAGGACTAGGCTGGGGGGCCAAAAAGCAGAGGTCTTTGGACTTTTGGGTTCTAGGGTGATGTCTTAAGTGTCTCTTTTTTCCCAGCAGAGGTCCCCTTTGTTGGAAGTGAAGGGTAACTTAGAGTTGAAGAGACCCCTGGTCAAGGCCCCTTCCCGGCTGCCTCTCTCAGGAAGCAGGTTTAAGAGGGGGCGTGACCAGATGGAGGATGTCTTGGAGCCTGAAAAGGTGAGCTGGGTTTAGAAAACTGTGTGTGTGTGTGTGTGTGCGCGCGTGTGAGAGTGAGAGAGAGAATGTAAACCCATCAGGGAGGGTAACTGTGGACCCTGTCCTTGTCTCTCCCTAGAAAAGGACACGAGGCCTGGGCACAGCGACCAAGTTTGCCACATCCCACCACAGAGCTCCGGTCATCACCACAGTGCCCCAGACACAAGGCCAGACCACAGGTGGGCTCTGGGGGTGGACAGATCAGTGCTCTCCAACTCCTTTTCTTTTAATTTTAGCTTAGTTTGAACAGGGAATATGTTTCACTTGTTCCAAAATTTCAAAGGCACAAAAGTTGTTATACTTCTGAAAAGTCTCCCTCTTACCTCTGTCCCCCGGCCACCCACTTCCCCTCCCTAGGGACCACTGTGTGTTCTTCAGGGCTATGCTATGGGTAGTCAAGCGAATACATGTTCCCTAACATCTTTTTACATAGATGTAGCACACTTTTCACATGGTTCTGCCCTTGCTCTCTTTGCTTCTCCTGGTCCAGCTTGTTTCTTAGCGTGCTCAGTAATTTCTGGTCTTGGGAAAGGATATCTTTAGGAGTTGGCCAGACCTAGCGGAAGAGGAAAGTTTTCTAGTTTCTAATCCTCAGTAAAAGCAACTGCTCTGCCCGTCGCCCAGCCAGAGTACATGTCACCCTGAGAGTGATAGCTCTTTTCCTCTGTCCCATTTCCTGACAGCTCCAAAAGTTCCCAAGAAGACAGGCCCGCGATGTTCCACAGCCGTTGCCCCAGGTGATTAGCCCTTAAGAGCCCTATGGGCTGAGCAGGGTTTGGGGGTACATGTAAAGAGAGAATGAAGGAGGTGGAAGTTCACTGTGCTGATGTCACCTCCCCAATTCTCTAGTGTTGAAGACTCAGAAGGCGGGCCCCGCTGTTCCTGCCCAGAAGCCTGACAGTAGGTGGCAAACATGACTGCTGGGTGAGAGGCTGGGATAGGGAAGGGGAGGTGGTGAGTGCCCAGAAGAATCCATCTGTCTCTTCCCTGTCTGGAGATGTAGCATCAGGTGTGGAGGCCCTAAAGGTTAAGAGGGAGGAGAGATAGGGAACCAAGACTTGACCTTGGTCCTTTCTGTGCCCATCTTAGCAGCAGCTGCTCCTCCTAAGCTGGGAGGGAAGAAACCCTGCAAACGTCCAGCCTGGGACTTAAAGGGTCAGTTATGTGACCGAAATGCAGAGCTGAAATGCTACCGTGAGAGGACTCAGACTTTGGACCAGGAGAACCAACAGCTGCGGGACCAGCTCAGGGAGGCCCAGCAGCAAGCCACGGCCCTGGGAGCAGAACGCAAGACACTAGAAGGGGAGTTGGCCAGGGTACGGGCCCAGGCCGAGCAGGGCCAACAGGAGCTGGGGAACCTGAGTGCCCGTGTCCTGGAGCTGGAAGAGCGGCTGGGCACGCAGGAGGGCTTGGTGCAAGAGCTCCAGAAAGAACAGTTGGGATTGCAGGCGGAGCGGAGGGAACTGGCCACCCGGCTGGAGGAGCAGGAGGTAAGGACCAGCTTCTCACCAAATGCTGCTCCTGCTTTCCAGGTTTGGGCTTAGAATCCCTGACCACCTCTGTCCGGCAGCGTACCTATATCCTCTACCCTTCTTAAAAAAAAAAAAAAAAGATTGTTTTTTTCCTCCCAAAGATTTTTTTTTTTTTTTTTTTCAGAGAGAGAGGAAGGGAGAGTGAGAGAAACATCTATTGATTGCCTCCTGCATGCCCCCTACTGGGGATCGAGCCCACAACCCTGGCATGTGCCCTGACTGGGAATGGAACCAGCAAGCTTTGGCAAGGAACGATGCCCAACTCACCGAGCCACACCAGCCAGGGCTTTCCTCTACCCTTCTTTACCCCTCTGTTTTCTTTCTTTTTTTTTTCTTTATTGATTAAGGTATTACATATGTGTCCTTATCCTCCCATTGCCCCCCCACCCTCACCCCCCTCATGCCCTCACCCCCCTGTTGTATGTGTCCATTGGTTAGGCTTATATGCATGCATACAAGTCATTTGGTTGATCTCTCCCCCTTACCCCCACCCTGTTTTCATAGCTCCTCCAATCTATGTCTCCCCTATTCCTCCATTGCCTTTCTTTCTGTATCTTTCCTCATCAAAAATCCCCATGCGTTTTTCTCCCTCTTCACATGTCCATTTACTGCTTGGTGAGCACCCACTAGATTGAATTACTTGCAGTCTCTTAAAAGACTCCATTCTCGCTCCGGGGATTTTGCATCTGCACGTTCCTCTTTGTGGGATGCTCTTTCTGTATTCTCTCCTTCCCCTGGCTCACTCCTATCCTTTTGGGTGTCAGCCCAGACATCATCTTCCTGTGCCTCTTCTGGATGTGCCCATTGCCTCCTGTTCCCCTACCGTGAGTCCCATTTCTTATCTCCTTCTTTACCAGACTGTGAAGTCATTGGAGGCAGGGGCCACCCCACCTCCACTCCTACCCTATCATGACTTGTTCTGATTCTTGCTTTATCTTGCCCTCTCTTTTGTTCTGGGCAGAGGAGGCTTCAGGCATCAGAAGCAGCTCTGTCAGGTAGCCAAGCGGAGGTGGCATCTCTGCGCCAAGAGGCTGCAGCCCAGGCGACCTTACTGGCTGAGCGAGAAGAACGTCTCCATGGGCTAGAGATGGAGCGCCGGCGACTACACAACCAGCTACAGGAGCTCAAAGGCAACATCCGTGTGTTCTGTCGGGTCCGCCCTGTCCTTCCAGGGGAGCCCACCCCACCCCCTGGCTTCCTCCTGTTTCCCTCAGGCCCTGCTGGGCCCTCTGATCCTCCAACCCACCTCAGCCTCCTCCGGTGTGATGAGCGGCGTGGGACCCTGAGTGGGGTGCCAGCCCCCCCGACTCGCCACGACTTCTCCTTTGACCGGGTATTCCCGCCAGGGAGTGGACAGGACGAAGTGTTTGAGGAGATTGCCATGCTTGTCCAGTCAGCCCTGGATGGCTACCCAGTATGCATCTTTGCCTACGGCCAAACAGGAAGCGGCAAGACCTTCACAATGGAGGGTGGGCCTGGGGGAGACCCCCAGGTGGAGGGGCTAATTCCTAGGGCCCTGCGGCACCTGTTCTCTGTAGCCCAAGAGCTGAGCGGCCAGGGCTGGACCTATAGCTTTGTGGCAAGCTACGTAGAGATCTACAATGAGACTGTCCGAGACCTCCTGGCCACCGGGACCCGGAAGGGCCAGGGGGGTGAGTGCGAGATTCGCCGGGCAGGGCCAGGGAGTGAGGAGCTTACTGTCACCAATGCCCGCTATGTTCCTGTCTCCTGTGAGAAAGAGGTAAGCACTGATGGCACTGTGGCTGGAAAATGGGGAGGAGTGGACGGTGATGTGAGATTGAGGTGGAGGAAGGGAAGGGAAGGGAAGGTGTGAAGATCAGTTGCCTATTCAGTGTGGGCTGGGGACTGGGGTGGATCTGCCTTCATAACCGCGGAGCAGGGAGGAGAGAGGCCCTTGCTGAAGCAGGGCTGTCGCTGGCCCCCTGCCCACTGCCTCTCACTCACTTCTTATTGCTCTCCTTGCTCACTATGCTGGAGCCATGTTCTAGCTCATTCCTGAGCCCACGAGTCACACTGATCCCATCAGGGTCGTGGTGCTCACTGCTTCCTTTTGCCTCTGGAATGGCGTGCTCCCTCACTGCCTGAAGATCCCGCCATCCTGTCTAAAGTTGCAGTCCTCACTTCACTCTTACACACTCCTTATTTTTCTGTTTCATTTTACTCCTTCGTACTCTCAGACATGTTGTGTATTTTACTTATTTGTCTCTTCGCTGGCTAGAAAGAAAGCTCCCAGAGGGCAGGTGCTGACTCATGTTCATTGCCATTGCTGACATCGCTCTGTACTGACTTCCTGCCTGCTGTTGCCCCTTGCTCTTCCCTCGCAGGTGGAGACTCTGCTCCTTCTGGCCCGCCAGAACCGGGCTGTAGCCCGCACAGCCCAGAATGAGCGGTCATCACGCAGCCATAGTGTGTTCCAGCTGCAGATCTCTGGGGAGCACGCGGGGCGAGGCCTACAGTGTGCAGCCCCCCTCAATCTTGTGGACCTGGCCGGGAGCGAGCGGCTAGACCCTGGCTTAGCCCTCGGTCCTGGGGAGCGGGAACGCCTTCGGGAAACACAGGCCATTAACAGCAGCCTGTCCACGCTGGGGCTCGTCATCATGGCCTTGAGCAACAAGGTGGGAATGGGGTTGGGGCAGGTGGGACCTGGGGCTGACTATGCTGAACCCTGTCCAGTCCTAATCACTGGTCCCCCTCAACCTCCTAGGAGTCCCATGTACCGTACCGGAACAGCAAGCTCACCTACCTGCTGCAGAACTCTCTGGGGGGCAGCGCTAAGATGTGAGTGAAAGGGGCAGGTGGGAGGGGTGGTGTGGGGACTGTAATGCTGGGGTCAGGTGGGAACGGGGAAACAGTAGAGACCTGGTCCAAGCTCCACACGGCCACTAATGCTGGGGTTTGGACCCCCCTCTCCTCTCTCCACAGGCTCATGTTTGTGAACATTTCTCCCCTAGAAGAGAACGTCTCCGAGTCTCTCAACTCCCTCCGCTTTGCCTCTAAGGTGTGGTTACCACCAAGCCCAGGCCCTGTCAGGACCCCTGGGTGACTGTGGGTTTCTGCATCTGCACCCCTTCTGTCCTTAGGCCAGGGCACATTCATCCAGAAAGGACTTATAATGGCTAGTCATCTGCAGCACACACCCATCTAGATAGATTTTTAACTATTGGCTTTTGGGGATTTTTAATTAAGTTTTTAAAAATAGGTAAACTGCATAGGAAGCTATACACTACCCCCATCCACCTTATTTTCCCCACCTGTCATTTTTATTATCTATCATTTTACTTATTCTAATGTCCCTCCTCCTTATATAAAAGACTTCTCTCCCTCTCTCTCTTATATATGTTATTCTGCATTTTGTTTTGCTTAACAAGACAGCCTCACTATTACTCCCCACCAGCACACAGAGATCATCCCATTGTTTTCACATCTGCCTAGGAACTGTGTAGAAGGACTAAAGTTTATCCACCAGTTCCCTCTACTGGGCACTTAGACTGTTTCCACACTTTATTACAAACAAGGCCATGTTGACTAGTCTTGTATGTATGTCATTTCCTATTTGTTTAATTACATCTAACTATCTAGGGAAGGATGCCTTGAAATGCGATTGCTGGATCAAAAGAGACCCAGAGGTTTTTCAGACCATTCCAAATAGTGTGAGTTCAGGCTCCGAACCACATGAGGGTCAGCTGTGGCCATGGCCATGAATTCTCTAGGACAGCGGTCGCCAACCTTTCAGACCTCATGGACTACCAGTGGCCCGTGGACCACTGGTTGGTGACTGCTGCTCTAGGATACTTATACTCCCTCCACTAGAATTAAGTCAGAAAGTGTTTTTACTGCCTGCCTCTGAAGGGTCATTTCTTTTCTCCGGTCACTCATTTTCCTGAGGCTGTAGCCCGGCGATGGATTCTGGCTTTTTTCAGGGTCTCTGGTCAGGTGTGCCCTCCTGCTCCATTGGGGCTTCAGCCTTTCTTGCTGCCGTGGAAGTAGTCAGCCACCTTGGCACCCTTACCTGGTCTTTGGCTTTGATCAGTATTTCCCTTGCTATTTGGCAATCGAGTTAAAGTTATATCAACATCATTAACACCAGACAAGATAAACTCTTTAATATCCTCTAATACCCAGCTTATATATATTACGTTTACCTGATTATCTCAGAAATGTCTTTTATACATTAGGCTTGTTCTGATCAGGATTAAAGCAAGGGCCACTCAGATAATTTAGCTGAAATGATCTCTTAACTCTCTCTTTAACCTATATTAACCCCATCCCCTTTGATGGTATTTATTTGTTGAAGAAATAGGGTCATTTGTCCTACAGAATAACCATATTCTGGATTTTGGCTGATTGTTTCCTCTTTCCTCCATAATTTTTGTTGTGGGTTTAAATTTCTTAGCAAGTAAACTTCCATGAAGTGGTACACTTTCTATCAAATCCTATCAGGAAGCATCCAATATCTAGTTGTTCCACTTTTAATGATACAAATATTGATCATTGGATTTGGGTGTTGTCAGCCTGATCTATCCAGTAAGAACTCCGATCGACTTTTTCACCTAGTGATTTTATCAAGCAGGGATCATACCCAGGTCTTATTAGGGAATGTTAAAATGGTGATTTTCTAATTTTCTCAGTTCTACATTTATTAGTCCAGATTCTTCTATAAAATACTTCCCATCTATTTGGTTACTCTGAAATTCAGTCCATGTAGGAAAGGCAGGATAAATGCAGGATTTTTTATCAATTTTCAGTTTTATAAATTGATACCCAGGCAACTTCTAAAGGTGACCAGTGAGTTTTCGCCAGGAGTTATCATTTTACAGATGCTTATGTATTTGATACGTGTCCTTTGCAGGTGTCATTCTTTCTGATGTGCAAATTATACATCTTTGTCCATTGTGTGCTACTTCACTTTAGCTATGTCCTTTAAACGGGTCCCCAGTAGTCTTTATTCCAGGTTCATCTTGTACATTTCCTGCTCTAGACTTGAAATCATTGATTTTCCTTGGTCCCTAAATGTTATTGTTCTATTTAGCTTATTAAACATTAGTGGTGGGAGGGCTAGAAATGAAAGCTCCTCCTGTCTCTGCTCCCGTTCGGGACCTGCATCTGTTCTAGGCCTTTTCACCTCTTCCAGTCCCAGGAGGCCTAGTGGAGAACTGACCGTAACTGAGGCCAGTGTGAACCTGTCCTCAGAGCCTTACTTCAGTGTGCTCTGAGGGCAGCCCTAATATTGGGGTTGGGGAATGATCTTCGGAAACCGAGTCTCTTGGTTGCTCTGAAAACTTTTGTATTCTGTCTATCCCCTCTGCCCACAGGTGAACCAGTGTGTTATTGGTACTGCCCAGGCCAATAGGAAATGAAGACAGATCCAGATCTTCCGGGGGTGGAAGTAGGGCCGAGGGATGCTTTATTGGGGTAGGGGTGGTGCCCTGTTACCCCGGCCTATCAAATAAAGAAAAGCTTTGTGTGTTTTTTTTCTTCCTTAAATAAAGGTTTTGTTAGCAGTTGCCCAAGAAGGGTATTTTTCTTATCTGTAAAAATGGGAACTGTGGATCTGTCCACTCTACCCAGCATTTGTGCGTTTTGCAGGGCGAGAGCCACCTCTTTTCTCCTTAAGCCGTACCTTGGGGTCTGGGTGGCTTTCAGCTCCCATACCCTTACCCCCTGTCCACACCTGGAGGTGCGCCCACTGGCCATCCACAGGCCACCCTGAGGGGTGGGAACCGGGGCCCAAGGACGGGCCTGGCGCACCCTCCCACTAACTGCTGGCTCTTTCCTCCCGCCCTTTCCCGGTCCGCCCGTTCGAACGGCCAGGGCTGGCCCTGCCCCGCTGCCCATTGGCCGGCTCTCGCGGCGTC
>NW_005369984.1:37773-51733 GCF_000412655.1 Myotis brandtii
TGGCCACCCTGGCGTCGGGCCGGGCCGGGCCGACTCCAGCCCCCGGTGGACTCGCGGTCCTGGGTAGTGGAGACCGGGACTGGGACACGCCCCCCTCCCGGGGCACTCAGGGAAGTTATCTAACCCGAGGGCAGGGACCCCCGAATTTGAGGGTGACCTGACATAACCTGGTACCCGGATGATGATTCTAAATGAGACACGCGGGCCCGGGGAGCCAGCTGTTTCTGCTCCGGAAAAACATCTCCAAAAAAGCTCCCAACATACATCTCTGGGTAACCCCAATTATACCTCTAAACTGCAGGAGTAGTGACCTTTGCTTCTGCAGCCATCGTCTCTGTTAAAATCTCAAGACCAGGATATAAGCCCAGGGGAGCTCTGGAAGCTGGGACCGGAGAACTAGGTGGGGTGGGCTGGTTAGGGAGGGAGACTGGTCACCATAGTTGGGCGAGCTGGAGTCCAGCTGAGGAGGGGTGCTGAGGGGTTTCCTGCCCAGCTGTCTCAGGGGCATGGAGACAGGGGGCACAGCTGCTTGAATCCTTGACAGAAAAATAGGCAAAGAAAATCAGGAGTGTTCCTCAGCTTCCATAACCTCCTCACATTCTACTCTGGCCAGGCCCCCCCAGGATGCAATGGCACAGCCCCCCCGGCTGAGCCGCTCTGGTGCCCCCCCACTTTGGGACCCAGCTTCCTCTGCTCCCACCTCAGGCCCCAGGCCTCGACTTTGGGAGGGTCAGGATGTGCTGGCCAGATGGACAGATGGGCTGCTGTACTTGGGAACTATCAAGAAGGTGAGACCTTTGACCTCTGACCCGTCACCTTTCCCCCAGTCTCCTCATCTAGTTCTGATGCCCATTTTACCTGTGTACTCACCCACTCCAGGTGGACAGTGCTCGGGAGGTGTGTCTGGTGCAGTTTGAGGATGACTCCCAGTTTCTGGTTCTATGGAAAGACATTAGCCCTGGTGAGACCCTAGAGGCCTGGGGGTGTGCATCCCATGGAAGACAGGAACCTGCCTAAAGGACAGGCCCTAACACTGTGTTCCCTCGTAGCTGCCCTCCCTGGGGAGGAACTCCTCTGCTGTGTCTGTCGCTCAGAGGCTGTGGTCCCTGGGAACCGGCTGGTCAGCTGTGAGAAGTGTCGCCACGGTGAGAGCACAGGACACCTGGATGGTCCAGCTTGCCCTGGACATTCCCGGCTGCTCTGTCCCTTCCCTCCAGCACTGGTCCTTATACCCCCTGTTCTGGCCTGTCCCCCAGGCCACTGCTCTGGCCAGTCTCTTCAACCCTGTAACCTCAGTCCCTTCCCAACACAGAGAGGCAGCCATGGGATGGGGATGTGTGAGCTTTGCAGGCAGAGGGTGGCTCAAGTAATCTCTTTCTTAACCATATGGCTTTGAACAAGTCTCAAAACCTCTAGGAGCCTCAGTTCCCTCACCTGTAGAATAAGGGTAGTTACCCCCCGCCCCAAACAGGACGATGGCTGAGAATTAAATGAGATAGATAAGACTCTTCCTCTCCCAGTGCCTAGTACACGGAGGTTTACAATTCAGTAAGTGCTCTACCTCACTATCATTATTCAGCTTATCACCAGGACTGCCACGTTCCAAGGGCCCCAGCCCCTGGAGAGGGAGAGGGCACGTCCTGGGTCTGCCGCCAGTGCATCTTTGCCATCGCCACCAAGGTAAAGGCACCTTCCTATTGGAGCTGCCCACCCACGGCCTCTCCCAAGCCTTTCCTCGCCCCACTGCTGAGGTGGCCTGCCCCTTCTGTCTCTGCAGAGGGGGGGTGCACTGAAGAAGGGCCCCTACGCCCGGGCCATGCTGGGTATGAAGCTCTCTCTGCCGTACGGACTCAAGGGGCTGGACTGGGACGCTGGACATCTGAGCAACCGGCAGCAGAGCTACTGTTACTGTGGTGGTCCTGGGGAGTGAGTAATGAGGGGCAGGGGTTCAGGAACAAGTGGTTGTGCAGGAATTCCCGGGGAATGGAGACCAGGGTAAGCAGAGTGCTGAAGGGGAGGCAGTCGGTGGTGAGCAGGGTTTGGGGCAGTTAAGGGGGAGTGTCTGGAGGTCACTAGTCCTATGTGCCCCCTCAGGTGGAACCTGAAAATGCTGCAGTGCCGGAGCTGCTTGCAGTGGTTCCACGAGGCCTGCACCCAGTGTCTGAGCAAGCCCCTCCTCTACGGGGACAGGTGAGACCAGGACAGACTCCGGGAGCCCAGAGAGCCCTCTTGATCTGCCCACCCTCTCGGTTCCCCCACACCTGCCTGTCTCAGATCCATTCTCCTCACAACCTCTCAAGTGTTGCTCACTAGTTCCCCATCCTTGCTTTGTGAGCCCTCCATAGCATGGTATAGTTTTCCCGTGTCAGGTGTATTCTCTCTCTTGCCCACATCCAGGTTCTATGAGTTTGAATGCTGTGTGTGTCGGGGGGGCCCTGAGAAGGTCAGGAGGCTACAGCTTCGCTGGTGAGCTTGACCTCAGTGTAACTCCTCTCTCACCCTACCTGCCCCAACCTCCCACTCGGAACTCCCCTGGCTGTTGTAATGCTTCCACAACCTTGACAACTCAATGCTTCTCCAGGGTGGATGTGGCCCATCTTGTCCTCTATCACCTCAGCGTTTGCTGTAAGAAAAAATACTTTGATTTTGACCGTGAGATCCTCCCCTTCACCTCTGAGAATTGGGACAGTTTGCTCCTTGGGGAGGTAAGGGGTGGTGAAGCTTTGGAGGTTGTGGGGGAAGAGGGAGATGTGAAGAGGGGGAGGGAGCACTGCTTCTTGACCCCACTTTCCCTCCTCTTCCTCAGCTCTCGGACACTCCCAAGGGAGAACGTTCTTCCAAGCTCCTCTCTGCGCTCAACAGCCACAAGGACCGGTAAGCTGAAGGGAGGCCGAGAGGTGATGTGGAGACGAAGCTGGGGAGGGCGGTGCTGCGATCCACCTGGACACCGTCTCTGGGAAGCAGGGAGGAAGGTCAGAAGAGGGGCCCTTTTCTATAACACTGACCTGTACCATTTCTCTCCTCACCCCAGTTTCATTTCAGGAAGGGAGATTAAGAAGAGGAAATGCTTGTTTGGTCTTCATGCTCGGATCCCTCCTCCTGTGGAGCCACCTACTGGAGATGGAGCCCCCACCAGGTCACTGGTCTAGGGGGGATGGGGAAATTCTCAGGGTATTAATCTGGGGGTAAATATATATGGAGGTGGGGGTCTTTGGGGTGTCCGGGAGGGGGCTGGGGGGATAAGGAGGCCTCTTACAGCTTCCCTTCAGGGCAGGGCCCTGGGGGAGGGGTTCCACGTCCCCTGGGGAAGCGCCGGAGGCCGGAGCCAGAGCCCCTGAGGAGGCAGAAGGGGAAGATGGAGGAGCTGGGGCCGCCCTCAGCAGTGCGCACTCAGCCAGAGCCCCAGGAGCAGAGGCAGCGGGCCCCTCTGCAGAGGGCACTGCAGGTACGGGGCAGAGGCAACCCCATGGAGCACATGCTGGTGTGGGGAATCCAGGGTTCTCTCTCAGTCCTCTGCTCCTACTTCTAGGCCTCAGTGTCTCCACCACCCCCCAGCCCTAACCAGAGTTACCAGGGCAGCAGCGGCTACAACTTCCGGCCCACCGACGCCCGCTGCCTGCCCAGGTCAGTGCTGCTATCCCCTCCAACCAGATATGCTGCCCTAGAACCTCTCTAATTGTCCACATCCTCTGGACTTTCTCACCCAGAATTCTCTCATTTGGCTGCCCTCTTTTTGTCCCAGAGAGACTTCTAGAACCAATGTCTGGTCCCCAGTATCCTGGGGATGGGGGTTCCTCAGGGGTAAGCTCATTCAGGGGGAGAATGTCCTGTTTTCTTGCTTCAGGTCCTGACTTTTCTCCCTCCCCAACCCTAGTAGTCCCATCCGGATGTTCGCTTCCTTCCACCCCTCTGCCAGCACTGCAGGGACCTCTGGGGATGGCGAACCCCCAGACAGGTGAGATTCTACCCCCTTACCTGTGACACCCCTCGCTGTCTCTCCTACTTCTAGGCCTCAGTGTCTCCACCACCCCCCAGCCCTAACCAGAGTTACCAGGGCAGCAGCGGCTACAACTTCCGGCCCACCGACGCCCGCTGCCTGCCCAGGTCAGTGCTGCTATCCCCTCCAACCAGATATGCTGCCCTAGAACCTCTCTAATTGTCCACATCCTCTGGACTTTCTCACTCAGAATTCTCTCATTTGGCTGCCCTCTTTTTGTCCCAGAGAGACTTCTAGAACCAATGTCTGGTCCCCAGTATCCTGGGGATGGGGGTTCCTCAGGGGTAAGCTCATTCAGGGGGAGAATGTCCTGTTTTCTTGCTTCAGGTCCTGACTTTTCTCCCTCCCCAACCCTAGTAGTCCCATCCGGATGTTCGCTTCCTTCCACCCCTCTGCCAGCACTGCAGGGACCTCTGGGGATGGCGAACCCCCAGACAGGTGAGATTCTACCCCCTTACCTGTGACACCCCTCGCTGTCTCTGTGTTCTTCAGGTCCTCAATCTCCAACCATTTCTTCATTCCTCTGATCTACTTGTGGGCTCCATTTCTGGTCAGTCCTTACCTGTCTTACTGGACTCACAACTGCCTTCTCTCCCTAGGTCACCTCTGGAACTTCACATTGGTTTCCCCACAGACATCCCTAAAAGTGCCCCTCACTCGATGATTGCCTCATCTTCCTCAGTCCCAGCGCCCTCCCCAGGTCTTCCTAGACGCTCAGCACTCTCTTCTCCCCTGTGCCGTAGTTTGTCTCCTGGGACTGGGGGAGGAGTACGAGGTGGGGTGGGCTATCTGTCCCGAGGGGACCCTGTCCGAGTCCTGGCTCGGAGAGTACGGCCTGATGGTTCTGTGCAGTACCTGGTGGAGTGGGGAGGCGGGGGCATCTTCTGAACAGCCTGCCTCTGCCCACCTCCCCATTCACACACACATCGGCACTTTCGTACCCTGACCTCTGACCTCACCTACAGCTGGGATGTACCTGGGGAGGGAGGGGGTAGTTTTCCTACTGCCCAGGTGGAATCCAGGGGAGGCGGGGAGAAGAGGCTCTCTTCTCTACTCCCTTCATGATTCCTGAGCTTTCCCCCACCCTGCTTCCCATTTCCTTTGATGTTATTTTGTTACAGCTTTTAAAATATTTTTAAAAATTATTTAACCCCTGGGGATGGAGACTGAGGAGGGGAAGGATAATAAAGGATACTGGGCTCTGTATGATTGAAATAAAGATAAACAAATCTGGCAGCTGAGTCATTCTGAAAGATGAGAACACAGGACTAGAAGCACTTCTAATCTTCCCAACCAAATTCATACATGACGAGAAAAGGCAAAGGCAGAAAGAACCAAAGGTAGGATTTATTAGGGGCCCAGGCGTCCTCTGCAGGTCAGAGGGCCCTGAAGTATGGGAGGGGACGTGGCAGGAACAGGGCTCGTCATGGTGGGACGGTGCTGGGGTCAGAAGCTGCCTCTGTCACCTGGCGCACCCAGCGCAGGTATGGCGAGTTCCCCTGCTCCACAGGCAAGGAGATCACCTCAGCCACTTCGTAAGGGTGCACAGAGCTGTGAAATAGAGGGGTGGGGTCATTCAAGATTTACCCAAAGGAGCCCACCCCCACGTTACCCACCCTGACCACAGCCCGCCCCCCAGTTCAAAATTCTCACCGAACAAAATCTGTCAAAGCTGGCACCAAGGAACTTGGGGTTTTAATCATCTAAGGGGTGAAGACAAATGTAGTTGAATCCACCCATGGGGCTGATCTCAGGATCTCATGAAGGAGAGGGGTCAAAGGTCAGAGAATTGAGGCTTCGAGGGGTGGGGAAATGATTCTCACCATCAGCACCTCACTGTCCTCCTCAATCTTTCCTTTCCACTCATAGCTGAAAAGGTCAGGGAGAGTTGTGAGAGCAAAGGTTTTCCCCAACGAAAAGACCGCCAGTCAGCCCCTAGCCGCGTTAGGGTGACCCCAGTCCTGACTCACATGGATGTAATCTGAGGGATGAGGTTGACGCAGGCTGCCAGGCGCTTCTCCACCACAGCCCTGGAGGCGAAGAGACCCCTTCAGAGCGCTCCACCACCCGGCTTCTGCGCCGCCAGCCCAGGGTCTCCAAGCCCAGAGGCGGGCAGCGGCGGAGGGACCTTCTTCAGCACCCAACTCTCCCTCTGGTCTGCCTCTTCCCACACGGGTCCCCACCTGGCGATCTCCTTGGCGACCTTCTCATTGGGGCAGGTCACGAAGGCTGCAGAGACCGAGCCCGGAACGTAACCGGAGTCCGCGGCCGGCGAGGGCTGGGCCGGGGGGCTTCCTGAAGCCATGGCCGTCAGGGCGCGGGGCAGCGAGAGGAGGCGGGAGGCCACAGGCAGCAGCGCCGGCATCCAAAGGAGCGACAGGAGCAGCGCGGCCTGGGAGCAGGCGCTGAATTCGGTGTCTCCCCACAAACCACAGGCAACTGCACCCCAGAAACCCCTCGTTTGGACAGACACTCGGACTCTGCCCTCCCTCTTCTGCACCCCGAAGGAAAGGTCCCTGAAGCTGAGAGAGAAACTAGAAAAATTCAGGCAAAGGCTCGGTTTATACACCCTCCTCAGGGGCCAACCTCTGGGGTTAGGGTGCGGGTGGTGGTCCAGGCTTCCGAACCGGGAGGGGCGGGGCCGCTCACTCACCCCTCCGCCGAGCAGGACCGCGGGAGCCCGCACCCTTCTCATGCAGCCTAAGCTGGCGGAGGAGGGTTGGATATCAAAGGCCACAGTAACGCCGAGAAAAGGCCCCACACCCAGGAAGAGGGGCCTCTACTTACCTGGGAGGTAGCCACGTGATAAGAACACAACGTACACCACGTGACAGTAAGAGCTGCGCCTCCAGAGCCAGCCAATCCGGCCCTCGCATGGCCCAATTTGCCCCGCCTCCTGGTGAGGGAGGAGCGAAGGGAGCTGACCAATCCACAAAGGATCTGCAGCCGTGTACGGAAATGGCCCGCCCATTCCCGGAGCCGACCAATGGCAAGCTGAGGAGAGCGGCGGCGATCCACTGTCACGTGACGGGGGAGGTCCCCGTTCCCGGAGCCGACCAATGGCAAGCTGAGGAGAGCCTCGGCGGCGATCCACTGTCACGTGACGGGGGAGGTCCCCGCGGATGGCGGTCTGTCAATGAGGGACGCGAGGAAACCAATCGCGGGCCAGCCCTGCAGGCCACGTGATGGAAGAGATGGCGCCAGGAAAGCGGGGCTGGAGACCCCGCAGACTCGATGCGTCAAGTTGTGGAGTGGGGGGGGTCATCCCTAGTCCCCAGAGGGCACCTCACCACAGCCCCTACGCGGTTCCCGAGGCCCGGAGGTGGGAGGGTCTGAGAAGGTTTAACCTCGGAGGGTGAAGAGAGCGCCCCCTGCCCTCTTGCTTAGGACTAGCACTCGCCTGGGATTGGGAATGAACAATGATAATCCGAGGAGAAGCAGTGTCCCTGGGCAGGGGGAGTGATTAGGCAGGCACGGGCACGGCTAGACCATGGCGAGGTGAGGAAAGACGTCTTTTAGAAGGAGACCCTGTAAATGGGGCGATGAACATCGGGCAGCAGGCGCCTCCCAAAGCTGGAGGCAGGCTGGTAAATCCGGGAGAAGTAGAGCTGAGGCTGGGGATATGGAGAGGACACCAAGAGGCAGTGACGGTCCTTGTGTCCCTATCCCCTTCCTATGCCCTCTCCAGACTGGTCTACCTGTCAGCTTGGGTCTCCTTCCCTTAACCCGTCCTCCTAGGAGCCAGGACCTGCCCTACATAACCTCCCTGGGGCGCAGGCACATCCTGTGACCCAAAAATGGAGAGGGGCCAATGAGAGGAGGGCGTGGTGGGAGGACGAAGCAAGGAAAAGGCTCTTCCACACCCTCTACCCAGTGCTCCCCCCCCCCCAAGGTCTAGGGTCTCTGGCCGGGGGTGGGCGACTGGCATTTCTCAGGCTGCCTCCGGAGTTCCCTCAGGCCTGCCTCTCGGCCGGGTCTCCTCCAGAGCTCTGTCTCTGCTTCGGAGTTTGTTCCTGAGATACAACTCTGGGGGGTCTTTTCCGTGTTTGCATTGGGGTTTCTTTCTGTTTTTGTTTTAGGGGTTTGTTTTCCTGGATCTGTAATCACTGTCTCTTCAAGGTTTTTCTAACTCTTCTTTATGAATTTGGGGTCGCTGAGTTCTGCATCTCTGCACTAGCTAAGCGTCTTCCTCCCTCCCTCCCTCGCTCCCCATCTCTAACCTCTTCCTCCCCTTCTCCCCCACTCCCACCCCAAGCCCGAGGTCTGCATTTCCTGTATCTGGGGTCTCTGGTTGACATCTCTCTCTGCATCTGGGTCTCAGCCTCAGAGCTTGGTCCCTGAATAACCATCTGAGGCTACCGTCCAAGATTCCTGTGGCTCTGGAGAACTTTTTTGAAACCGGTGGCTCAGTTTTTGACCTTTCACCCCTTTCTTTATGGGGGTCTGTTTGGGGGGCGTTGTTTTTGCTTTTACAGAGATTGAGGTCTGTTTTCCTCTAGATTTTGGATCTGTGCCTCAGATTAACCTCCCCGCACCTCCCCTCCCTGGTGACAAGTATCTTTCTCTGGGTCTGGGGTCTCTTGCTCTCAGGGTCTAGGATCTGCAGCTTTAAAACTGTTCTCTCTCCGGCTCGCTCTCCCTCTCTCTCTCTGGTGTTTCTGAGTCAGGGGTCTCTGTCTCTCTGATTCCCACTGGGTAGGGGTGGGGGCTGCAGATCTCTCTCTCTCCTCCTCCTCCTGCTCTCTCCTCTCTCGCTCACTCCCCCGCCCCCCTCTCTCTCTCCCGGCTGCCGCTGCTGCCGTTGGCTCCCATTCTCCTCCTCCTCCTCCTCTCTCCTCCTCTCTGCTCCTCTCCGCTCCTCTCTCCTCCTCTCTCCTCCTCCTCTTCCACCTCCTCCTCCTTCTCCCCCTCTCTCTCCCCCTCTTTCTCTCTTCTCTTTCTCCCCCGTCCCCCGCCCCCTCCCTCCCAGGCCTGATGAGCAGGTCTCGCGCCTCCATCCATCGGGGGAGCATCCCCGCGATGTCCTATGCCCCCTTCAGAGGTACGGTGGCGAGGGGAAGGGGAGGGCCAGGGAGGGGAGGGGGAGGGCCAGTTAGGAGGGGTAAAGGGGGGAGGGGCAGGGGCAGGGCGGAGGAGGGGGCAGAGCCGAGGCCAAGGAGGGGAGCTGCTGAAATGGAGGGAGACAGGAGGACTAGGAAGACAGTATAGGAGCAGTGAGGAAGGAGGGATTGAAGGCCAGGGGACAGGGGAGATAGGGACCGGAGGGGCCAGGAGACAGGCCTTAAAGAGGGCTGAGGTGAAAATGAAGGGGAAAGAAGAGATCGCAAGAAAGGGTGGGAAGATGGGATAGGGTTGGAGGAAGAGCTGCAGAAATAATTTTGAAGCTAAGAGATGAGGAAAATATCAAGGAAATAGAAGGGCAGAGTCGGGAGAGGGGCTGGGAGGGAGAAATGAAAACATAGGGTTGCAAAGAGGAGCCAAGAAGATGGGGTTCAGAATATGGTGGGGGGTGGGGGGTCAGAGAATGGGATGGGATGGAAAAAGAGAGGAGGATGGAGGAAGAGAAGCAGGGGCCAGATGGAGAGAGAGGGAGGCAGTGTGTGTGGGGGGAGGAATAGAGGGTCCAGATGGAGGGAAGAGAGGAGAGGGAATGGGTTGGGGGAGGAGAGACCAGGGCAGGGGGAGGGCCAAATGTGTGTGTGTTTGTGGAGGGGGGAGGGGGAATGCAAGTGAGACTGAGTGATGGGAGTAGGGGCAGGTTACACTGCCCAAACCTCCTCCAGGCCCTTGCCCAGGACAGTGTAACCCCTGGGGTCTTATCTGCTTCATTCACTCCACCACTCTTACTCCCCTCCCCCATCTCCAATCCTTATTTCCAGTTCCCCCTCCCTCCTCTGGTGTCCATCACCTATATCTTTCCCCCCATATGGTGTCCGTTCCTTATATGGGTCCCCCTTCTGTCCTTCCCCTTTATCAGTCCCTTCTCTGATGTCCTCTCGCTCTCTCTCCCTCTCTCCCACCTTTTCACGCCCTCCTTCTTGACCCCCTTGTTCTAGTACTTCTATTAGGTTCACATCATTTCTCCTGCCCCAGGTCCAGCTGGGCCCTTCTGGTATATTTTCTTGCAGGGATTTGCCGTCATTTCTACCCCCTCTTCTCCTACATCCTCCAGCCCATCCTCTATTGCCTACTCTGTTCCCCATCTTGTCACCACAAGCCTGTGCCTCCCCGAATTCCCTTAACCTCTTATTATCCATTCTTTTTTTTCTTGTCTCCTTTACTTTTTGGGGTGTTGGAGATTTGGGGTGCAAAGACAGGTTTTGATGGTTGGAACAGGGCCCACAAGCGACTCCCATCTGAGCCCTGTGGATTTCTCGTCCTAGTAAGCCTTTCCCCGTTCTCAGCTGTGTTCCTCTTGCTTCTGCCTCCCAGACTCATCCTCACTTAAGTCCAGACAGTGTGTGTGTGTGTGTGTGTGTGTTTCCAGAGTTGCTTCTGAACTAAGTTCCCTGAGTCCTCCCCTGCCCCCCAGGAAGGTGCCCCCTGTAGTCTAACCTGCCTCCCCGTGGCTGCAGCCTGAACCAGTCCCTCCCATAATGACTGTGTGTAGCCACAGATTCCTCCTCTGGGGGTCCTCAGAGTCAGTGCAGTGGGCACGCTGCCTGCAGTGTCTGCAGTCTCCCAGCCTTGCTGACCTCTGGATCTAGAGAGGATTGCTTACAGAGTCTCTGAGATGGCAGCGAGATAAGTGAGAGTTTCAAAGTGTTGGGGTTTCTAGGCATCTACGTTCTGGGGATTCATCCCCGCCTCTGATCTGCAGATTGGGTTATATTTGAAGACCATATTTGTAGACAGAAAGGGGCTAGATTTTCCAAAGCTCTCCTATTCAGGGCATCCAGTTGGAATGAAGCTCAAAGATCAGATCTTTTCCTGCAATAGATCCATGAGTAATTACCCTGCAAGGTGACAATTTGATGTTTCTTCCTCTAAACTCTCTCACACTTTGATACCTTAAGCCTATTTTCTATCGTTTTGATGTTGCCAATTTGATTTTCCTCTTACTTCCATTGGGCCTGTCCCCTGCATCCCCGTGATGGTGTGCAGATGGGGGTTAAAGAAGAGGCAGTTTGCAGGGATGGTAGCATGGGAAGGACATGGGCAACCCTTGTCTGCTGTTCTTAGAAGTTTTGTCCCCGGCCCCAGGGCCAGTCTTTGGAGCCCACTCTATGTCACAGGCCTGGATCTTCCATTCTTTCCGCTCTTTCTTCTTCAAACTCCTCTCTGTGCCTTGGGAAGGTTCCTAACCCGTGGGCTTGGCTTCCATCCTGTCCCTGGAGACTAAGTGGGGAGTCGGGGTGGGGTATTACATCTTTGATCTCTGAGCATGAAGTGGGGGAAGAGATCAATTCAGTTTCTATTCTCATTCCCCGGCCCCTTCACAGCCAGATGCTGACAAAACCCACTTAAAGAACCAGAACTTTCTCCAAATGTTGAGCAGGGTTGGGCTAGGAGAGGAGGGAGCAGAGGCTAGGGGAAAGGCAGGAGGGGAGGCCTGCTCATGTCTCTGATCTGAACAGGTAAGCTCTCTCACTTTCTTCCTTTTCCAGATGCTTAGTTCTCAGAATCTTATGACCTACATGCTCCTACACCCCCAGCCCTTCCTTCCTTCCACAGCTTTCCTCTTCCTCCCCTGCAGGTAGGTCGTGCCACCTTCCAAGTTCTTGTCTTCTTTGGTTATTTGGTTGCACCTGCCACCAACCTCTCTGTGTGTTTTTCTTCGGTCAGTTCAGCTGCCTCCACCTTTTTATTTTTTTGAAGTGGATGGAGAGTTCCTTCACTCTTTCCTGCCTTCAAATGTATACCCTTTGTCATGCTATAATTCCCCTCCTTGAGCCACCCTTCCCATTTCTTTCTCCACGTCGACAGAGCCCTGTGCTGATTCCCGTTCCTCTTTCCCCCCAGATATAGAGGCTTATCTTCCGCTCTCTTAACTTACCAGGGGCCTCACCCCCATCTGTGATCTCAAGGCAGGTGTGGTCCCCTTCTCCCACTTGGTGGACTCTCTTATGACCCACTGTAGGCCTCTGTCTCCCAAATGCTTAGAGCCTTCCTTACTGTTTCTGTGTGTCTCTGTCCCCCAGATGTACGGGGACCCCCTATGCACCGAACCCAATACGTTCATTCCCCATATGATCGTCCTGGTTGGAACCCTCGGTTCTGCATCATCTCTGGGAACCAGCTTCTCATGCTGGATGAGGACGAGGTGAGCAGGGTGGGAAGGTTGGAAAGACCACTGGGTACCATGGGGAATGTAGAGAGAAAGATGGGGAGAACCCTCATTAGTGAAAGGGTGAGAGACACAGAGAAGACTGACAAGAGTCGGCAAGCGGTGGAAGGAGGTTGGCCATTGAGACTTGGGTTGGGATGTGAAAAGGGGCAAGCATTCTCTCACCTTGGCTTGGGGGTCTTTGAGGGCCATGTGCAGTGTTGAAGAGGAGATGAGGTTCTGAAGATTTGGGGGTGCCTCCTGTTTTCATCTGCCCATATTGTGGGATAGGTTAGGATGGGAAAGAGAAACTGAAGGGTGAAGAAATGGGGATTGCTTTGGAGGGATCAGCTCCACAGTGATTCTCGGGAACCCTTCCTCTTCCCACACTGAGCAAGACTCACTGCCTCCCAGTCCTTTTCCCATCGTGGTGCAGGGTGCAGGGAGGGGGACTTGAGGGACTCGGAGAAAAGGCAGGGGTGAGTGGGGTCTTTGGGAAACTGGGAGAGGCTGGAGGGTCCTGGGAGAGATGACAAAGGTCAGTGGATCTCGGTGGGGAGAGCGGTGAAGACTGGGAAGGCACCTGAGATCAGAATTTAGAGAGACACTGAGAGGGCTTTTGGCAGGGACATCAGGAAGGAACGTAAGGGAGGGGATGCCTGGAGATGAGGGTAACTGGGAGTAAGGGGGGTTGCCTAAAACAGATAGGGGCAGGACTAGCCAGAGTGAAAGACATGACATGAATAGAGGGTTCCTGTGGGCGGCGGTAGGCATGCAGGGTGATTAGAGAGCCAGGAGAGTGTGGGTTCAGATTTGGGAGCTGCAACTGGGAGTAAGGGGAGTTGCCTAAAACAGTAAGAGTGAGATAGGGGCAGGGACTAGCCAGAGTGAATGACATGACATGAATAGAGGGTTCCTGTGGGCAGAGGTAGGCATGCAGGGTGATCAGAGAGCCAGGAGAGTGTGGGTTCAGATTTGGGAGCTGGGTCCACAGTGGAGGGTCCATCAGAAGAAATAGGGGGTGCGAATATGAAGGGTAGATGCCCAGATGTATGATTCAGGGAGTGGAGTGATTTGGGGGACCATCTTTAGAGAGTGATAAGGTAGCTCACCAGACCAGAGAGGTGGTGAGAGATGTGCCCCAAAAGCTGTTGGGGAGGTTGTGTTTAGAACTGGAGTTGAAGGTAACCAGGGTTTCGAGGGGTCTGTGGGGCAAGTGAGAGTGTGGACAGATGGCTGGGAAGAAGGCTTTCAGGCCATGGAGTAAAGTCCAGGTATCGACTGGGGGAAGATGGTGACTGTAAAGGGAGAGGTGGTTTGGGTCGTCGGTTTTAGGTATTGACCCAGGGTTTGGGGTCTGTAGGATGAATTGGAGAAACCAGAACCAATAAGAGTGGGGACTATTGTGAGGATGAAGAGGGAAGAAATGAATGGGGTAATGAAGGAATGAGAGGTGGGGACAGGTTGAGGGGACTTGGGGGACTGGTGGCCAGCAAGTTGAGGGCAACAGGAGTGGCCAGAATCCAGTAGGAAGCGTGCCAGGGCAGACAGAATTTAGAAAATGAACACTGTGTAGGGCCACAGGGGTTGGGTTATGGAACTGGGGCTGGGGACCAGTGGGTGAGGAGGTTCCTGTAGGGGCGGAGGAGATGGGAGGGTTGGAGAGGGGTGGTTTGGGAAGGAGGTGGCAAGGGGGA
>NW_005369984.1:51944-52743 GCF_000412655.1 Myotis brandtii
GAGGGAAGGGGGTGCGGGAGGTGGGAGGTTGGGAGGACAGCAGGGAGAATGGAGGACCTGAAGGTCAAGGGGAAAGTGCAGGGAGCAGCGAACTCCGGAGAGCTGAGTGGGGTTTGGGAGGATTCCCTGGAGGATGTTTCAAAAGAAATGGGGGGAGAAGAGAGGAGAGTGGGACATGAGAGAGAGAGAGAGAGAGACTTGGGAGAGAAGGGCCAGAGAAGTTGGCTCACCTGGACACGTAGTGTGCCGCGGGGCAGGGGAGGTGCAGCCTGCCTGGTGGGGGAGGAGGGGGGACGGCGGCGCCCGTGAGCTCTGACACACCCGCATCCCCTAGATACACCCCCTTCTGATCCGGGACCGGAGGAGCGACTCCAGCCGCAACAAACTGCTGAGACGCACAGTCTCCGTGCCGGTGGAGGGGCGGCCCCACGGCGAGCATGGTACGGCGGCCGAGCAGCCCTGGTGCCCCGGACAGTCGCGGGGAGAGAGCTGAAGGCAGACCGGGCGCTGGGCGGAGGAAGCCGGGGCGGAGGGAGCAGCCGGGGCTGGGCGGCCGCGGCACGGGCTGGCGTCCCGCGAGCAGGAGCCCGCGCGGGAAAGGCGCCCTCCTCGGCCCGGGAGCGGGACGGGCTGCGCTGACAGTCCTCACTCAGTTTCGCTCCCCTTTTCCTCTCCAACTGCGAAGCATGACTTTCCCTGGTGCTTGTAAAAATAGTCTCCTTAGATCTTTAGCTTCCTGTTCGAGTGAGCCCGCCCCAGCCCCTCCCAGGGCTTGGTCTGGGATCTTGGAGAGAATAAC
>NW_005369984.1:52836-54340 GCF_000412655.1 Myotis brandtii
CCCACGCTCCCGATTCTCCTTCCAGACCTTCTGGCCCGAGGGCCCTCCCTCTTTTCTTGCCCCCTCTTCCTCTTCTCATCAACTGCTTCTATTTTCTGCAATTCTATCACCCCCTTTCTCTTTCCTCCCGATTTCTCTTATTTTCTCTACCCCTTAACTCCATCAGACCCCCATCTCATCTCCTGTCTGTCTGTCTGTCTGTCTGTAGAGCTCTCTGCTCAGTCTGTCTCTTCAACTCTCTCTCTCTCCATCTGTCTCTTCCCCTCCCTCTCTCTTTCTGCCCCCCCTCCACCTCCCTCTTTAGTCATTTAAAAAAAGATTTTTGTCTTCCTGAGAAGTTAGCTTAAAAGGTTTCCATGGGAACAGTGAGGGGAGATGAAGACAGAGAACAGATTTGCAGCCAAGGTGCAGAGAGACACCCTCAGCCCCGGAACCCCCTTGTCACTGCCCCCTACCACTGCCTTTCCCCTCCAGGACCAGGGATCCAAGGTCCTCCATGTCCTCCCCACCCCCCAACCCTAGGTGACTCCTTTCTTCCACCAGCTCCCCTCCCCTCAGCATCCAGGCTTCCAGTTCCTCTTCCTTAGAGAGAGCCAGTGGCCTATCTCTATCTCTTGGCTCCCTTCAGCCCTCGTCTGATAGGCCCAGAAGGCCCTTGGGGGTCAGCTCTGGGACCCTGGGTGGTTGGATGGCCAGGGATGTGTCATTGTCATGGAAACCTCTGACCATGGGTGTGTGGGGGTAGCACATCCATGTGAGGCAAAGCCAGGTGGTGGTGGTGGTGGTGGAGTGTGTACAGAGAATGTGTGTGATGTCTGTTACATCTGTGTGTGTCGTGTCCATGCCTGGGAAAGGTTTGTGTGTTTTTGTGCACGTGTGAGCACCTGTGTGTCCAGGCCAGCGTGGTCACATGCTCGTGGGGTATGTTTTTCATATGTCCGGTGGTTGGTGTCTCTGCCCACTTATTCCTCATCTTTCTCTTCACCCGGAGTCCTCGGGGTCTGGGGTCTCTGCTGTGGGCCCCCGCGTGTCTCCTGTGTGCAGGCAGCCATGTGTGTTTGGAGCCGGGGATGGTATGTGGAGGTTGTTGAGCTGGAGGCTCCGTAGGGTTGGGAGGGGGTCCAGAGGTCTATATATCGGGGGAGGGTTTGGTGGAAGCGCTGATGACTGGTGAACGTCTGGGTTTTCAGGGAGATGTGGACTGTGTAGAGGGCATGGCGGTGTGCAGGGGACATAGGGCCCCCGACGGTGTGCTGGAGCCGTGGGTGTTCGAGCCCCGCAAGGGACCCGACCCCTGAGGGCATTGGAATCCAGGGCTCCCCTCTGCCGGGTGGAGCCGCCGCCCCTGGTCTCTCCGCGGTTTGGGGTAGGGGTTGTGCTCCGGAGGGAGATGGTGGGAGGCCCGGCTGGCTTAGGGGGTCCCCTCGTCCCCCTCCCCCCGTCTCTCTCGCGCTGTCTCCGGGCGACGGGGCTCGTGACAGAGGCGGCCACGGCAGCAGCGGTC
>NW_005369984.1:54786-57739 GCF_000412655.1 Myotis brandtii
TCGTGGCCTCGTGGGGGGACAGAGCCTCATGCGCGCGGGGGCGGCCGGTGTGGGGTGGTCTTGGAGCTCCTCTGTGGAGGCGGCAGCCTGAGTGTCCACGTTGGTGTTCGTGCTCATACCCGTGTCCCCTGTGTGTCGGTGCCATGTGCACACGGGGGCCCAGGTACTCCTGCACACATGTGCATCCAGCCAGGTGCAGACCTGTCAAGCCGTCCTGTCTTATCCTGCCTCTGCCGCGTTCCTGGCTAGGGAGCTGCTGGGCTGGCCACTGGCTTGTGGGGCAGTCCGTGGCCATCCTGGTCCATGTCACCTCTGACCCTGGGCATGCATGTCCCTGGCCGGGGCTCACCTCTAGTCTTTCTCCTGTGTGTGGGGATGTGTGGCTGCATGAGCAGGATTTCTGTGTCCCTGCTGGCAGGTGTGTGTCTTTGCATGTGTGTTCCGTCATTGATCTGGGTATCCGTGTCAGTCCCCGCATGGGTGTCCAGGGTGTGTCTGGATGTGGGTGGTGTGCAAGTGGGGGGAGGGAGTAAGTGTGTGTGTGCTCCTTGGAACCCTACTGTGTATGGAACACCTTTGGGCTAGGCAGGTATGAGCCCCTACTTGTCAGGGAGTGGGGACAGAGAGGCTGAAAGGGAAGCTGAAAGTGGAGGAAAGAGGAAAAGTGGGGAGAAAGAGGGAGAGGAGGGATGAGAGAGGCTTGGAGGGGAGGAAAGAGAGCCAGGGAGAAAGAGTAGCTGGAGAGACAAGCAGATTTGGAAGAGAGAAGAGAGGGTAAGAGGGCTTAGGACGGGGAACTGGATGGAGACTTGGGAGAAGGGGCCTGGGAGATGGGGAGGAGGAGTCAGGCCTTGCGGTAAAGGGGTCTCTGTGAGAGGAAGGCAGGAGAGGGAAGATGGCACCGGTTCACGTGGGCCCTGCCGGATCAGGGAGGCCACTCGGGCTCAGAGGCTGGCTCAGCGAGGCCTGTCACGCAGGGACCGTCATTAGAGGTTCCTGTCCCGGTGTAGAGTTTTGCACCCCATTTCTCTGCTCTCTGTCCAACTCTGTTCCTCACCCTGTTCTGCCAACCTCCCTCCCCTGGCTCCCCATGTGAGCTGCCAGCTGGGTGTGCCAAGGAAGAAAGGCCACAGGCAGGGTTCCTGGGTTAGGGGGGAGTGCAGGGCGGGGAGATGGCAAGACTCCAGAGGCTGAAGAGGTGGGAGTTCAAGCTCTTGCTGTGTGCATGTGAGAGCAATTGTGTGTGGATACAGGGTGTACACATGTGTGGGTGTATGCACAATGCCTGGGTTACAGGCCTGTGTAGGTGGCTGTTATGTGTGTGCATGCGTGTATACGTCGTGCTAGAATGGGTCATGGGGGCCCAGTAATCACAATACGAGGATCAGGTTTGCTGTGTGTGTGTACAGGGGTGTGTGCTGTGCTTTCTATACATGTCACTGCATGCGGCATTAATAACAGGATGTCCCAAGTTTCTGTCACTCTTTCCCCTTTTCCTGCGTGTTTCTGCTATTCTTAGCCTTGTGGCAGTGAGTTTTTGTAAGCCTGTGTGTATGTGGCCAGCTCCGTACCTGTGCCTTATGTGTGAGCTCCTGGATCTTAGTTTCTGGTGATATGCGTAAGGTTATATTACTTCCAAGAACCAAGCGAACCAATTAGCACATTAGTTCTCCTTCTGTTAATTCTTTAGTTCCAAAGCAAAATTTGAGTGGATTTAAAGTTAGACTTTATGCCTTTGTTAGAGGAGCCTGCATCTGAAAACCATGGCTGAGCGAGGCTCCCTGGAATGAGAGGGAGGCAGCTATACCTGAGAAACGCAGAGACTAGGACAAAGGTATCCGGAGCCCTTAGGAGCGTTGTTGAGTGTGTAACGGAAGGATAATGGGCACATTTGCTCCTTGCTTTTTCTTTATCCTGGTAGCCGCCTCGGAAGCCTGTGTTGGGGTCAGGGAAGGGCTGGGAGAGAGGAATTGTCCTGAGATGAGTTGTTCTTTTCATGTGAATGAACGATGTTTGTGCTTGTGGGGTTCGGGGGTACCTTGACGTGGTCGGAATCCCGGTGTCCTCAAGCATGTATCATGGTCGAGTGTGTGTCTCAGGGTTAAATGTCCATTTCTGTAATGTGCCGCCTACATGATTGCCCAAGGGACTCGAGCCACACGTCCACTCCAGCAGCTCTCATGTGTGTCGGTCCAAGCATGTCCTCCCCTGTTGTGGTGCTCACACATGTCTAAGCATGCACCAGTGGGCTGTGTGGGCCTGAGCATCTGATTGTGGGTGAGCAGCACCCCCCTGCTCACAGTTGTCTCTACACCTTCTAAGCACCTCGATCCCTGTGTAGTTTTGCACTGTGGTTCTCATATACATGTACCTCCACAGCTCAGTGTGTTTCTGTGCTGTGCACATGTATTCCTGAGCGACTGACAAGGGCTCCTGTATCATAGGACCCACATTTTTTGTGTGCAGATCTCCTAACGCTTGGGTTTTAGAGGCAAAGGGAACCTGGGGACTGGTTCTAGGACAGTTTGCAATTCTGGAAGCAGACAGTGAAAATGTAGCTGTGGCCCACCCTTGCTTTGGAATCTAGAGGGTTAACTGGCCGCTCTTCCGGTCCAACCCCCTCCAGCCTGTAGCTTCTTGTTGCTGTGGAGATGGTAGCCCCGCCCCTGATGCAGTACCTGCCCCCCCATTGGCTGCAGTGGTGACTGGGGCTGAGGGGGGAGCCCAGGCCTGAGCAGCCATTCTGGAGCTGGAGCCGGAGCTTGGCATCCCCCACTTTCATTCTCCTCTAGCCCCTCGCCCCCCTAAATCCCCTGCTAGCAGAGCCTCAGCCTCCCTCCTCCGAGCTGCCACCTCTCTCAGACTCTTGGCAGTCCCAAGCTTCATCTGCAGTCACCTCCTCTCCTCCTCGTCTCCCTACCCTCACTTGGGAGTCCCCCAGCCCCCACTGCCC
>NW_005369984.1:57753-63053 GCF_000412655.1 Myotis brandtii
TTCCCTTTCCCTCCTTCCCTTCCGAGGCCCTGCCACTGCAGTGCACGTGGAACCAGCTCCCACTCCCCTCCCCCTCCCTGGTCCTTCCTTGAATTTTCTGTCCCCAGGATTCTCCCCTGGCCACTCCTCTCAGGTCTCTCCCAAGACTTCCCCCTCCAGTCCAGGGAGGGGGTCATGGGAGGCAGTCCAGGCCCTCCTGACCGGCCGGGCTTCCAGCAGGAGGGGTGCAGGCGGGCGATGTACCCAGCTGAGCGAAGGGGAAAGCTTGCCTATGGGCAATGACCTTAGCCCGGCTTCCCCCCGCAGCTAGCCTCCTCCTGGGGGGGTGGGCACCAAGGACCTATCTTCTGTGGAGCTGTGTCCTTTATTTTTGGGGTTTCACTGACCCTCTCAGCCATGCCCCTCGGCTGATTGCCAACCCCAGTCATGGGCCTAAGGCCTCCCACTCCGTCCCCCTCGGGGGGCTCCGGGTCGGGTTCCTTGCCCCCTTCTTCCCGCCGCCAGCCTCTCCGCCGCCGCTGCTCTTCCTGCTGCTTCCCGGGGGGTAGGTGAGGCTGGAGCGAGGGGCCAGGGAGGTGGGCGAGCGCTGGGGCCAGGGGCGGAAGCCGGGCCGACAGCGACCCCTCCCCAGCTCCCCTCTGCCCTTTCCTTTCCCCCAGAGTACCACCTGGGTCGCTCGAGGAGGAAGAGTGTCCCCGGGGGGAAGCAGTACAGCATGGAGGCCGCCCCCGCTGCGCCCTTCCGGCCCTCGGTGAGTGAAGGTGCTGCCAAATGTGGCCGGCTGCCCCTCCCCCCCGTCCCAGCTGGAGCCCAGGATTCTGAAAAAGGGACCCGAGCGGGAGGGATGGAGGAAAAAGAGAGACTCCCCACCTCTTTGGTTCCCCCTTCTTGGCTCTGCCCCCCTGCTTCTCAGACCAGCCCTCCCACCTTCTGCAAGCTGGTGTGTGTTTGTGTATGCGCTCGAACCCGTGGGAGCCAAGGAAGACAGACCGGTAGCAGGGTTTTTCTCCCCTTTCCTCGCCCTAAAGACTCCCCGGCCTCCCCTTCCCACCTTCAGCTGAGGGCTGAGCAGGTGGAACTGACCCTGCCCCAACCGCCCCATCCCCACTTCCCTCCCCCAGCAAGGCTTCCTGAGCCGGAGGCTAAAAAGCTCCATCAAACGCACGAAGTCCCAACCCAAACTTGACCGGACCAGCAGCTTTCGCCAGATCCTGCCTCGCTTCCGAAGTGCTGACCATGACCGGTAGGGGCTGGAGCGGGAGGGATGCCTTGATTGCCATATAGGGGGCTCTACAGTGAGATCCGAGGAATGGGCGCCCTCTGATGCCGAGGCTGGAGGCCTCAGCTTGGCTGAGGGATGTTATGGGGTTAGGGACAGGGAGAGGTCGAGCCAAGGAGGGACTCTGCTGGCCCCCAGGACTGAAGGAGTGCTGGCGCCATTGGGGAAGCCGGGGGAGGGGGTCAGGGAGGAGCAGTGCGGTCTAGGTAGAAGGGTGTGAGGGAAGGACAGAGGGTTGGAGTGGGGCTGGGGCTGGCAGATACTAATGGCTGAGGGAAGGGACAGCTGAGACCATGACAGTGAAGGGGGAGGGTGGCACAGGTGTACTGGCGGGAGAGGGGAGCTATAGGGTTAATCCAGGGACTGAAGGGGGGGAGGGGGGAGGAAGTCCTCAGAGAAGTCCAGAGCCACTGTCACAGGCTGGGATTGGGGGACATGTCATGTCTGCTATTGTCTGCTTCTTGGGGTTCCTCTTTGGGTTTCCCCCTCACCCAGTCACTCCTCAGGAAGAGCCCAGTCCCTCCTTTCCCCCCATGTCTGGCCTCCCTCGGGATTGGGCAGGTAGGGAGGTTGGGATAGGTGAGTCACACCTTCCCTTGCCCCCTCCCATGTCACCGAGCTGGATTTGGGGCTGGCAGGGGGGGTGAGGGCATGGTATTCCTGGCTGCGGGGGCGGTGGGCTGGGGGAGCGTGGCGCTGACGACAATGGAGCCCAATGACGGGGCTGCTATAAATAGCTCTGTGGAGGCTCCCACACCCGAGCTCCCCCTCCTGCTTTCCTACTGCTCTCTACTCTTCATCCCTAGCCATCCTCATACTGCTCACTCGCCTGTTCCTATTCCTGGGCCTGGGCCCCCATCCCCGGCTCCTTCAGCCCCTCTCTCTCCTCTCCCTGTATTTCCCATCTCTGTTCCCATGTCCCTCTCTGCAGTTGTACCTCCTCACCTTCTCCCATCCTCTTATTTCTGCACATGCCTTTGCCTCCCCCTTTTCTCCTTCCTGCTCCAGCTCCCCTCTTCCCCAGTCCCCATTTCAGTCTCTTCATTCTCACGTTTCTGCCCGCAGCTTCCTCCTATTTATTGCGATTCCCCCTCTGAGTTTCCCCGGGCTGCTGTAACACATTACCAAAAACCCCGATTCTGCTAGAGTCCTCTTACCTCATTCATTCATTCTCTGAATTATTGGATGTTGTGTAAGCACTAGCGTGTGCCAGGCCCAGATGAACATCTTTGCACTCTGGTTCTTTACCTCCATGTTTCCTCCCTTATTCCGAGGCTCTGGGTGTTGGAGGGCACCTGGAGGTGTCCCAAGCCCACCTGTTCGCCTTTGTTCCCTGCCGTGGTCCATTTCTGGGTTGAGATATTCCTCAGTCCTCACAATCCCTTAGGTGTGACTTGAGGGTGAGGGGATTTCTTTAAGGAGTCTTGCTTCTCTCACACCCCTCATGTCCTTCCCCAGGGATAGGCTGGTTTCTTTCTTTCTGTCTGTCTGTCTGTCTGTGTCCATGTGGGAAGGGAGTTCAGGAGGCACTTTCCCGAAGTCTCCATCCTGATGACACAGGCCCTGGTGTGTAAGAGTTGTGGGGCCCTGATCCTCTCTCCTGACCCTCCCGCCCGCTAGGGCCCGGCTGATGCAGAGCTTTAAGGAGTCACATTCTCACGAGTCCTTGCTGAGTCCTAGCAGTGCAGCCGAGGCCTTAGAGCTCAACTTGGATGAGGATTCCATTATCAAGCCAGTGCACAGCTCCATCCTGGGCCAGGAGTTCTGTTTTGAGGTATTGGGTCTAGTGCGCTGGGCGATGGAGGGTGAGGACAGAGAGGCCTCAAGAAAGTGGCCCTGGGGGGATGTGGAGAAAACCGAAACCTTGGGGGCTGGAGAAAGGCGGGGGAGGAGGAGATGGTGGTGGAGTCTCCAGTCCTCAGGAGTCATCTCCCCTCTTCAGCCCCATCTCAACTCCACACCCCTCTCCAGGTAACAACGTCATCAGGAACAAAATGTTTTGCCTGTCGTTCTGCGGCCGAAAGGGACAAATGGATCGAGAATCTCCAGAGAGCAGTAAAACCCAACAAGGTATCAGGAGCACAGGGGACAGGTAGAGGTCAGGCCACCGGGAGTCTAGGGAGCCCGGGGGGAAGGAGTTACGGAGCGGGGGCTTGGGGGGAGAGGGCACTGAGGTGGGGGAGACATGGATGAAAAGGAGGTGACCCCATTCTTCTCTGAGTCCTTCATTTCTTTCCCCTTTCTTCCTGCCTCATGGTCTTTTCCCTGCCGTAGAAATCATAGACTTACGGAGTGGCCGGGGCTCCGACGTGCTCTGGGCTAGGTCTCCTGCGAGCAGAACTGCCCACCGATCCCCTGACAGGTGCTACCCAGCCCCTGCTTGCAGTGTTCCCGTAGGACACACACCACTGTCAGTTAGTGAAGTCCAGACCTCAGCTTGCCCCCTATGAAACCGGTGGGAGTGGAGTTGGACCACATGATCTCTAAGGTCCCTTTGGCTCACAAGTTCTACGAGTTGGTTCTTCCCAAGACTTGTATTTCCCAGGAGAAATGCTCCCAGTTCCATCAGCTGTTCTCTGTACCCCATTTTTCAGTGAGTTCACAGGCTGTTGGCCATCCTGGGGGAACCCTTGTTTCTTAGTGTCCTTCTTAAAGAATTAAACCCAAGATGCGCCTTGGCTGGTTAGCTCAGTGGTTAGAGTGCCAGCCTGAAGCGTGAAGGGTCACGGCCTTGGTGCTGGTCAAGGGCATGTACTCAGTTGTAGGCTTGATCCCTGGCCCCAATGCAGGAGGCAACCAATTGATGTGATTCTCTCACATCAGTGTTTCTCTCTGTCTCTCCCATCCCTTCCACTCTCTCTAAAAATCAATGGAAAAGATATCCTCAGGTCCGGATTAGCAACAAGAACAAAAAAAAGATGATGAATGTGGTGTAGGTCTCCTCAGCCTCCCACACTCTGGTGTCAGTTGTACCCCAGGCCCTTTCACACCAGCTGTGTCGCCTCCCCCATTCTGTATTTATGCAGTTCTTTTATTGTTTAAAAAATAAGTTCTGATTGTCTTTGAAGGACTTCCTAGTTCTCCCCTTCAAATTCTACCTTAATGTTTTTGGCTTGTTATTCTAGCTTTAAAATCTTTCCCGATACTGATGCCATTTCTTGGGTCTGCTGTAACAAATTACCACAAATGGGCCACTTAAAACACAGAACTTTATTCTCTCACAGTTCAGGAGGCTAAAAATCCAAAGTCAAGGTGTAGGCAGGGCCTGGCTCCCTCCGAAGCTCTAGAAAGAACCCTTCCTGGTCTCTTCCGAGCTCTGTGGTCAGCGGCGGTCTCTGCATCTGTCCAGTTTCTGCTGCCACTGACCTGCCGTGGCCACCTTCCCTCTGAGTGTCTCTGGTTTCCATGTCTCCCTCCATGTGGACGCCAGTCCTGGGGTCTAGGGCCCACGCTAACCCTGTGTCACGCTCCTCAGTGTGATCGTATCTGCAAGGACCCCATTTCCAAATAAGGCCCCTTCGCAGGCTCCAAGTGAGCATGAGCTCCGCTTTGCGATTGCTGCCTCTCACGTCCTCACTGTCTCTCCTCTCTCGATGTCTCTGTCCCTCTGTCCCTTCCCCTCTATCCGCCATGCCCACCCACCTTGCCAGGACAACAGCCGCCGGGTGGACAACGTGTTGAAGCTGTGGATCATAGAGGCCCGGGAGCTGCCCCCCAAGAAGCGGTACTACTGTGAGCTCTGCCTGGACGACATGCTGTACGCGCGCACCACCTCCAAGCCCCGCTCGGCGTCGGGGGACACCGTCTTCTGGGGCGAGCACTTCGAGTTTAACAACCTGCCAGCTGTCCGTGCCCTGCGGCTGCATCTGTACCGTGACTCAGACAAAAAGCGCAAGAAGGACAAGGCAGGCTATGTGGGCCTGGTGACTGTGCCCGTGGCCACCCTGGCTGGGCGCCACTTCACAGAGCAGTGGTACCCCGTAACCCTGCCGACAGGCAGTGGGGGCTCTGGGGGTATGGG
>NW_005369984.1:63101-68045 GCF_000412655.1 Myotis brandtii
GGGGGCAAGGGCAAAGGAGGTTGCCCGGCTGTGCGGCTGAAAGCACGTTACCAGACGATGAGCATCCTGCCCATGGAGCTGTATAAGGAGTTTGCAGAGTATGTTACCAACCATTACCGGATGCTGTGTGCAGTCCTGGAGCCCGCCCTGAATGTCAAGGGCAAGGAGGAGGTAGCCAGTGCCCTGGTCCACATCCTGCAGAGTACGGGCAAGGCCAAGGTGAGTGCTGTGCCGGCGGGAAAGGGTGACCTGGGAGCGGGCACTTCTGTCTTCGTGAGGCTGGCTGCTCGGAGGCTGACCCTTGGATTTTCCCGGGCCCCAGGACTTCCTTTCAGACATGGCCATGTCTGAGGTGGACAGGTTCATGGAACGGGAGCACCTCATATTCCGCGAGAACACGCTCGCCACTAAAGCCATAGAAGAGTACATGAGACTGATTGGTCAGAAATACCTCAAGGATGCCATTGGTATGGCCCACCCTCAGGTCTCTTCTTCCTAAACCTACCAGATGTCCATCCAGCCCTAAACCTGGCTACTCCAGACCCCAAGTCCACCCTTCCTCAGGCTCGATGCCTCTGACCCCAGAGTTTCTGGGTGCCAGCATCCAACCACCTGGTTCTGAGATTCCCCCACCCAGCAGCCCCTGTCCCTACCCCGGAGTGTGACCCCGTTGTGCTCCGCAGGGGAATTTATCCGAGCTCTGTATGAGTCTGAGGAGAACTGTGAGGTGGACCCCATCAAGTGCACGGCGTCCAGTCTGGCAGAGCACCAGGCCAACCTGCGAATGTGCTGTGAGTTGGCCCTGTGCAAGGTGGTCAACTCCCATTGGTGAGACTGGGAACGCTGGGTTGGGGGCGGGGGCAGGGGAGCCGTGTGTTCATCTGTTCATCCATCTGTCCATCCTCAAAGAGGACTGAGGACCAGTTACGGGCAAAGCATTGGGTTGGGTGCAGTAAGAGCAGGCAGAGGAGTGAGGCCTGGCCCCTACCTTCAGAGGACCTCCCAGGAGGAGTAGGGACAGATTAGCGCTGCAAAGCAGTTGTAGGCTGTGCTAAGTGCCAAGTGCGGGTCCCCCCATGTAATATAAGGTCAGAGAAGGCAGGGCTTTGCGATAAAGCAGGGAAGGCTTCGTAGAGGAGGTGCCCCCTTGGCTGGGCTTTGAAAAGTGGGTCAAGTTCTGACGTTTGGATACGGTGGGAAAAGAAGACATTTCAGGAGAGGGCCATGGCCGAAGGTGCGCGCATGGTGAGCAGGCCCAGGAGCTTTCAGGAGGCAGCGGTTAGCACGGTTTGGTGGCGCGCGTGGCTGCTGATGGAGAGTGGTGGGACAGGTGTCTGGACAGAGGGGTTAGAACTAGAATCTGGAAGGCCTCAGTTGCCAGGTTAAGGAGTTTGAGTTCATTCGTAGGTGAGGGGCTGTTGTAGGTGGTGGGCTGTCGTGAATGGTGCTGGTGCCAAGAAGTATGGTGACTGAGAAGTAGGTAGAAGAAGTAGGTGGGGGTGGGGGTGCCTGGAGCCGGGAGAAGGAAGTCCAGAGTAGTTGGGGCTACAGTTGACCAGTCAGGCATGGGGATCAGATCCCGAGAGGGTGTGGCAGGAAAGTGGAGAAGGGCTGGGGGAAAGACCCTGCAAGGAAAGGATCAGCAGCCATTGTCAGCGATTGGAAAGGAGGCCTGTGGCCTCACGGACAGAACCACGGGAGTCGGGGGCCAGTCGGAGGTGTGGGAGTGAGGGTGAGCCCTGTTTTACCAGAGGCAGAGTTCCAGCGCAGCATGGAGCAGGAGGTGGGGCAGTGAGCTCAGCCATTCCAGGGATGGATCATGCCTCATTTCCCTGGAATTCAGAAGAGTTGGGGGGTCCGAGCTCCCTGTACCTCAAGTGACCCTCCATCTCTCTCCCATCTCTGTCTCTCCCTGGTGTCTGTTTTTCTTCTCTGCTCGTCTCTCTCACACGACCGCTGTCTCTCCCACGTGTCTCTCTCCCCTCGCCTTCTCTGCCCTCCGTCTCTCTCCCCTGATCTGTCTGTCCCTCTGCCACAGCCCTCTCCTCCCAGCAGCCACCCGTCTTCCCCCTGCGGTCCCTCCTTGCCTGTCTCTCACCTGTTTCCACACCCGCACCTCCTGCCACCTCCTCGGCATGTTCCCTGGAAGCTGAGGGTCTCTGGGGCTCAGTCCTGGTCTCTCTCTTTCTTTCTCTTCCTCTCTGTCTCCCCACCCCTCCCCCCAGCGTGTTCCCGAGGGAGCTGAAGGAGGTGTTTGCATCTTGGCGACTGCGCTGCGCAGAGCGGGGTCGGGAGGACATCGCTGACCGGCTGATTAGCGCCTCGCTCTTCCTGCGCTTCCTCTGCCCAGCCATCATGTCGCCCAGTCTCTTCGGGCTCATGCAGGAGTATCCAGATGAGCAGACCTCACGAACCCTCACCCTCATCGCCAAGGTCATCCAGAACCTGGCCAACTTTTCCAAGTGAGGAGGGTTCGGGCTGGGGTGGGCAGCGAGGGCCTCCTGAGTGCCAGAGGCCTGAGACACGGGGGGTGTATGGCCTTTGGTGTGTGACCTTCGCCTGGATGCCTCGGCAGGTTTACCTCAAAGGAAGACTTTCTGGGGTTCATGAACGAGTTTCTGGAGCTGGAGTGGGGTTCCATGCAGCAGTTCCTGTATGAGATCTCCAACCTGGACACGCTGACCAACAGCAGTAGCTTTGAGGGCTACATCGACTTGGGCCGAGAGCTCTCCACACTGCATGCCCTGCTCTGGGAGGTGCTGCCCCAGCTCAGCAAGGTCAGCAGATGCCCCTCTGCCCTGTCCCAGTTGTCTGCAGAGGCCCCTGCATAGCATGTCCCCGCTGCCTGCCCCCAGCTCAGCCCCCTCCCCCTCTGAGGCCCTGGGAGAGCTGGGCACTTCGCCCCCAGGTAACAGCCTTCTCCTTCCAGGAAGCCCTCCTGAAGCTGGGCCCACTGCCCCGGCTCCTCAACGACATCAGCACAGCTCTGAGGAACCCCAACATCCAAAGGCAGCCGAGCCGCCAGAGCGAGCGGCCGCGGCCTCAGCCCGTGGTGCTGCGGGGCCCGTCGGCCGAGATGCAGGGCTACATGATGCGGGACCTCAACAGGTGAGCACTGCGGGACCCCACACCTGTGTCCTGGGACCCCACCATTCTGCTTCCAATGCACTTCACTGGGCTCCACGTGCGCCTCTGTGGGGCTTGAAAGAAAGAAGCAGGTGTCCGAGGACACGGTGAGGAGGCAGGTCCAGGCAGCGCTAGGCTGTGAGAGCCTCCAGAGTCAGGGGGCGCAAGCACTGTGGGCTCAGGAGGTGAGCCAGCCAGGGAGTCCACTGCCGGCGCTGACCTGCTCTGTCCTGCGCCCGTGCCCGTCCCTGAGCTGGGGTTCAGCCAGTGCATGTTGGATCAGCCATGTGGTGTCCAACCGGCCGACCCAGAATATCTCTGTACGAGTTGGAAAGAAGCACTGCCCCAGCCCCCACCAGCCCCCACAGACCTTGCCACGCCCAGGGCTGGGGAGCCACACCTGGCCCCAGCAGGGCCTCCTGAGCCACCGCTCCGATGGTTGGCGCTTGCCTCAGTGGCCGCTCATGGTGATGGCCACCCTGCTCATTCCTTGCCTGCCTCTCCCTCCATGACGCCACATCCGTGCCATATTCCCACCTCTCTCCTTCTCTGTCTGTGCTTGCCCCTTTCCATCTCTCTCCAGCTCCATCGACCTTCAGTCCTTCATGGCGCGAGGCCTCAACAGGTGAGGGGCTCTCCCCTCCCCTCCCCCCTCTCCTGTCTCCCACTCCAGTGGCCTCCACCTTCCTTCTCTCCGCTCCTCCTCCATGCACCCTCATCTCCTCCACATCTACCCAGACTTGCCCCTCATCCCTCCACTTGCTGCCCCATCTCCCCTCCTCTAGGCCCCCCTCCCTCCCGGCAGGGGCCTTGTCCTTTCCTTTCCCCACGTACCCCTCCCATCCTCCCTGCCTGCCCTGCCCCGAGCTCTTAGCCCTTCCCTTGAGGGTCCCGCTTTCACCTCAGGGCTGTGCCAGACCACAGCCGGCTCCATTGCCAGTCGCCTGGGCCTCACCTCCGCTGTGTGCCCCTTCCCTTCCGACAGCTCTATGGACATGGCTCGCCTCCCCTCCCCAACCAAGGAAAAGCCGCCCCCACCACCGCCGGGTGGGGGGAAGGACCTGTTCTACGTGAGCCGCCCGCCCCTGGCCCGGTCCTCGCCAGCGTACTGCACGAGCAGCTCGGACATCACAGAGCCGGAGCAGAAGATGCTGAGTGTCAACAAGAGCGTGTCCATGCTGGATCTGCAAGGGGACGGGCCCGGGGGCCGCCTCAACAGCAGCAGCGTGTCCAACCTGGCGGCTGTCGGGGACCTGCTGCACTCCAGCCAGGCCTCCCTGACCGCCGCCCTGGGGCTGCGGCCTGCCCCTGCCGGGCGCCTCTCCCAGGGCAGCGGCTCTTCCATCACCGCGGCTGGCATGCGCCTCAGCCAGATGGGTGTCACCACGGACGGTGTTCCTGCCCAGCAACTGCGCATCCCCCTCTCCTTCCAGAACCCTCTCTTCCACATGGCTGCTGATGGGCCAGGCCCCCCAGGGGGCCACGGAGGGGGCGGTGGCCACGCTCCACCTTCCTCCCATCACCACCACCACCACCATCACCACCACCGAGGTGGAGAGCCCCCAGGGGACACCTTCGCCCCATTCCATGGCTATAGCAAGAGCGAGGACCTCTCCTCGGGGGTCCCCAAGCCCCCTGCTGCCTCCATCCTTCACAGTCACAGCTACAGTGATGAGTTCGGACCCTCTGGTACTGACTTCACCCGTCGGCAGCTCTCACTACAGGACAACCTGCAGCACATGCTGTCCCCTCCCCAGATCACCATTGGTCCCCAGAGGCCTGCCCCCTCAGGGCCCGGAGGTGGGAGTGGTGGAGGGG
>NW_005369984.1:68072-78232 GCF_000412655.1 Myotis brandtii
ATTGCAGAGGGGCAAGTCTCAGCAGTTGACAGTCAGCGCTGCCCAGAAACCGCGGCCATCCAGCGGGAATCTATTACAGTCGCCGGAGCCGAGTTACGGCCCTGCCCGTCCACGGCAACAGAGCCTCAGCAAGGAGGGCAGCATTGGGGGCAGCGGGGGCAGCGGTGGCGGAGGGGGTGGGGGGCTCAAGCCCTCCATCACCAAGCAGGTAGGTGAGGCTGGGAGGAAGGCAGGGGGGAAGAAGGAAACGGGTAGGGGAGGTAGAGGTAGATTAGTTTGTGGTCTGAAATTACAATTTTCTCACCTCTTTCCACTCGTTACACAAGTGTGTGGGAGAGCCTGCTGTGTGCCGTGTGCTGCTCTGGGCGCTGTGACTTGGCAGTGAGCAGCAAAGGGCCCTGCCCGCAGGGAGCTCGCACTCGGGAGGCGCGATAGAGAGCTTGCCTAGCATTCACAGGTGGTCAGAGCTCGAGCAGGGGGCACAGGGCTGGGGCCCGTCTCCTGGCAGTGCTCGCTCTAAATGCACCCTGCCTTCTCCCACCTTCCCTCTCTGTGCCCCACCTGCCCTGTCCCAGCATTCTCAGACGCCATCCACGCTGAACCCCACAATGCCAGCCTCTGAGCGGACGGTGGCCTGGGTCTCCAACATGCCTCACCTGTCGGCTGACATCGAGAGCGCCCACATCGAGCGGGAGGAGTACAAGCTCAAGGAGTACTCCAAGTCGATGGATGAGAGCCGGCTGGACAGGGTACGCCAGCCCCAAGCCCTGCCCTGCCCTTGGCATTGCCGAGGGCAACAGCCAGGATCAGGTAGTTATGGTGGGAAGAAAAGGAAAAGACTTGACCCCCTGTCTTGAGAAGCCTTCGGTCTGTTAGGGGAGAGCAGATACAATTCTCCGTTGAGAATTCAGTTCCTACTCTGTTTTGTGGGTTATACACATCATAGCCCGTCTGGGGAGGAACAGGCTCTGTGGCAGTCACCCCCCATGCTCTTCCCCAGGGAGAACATAGTCCGGGCTCCTGTGGCCGCTCAGGAGTGGGAAAGTCACTTTACTAGCAGCCAGCTGATCAGTTGGGCGGGATAGAGGGGTTGAGATGCACTATAAGCGACGGCCGCTTTGCCCAGTCACTGCCCCATGGGCAGGGGTGGCAGAGGGTTGGTGGTGTACAGTAGAGTGTATCGGCCCATGTGGGAAAAGACCACCCAGACTCCCAGCTGGCGGTGGCCCAGAGCGAAAGACAGCCAGAGCTCTGGGCACACACAGTGGCTTAGTAGCACGCTCCCTGGTGAAGCCATTGCTCCAAGAACCTTGAAGGAGAGCATGGCTGCAGGGTTAGGCGATAGGTAGAGAGTGTATGGCTCCAACTTGGGGAGTAGGAGCGGATTCTCGGGGGAATTGGGGTTTGACGGAGGAAATGTTGGGACCGACTTAGGTGGACTTGGTTAGCAAGCCCCAGGAGAGAACTGGCCCTGCTGGCAGAGGGTGAGCACCCCTCACCCAGGACGCCTGCTGTGTGCGCTCTTCGGAGGACGAGAGGGCCGTCTCTCAGATCAGTGTTTCTGTTGGCGGTTCGGGTGAGGAGCCTGTGGAGGAAGGCTCTCTCTCGCCTGGAACTGTCCAGTAGAGTTCTCTGTGGTGGTGGAATGTTCTGTGGTCCCCACTGTCCAATATGGTGGCCACGGCTCACGTGGCTGGTGCAGTTGGGGAAATGACGTTTTAATTTTTATTTAATTTTTCAATAGCTGCGCGTGGTTAGTAGATACTGTATTGGACAGCACAGCTCCAGGCTTTAGAGCCAGTAGGGCAGATAGAATGACTCTTCCGAGCCCTTCCAGCCTCGGAATCCCACTTCATTATCAACAGAGAGGCATTCGGAGCTTCTCAGCCCGGACTCCCCTGAGGCCCAGACCCTCTGCCCCAGGGTGCAGCCTTCCTCTCCCCAGCCAGTGTCTCTCCTTCCTGGTCTTCCCCAGGCTCTGTGGCCTGGGGTAGGGCTGAGGAGTCCCCTTAGCTTTAAATTCAGGTTGTGTCCGTGAGTCTGTTTAGGTTCCTGAGTGGGGCCTCATGTGTCCAGGTGCACATGTGAGGACATGTATATACCCCTCGGGGTGTGGGGTCTGTGACCATGCTCCATTGTAAGGGATCTTCAGCTCCATGGTGGGGCCTTCAAAAAAGTGGGTGTGTACGTATGATCAGCCGGCAGGGAAAGGGCTGGAGGAGGTGGTTGGGATGTCATCCTCACCCTGGCAGCAGCTGTTCTTGGCAGGCAGGGCTGGGGCGGGGTGGCGGGGTGAGGGCAGGGCGCCTCTCACAGTGCGGGGTCGTGTGCCCGGCGGGCAGGTGAAGGAGTACGAGGAGGAGATCCACTCACTGAAGGAGCGGCTGCACATGTCCAACCGGAAGCTGGAAGAGTATGAGCGGAGGCTGCTGTCCCAGGAAGAACAGACCAGCAAAATCCTGATGCAGTATCAGGCCCGGCTGGAGCAGAGCGAGAAGAGGCTAAGGCAGCAGCAGGTGGAGAAGGATTCGCAGATCAAGAGCATCATTGGCAGGTGAGGGGCGGCCCGGGGAGGGGTAGCAAGGGAGAGCTTGAGGTTGAAGAGAGCCCCCAGACCCCAACTCCGGACACTGTGAGGAAAGCCCACCCCTACACTCACCCACCAGAAGGGAAGAAACCCCTTGCTTAGTGTAGTAAGTGTCCCCGATGGAGGACCTTCTGAAGCCCTTGGAACGTGTGCCTGTTACTGTCCAACCGCCACTGTGTTACTTTCAACCCAGGCCGTGCTATTCGCCTCAGACCTAGTCAGGGATCCTTGTCCAGAGCAGCCACTGACCATCCCATCCTGCGCCCCAGGCTTGGAAGGGTGTTCGGTAGAAAAGGATGCCCCTTTTATAAAGTGCACATTCCTAGCTGCTCTGTGGAGCCCTGGGCTCCAATGGAGGAGTCCCAGCACGGGGCTCAGTTATCCTGAGAACTGGGAGGGACCCTGGGCCTCACTCCATTCAGAGCCAGCTCCATTTTGATTCATTCTTAAAGTGTTTTTGAGTAACATTAGAAGAACAAGGCTTCATTGGAAACTTTTGAAAACCACTGCTCCAATTGCTGTCCGTTATGAGAAATCACCTTGAGGGTCTCTACCAAAGGCAGAGAGGCGCTGGGATAACAGTGATAGTAGAGGACCTCTTGGGTGAGGGGCATCAGGGGCTACACAGGAGGTGGAATGGGGGACATGAGAGCCAGGTCTTCAGCCACTGGGGGTCTGGGAGGGCGCTGCCCTGAATGGGAGCGGACGGCCTGGCGTATGTGGATGGTAGACGCTCAGAAAGCTGTCCTTAGGGGGATGTGAGGGTCCCTGAGGGGAGGGTGAGTAACGGACAACGGAGGGATTCTGGGGCGGGGAGGAGGGTGCTCGAGAGCTGCGTGGCGCCCGGGTCAGGAGTTCCCTGGGCAGTTAGTGCCCGCCACTAACCCCACTGAAGCCCGTCCCTTCAGGCTGATGCTGGTGGAGGAGGAGCTGCGCCGGGACCACCCCACCATGGCTGAGCCGCTGCCCGAGCCCAAGAAGAGGCTGCTCGACGCTCAGGTGGAAATTACAATGTCATTTATCTTCTCCGTGTCCCATCCCCATCCATCCCACGGTCCTTCGTGCTCTCACTGCACCAGCACCCCAGCCCCACTGACGTCTGTCTCTCCCATTGTCCTCCGTGTGTCCACTGGCTGCCCCCAGCAGCCCCTCAGTGACCCCATCTTCATCCCATTGTCTGTGCCTCTGTCACTCCTGGCTGTCTCAGCCCCCATCCCCCTACCCGCCCTCTTTCCCACTTCTGTCTGCGTCTCAGGACCTGCGAGAACCTCGCTCTGCCCCACACCACACCCAGCTCCGGGAGCCTTGCCCTCCTGTGCCTGCTCCTGTCCGGGGCTCAGCTTCCTCAGCGCTCTTCTCGGCGGGTGGCTAGCCCTGGCCAAGACGCTGCATTTCACTAGAATAGAGCACAGGGCAGCGTGCCTGCTCGTTCCCCCAGGCTCCGGGGGCCCTGGGGACTTGGGGTCTCCATCCTCTGTTCTCTTGGCTCCCCAGTTTTCCTGACTCCTGGGCAGCCCCTGCATAGTCCTCCTGACTCTTCAGAACTTGAACCCTCCCACCCTGTTAGCTCTTCCGCCCTCGGGGTGTAAGTCCAGCCACCTCTGGCCCTCACACCTGACTAGCTCTCCACCTCTCTGCTGCCCTCCCTCTTCTCACCAGCCAGCTGTAGGGCCTCCCAGGCACTCTTGCCCCTTGCTCTCCCCCAAGTCTGCTCACTTTCCCACCACGCTCTTCCTCCTGCTCCGCCGGCCAGGCTTCCCACCCTCCCAGGCTCCTGACCCCATGACCCCACTCTCTCCCCCTGCAGCTCCTCATCAGGTAGTTCTCCGGGTTGCTCTTTGACCACGGGCGGAGGACACAGGGGGAGGTGACTCCGGACCACTGCAGGTTGGTCACTCCCGAAGCCCACTCCCCTCCGCCTCTCCACAGCCTCCCCCTCACTGCTGCCCGCACCTGCGCACTCCACAGACCCTGCCCTGGCACCTTCTGCATAGACCATCTCCCGAGGCGCTGCCCAGAGAGAGAGCTTCCCGCTGCCTCCCGGTCGCTAGGTGATTCCTTCAAGTGCCAGGCATCAACCCTGGAGGCCGTGCATTGCCAGACCACACTCCCTTCCCACAGAACCCATCCCAGCCTCCTCCTGTCAGCCTCTTCCTCTTCCTCTCCAGTGTATGTCTGTCACCCCCCATTTCACCAGAGCGTCCTTGGGGGTGGGGCTTGTTATCGGGGAGTGGTGATGATGGGTTGGGGCACCCTTGCTAGAGGGGCTGTTCTGACCACAGCAGGTAGGTTGGGGTTTCCTCTTCCTTACCTAACCTTCGTTCTCTACCCTCCTTCCTTCCACCTCTCACCCACTTCTCTCTCCTCCTTCTCCTTGCATCTGTGAGGTAGAAGGCATCTGGGCTCCTATGCAGCCCTATTAGGTGGGAATTAGGAGGAGCTCGTTAACTCGGGGAGGCCCTGGGGGGCCTGGAAAGACTTCTGTTCAGATGTCAGGGCAGTAGGCAGGGTGAGTGGAGAAGGAGGAGCAAGGAGCCATGACAGGTGTGAGCACGCCGACTGGCCCGAGTGGCATGGCAGCTGGCAGTGGGCTGAGACCGCTTCTCGATAAGATCATGGGCTCCGTGGCCATGTTGCTTCCCAGACAGGGGTGCCAGGAGCAGCATGTTAAATAACCTCTGTTCTTCCCATCAGAGCTCACATCCCAGGTGGCTAATGCCACTCGCTCCCCCTCTCCCGCCACCCAGTGGCCTTGCAGACACAATCCTACATAAAAAACTAGTCAAGGGAACCCGTCGGCCACTGACCTCATTTCTGAGCGCCTTATTTTCTGTGGGCTTGCTCTGTGGCAGGCAGTGGCTCCTCGCACTGTCACTTTACCTCTGCCTGCCCAGCCTCTGTCCAAGTCTTAGTGGTCTGTAAACAGACGCTGAAAGGCACTGGGGACCTCGTCATGGAAAGGGCTCCTGCAGCGAATTCCTTTGGAAAATGAATAATGGCACCCCAATTTATCTACTTTCTAAATGGGGTCCATGGGGGCGTGGGGGCATGCCCGGCAGCCACGCAGAGGGACGGCATCTAAGGTTTCTTCTTTCCCTGCCGCCGCCATTCCCTCCCTTGCTGACTGTGGGAAGCGAGTGAGGCAGCTTTGTTTGTGGCTGGGGGTTTGGTGGCTTCTGAGAGGGGAGTCTTTGATTTGGGAGGGAGAGCTGAGTTGGGAGCTTCTACCTGGGAGGATGTTGTATCCTTTAGAGAGAAGGTCAGACGTAACTGGGCCGAGCCTGTGGCCCAGGAAATAATTGGGAAGCTTTTGCTAAAGCACTTTTAGGCATTGTCCGCTCTACAACTCAGCCATTAATTTAAAAGTTAATTCTGCGCCTGTATTTTATTTTTCGGTTGGCGGAAACAAAATTTATTGGGGGACAGATAGACTTCCTGCTGCAAGAGGGCAGGAGGCAGGGGCCCAAAGCGGGTTACCCTGTGCCCGTATTTGTAAGGCAAGTGAGCAACCAGAAGCCTAGTGCCGATGGTTGCCTTCTCCTCTCCCAGCGGAGGGCAGGAGCTGGGCCGAGCAGCAGGGGGGATACAGGACCACGGATGGGGTAGGGTCTGGTACCCTCACCTTTAATGGGAGCCCAGGGAGAGGGAGTGAAAGGAACGCGGGGGTGGGAAGGAATGAAGCCTGTGCGCTTCCTGTGGCTGCAGAGGTTGGGGCCTGCTGTGTCCGCAGGGCTCCCAGGCTGTTGTGGTTAGAGAGAGAGGGAGAGAGAGGGAGAGAGAGAGAGAGAGAGGCAGCCCTCCCACGTCACTTCCCTGAATCCCCTTCCTTTCCCCCCAGTACAGTTAAACCTCTCTAATTTGGAATGTTATATTTGAGAAGATGGCTACTCTGAATAAGTGACAAAACTGAATGACAGTGTCTATTTAATGAAATGCATGTCTTCAAATATATACAGTAAGTAAACTTCAATGAATAGGCTTTTCTCCTCGCGCCCTCAGGGAGCATGCGTTAATGAATAGATAGGACTGAAAAGTCTGTTTTCTGGTATAGGTTAAATATTCCTCCCACAGACACATTGCCACTATTAATTTGCTTAGCACACCCTTTCTTCATAGATAAAGGAAAACTCAAGCCCAGTTTTTATTCAAATTATGAAAAAATTCCAAATCCATGGGGGTTTGGATTAATGAGGTTTTGCTGTACTGCCTCCCCTTGTTCCCTCAACACAAAGTTCCTACCTTGGATGGGGGTGGGCTGGGAGAAGGCTCCCAGAGGAGGAGGTGGGCTGGGCAGGAGGAACAAGGGGTGGGCGAGGGGGAGGAACTTGCTTTTGAACTGGTGTCCTGCTGTGACTCCTGGGTTGAAGGCCCGATTAGGAGTCTGGGGTAAGATTCCTTCTCCCTGATCCCAGAAGAAGTAACTTCTACTGAAGGTGAGAAATGAAACAGGAGGGGGTGTGCGGTGGTCCTGGGGGAAGAGGAGGGGCGTGGCCTATGGCGTGGGCTGGCTTTGGGGGAGGCCACTGCGAGGGGGCTGGCACCCAGGCCACTGCGATGCGTCTCAATAAGTCCGCGCTCTCCTCTTTGGTGTCTTGCAGGAGAGGCAGCTTCCCCCCTTGGGTCCAACAAACCCGCGTGTGACGCTGGCCCCACCTTGGAACGGCCTGGCCCCCCCAGTCCCGCCCCCCCCACCCCGGCTGCAGATCACCGAGAACGGCGAGTTCCGAAACACCGCAGACCACTAGCCCACCCAGCATCACAGACCTCCTTGCCCATCACCCCACCCCGGACAGCACCGACCGCCGGGACTGGACGTCGCCGAAGGACAGCGGGACTGCCTCCCTGAATGCTTCCTGGGGGCACCAGTCCCCCACCCCCACTGCACCGTTTCCAGGAGGGAGAGCGGGGACCCTGAGCTGCCCCTCTTTCCTTCCTGTTGGGGTGCTGCCTCCTGTGATCCCCGAGGACCCTTGCCCCAGGACACCACCTACCCCACACTGACCCCTTCACTCCGGGGTGCTATCCCCATCCTCTGCCTCATCGTTCCCCTGAGCACTGGGGGACAGACCCTCGCCCCCACCCTGGGGGTGGGGCACCTCCAAACTTTCAACTTCAGGGTGATTTTTTAGCAGTAACCAGAGCTGACAATCTAACTCCCCTCCATTGCCCCATTTTGGCCTCCCCTGTCCCCCTTGTTATGGGGAGGGGACCCCGGGTGAGGGGGCCCTACCCCTTGATTTCTCAGGAGCGTCTGGGGGGGCTCAGCACGCACAAACTCCTTCTCATCCTACCACTCTTAAATTTACTCCCTCCCCACCCAGAACCCAGATGGGGTGGAGGGGCCACCGGGGCAGGGTGGGGGCGGCAAGGGGGGAATGGGAGTTGTCTCCCCTTCCTCCCACACCTGATCTGCTCTTGGCTGGTCCCAGAGCGGGGTGAGGGGGCTGATGCCCCCCCCTCCCCCAGTGTGTTGGGTGGGGTGGAATTGAGGTTAGGGTGAGGGGTTAGGGTTTAGGAGGGTGTGTATGTTGGGGAGGACAGACTAGCTGATCTGCCCTACCATGACACACAGCCCCCCCTGCCCCTCCCCTCTCTCTTCATGGTCTCTACTCCCAGGGGGACGGGGGAACTTACTCTAGGAAAAGCCATGTCTCTCTCCCCCAGGGTGGGGGGACCTGTGTGGTAGAGGGGTGTTGGGGGCCTCTTTCCATGACTCTGTCCCCTGGGGGAGGTAGGACAGGGCTGGGCTACCCTCTCTTCTCCCCCCCTCCCAATCTCCCTCCACCTCCCTCCCTCCCGCCAGCTCCACAATTTTTCGGTGTTTCTCTGTACATAGCTCTCTGGCGGGATAGGGGAGGTAGGATGGATGGGGTTTGGGGTGGGTAGGTCATGAGAGGGGAGAACCCCCTTCTTGACACCCCTCTTCCTTGACTGCTATCCCCTACCCAGCCTTGCCCCCTCATCCCTTCTTGCGTTTGGTATTGAGACTTCGCAGACTCCACCCTTCTTTCTTTTGTATGGACAGTCCCCCTTCAGTCCCCTCCCCCTAATCACATACACCCAGCCGGGGCCAAATTTATACTTATATAAAAGTTGTAAATATGTGAAATTTTATCCCTGTGCCCTTTCCTTGCTTTCCCAACCTCAGACCCTACCTGGGACCCCCCTTTCTCCTCTTATTTGGCTGTTGTAATTATCTGGGGTTTGTACTGTACATATCTGGGGTGTGTGTGTGGGGGCTGGGGGCAACCCCTGTGTACAGAGCTTCCTAGCCCCCTCCCCCATGCTACCCTCCCCACCCACCACCCTAAGGGTAGGGAGACGCATCTCCCTACCGGTTTTATTTTGTTTTCTCATTTTCCCTCCCTACCCAACCCCCCTCCCAGCCTTCTCTACCCCTACCGCCGTCCCTTTTTCTCCACTCCCAGCCCCATTTCCTTTTTTTCTGGAGTGTGTGGTGAAACTGAAAAACCATGTTTAATAAACGGAGATTGTTCTTTTATTTCTCTGCTGGCTTTCCTAAGCTGGGACCTCCAGGAGGACCAACAGGGTGATAAGACCTGCTTTCTGAAAGGAGACCCACAGCCCAGGAGGAACCATCCCCGTGCAAGACAGTCTCCTGCGGGAGTGTCACTCTCCCCCCAGCCAGACTTCCTGCTTTAGAGCAGGGTGTTACAAAAACCACACACAAAATTCGACTGAGTAAATGTAAAGATCTAATTGGCTTTATTCACTGATTCATGAATTGGGCAGCATCCCATCCAGCAAATAGCTCAGCCCAGCTGCAGAAAAGAAATGGTTTTAAAGGTGGAAAGGGGTGGGAAAAGGAAATTATTGGCTAAGAACATTGTTGTAGACAAGGTCGCCCTCCTAAGCCACACGGAAGGGGTCTATCAGGTAACCCCGGGCGGAATGGCTAAAGGTGACATTCCAGGGAGAAAGTGAAACTGCAATTAGGTTAAGTATTAAGTCTTAGTTTGAGACATGGGCTTGGCGCAAATGACTCCATTTGGGACTAGCTGTCTGTTTTTTAACAGGGTTTTGCACTGGCCAAACCCAGTGTAGCTCTCCCCTCCACACTGCCCCACTTAACCCCAAGTAGAGGCCCAGGAGCAGGAGCATTCTCTGATAAAAGATTCCAAGTCTCTATCTACAAGCATCCTTTAAAGAAAGAATTACCACCTGGCGGGTGGGGCTCCGGAGTTGAGCATGGACTTATGAACCAGGAGGTCACCGGCTGGTCAGCGGTTGATTCCCGGGCTGTGGGCTCCATCCAGGTGTGGGGCCTGCAGGCGGCAGCCGATCAATGATTCTCTTTCATCATTGATGTTTCTCTCTCTCCCTCCCTCTCTGAAATCAATAAAAATATAGTAAATAAAAATAGAGAAAGTAATTACCTAGAAATAAGGTTTCATTGCTGGTTAAAATGTCCCCAAGCGGAATGGAGGAAAGAACATGGTTCCTTAGCGAATTGGGTTCCAATCCCAGACCTACCACTTGCCAAGCGGAGGAAACAGGAGGCAACACCCGCCTCGCAGGCCAGGCGGGGTGGGCCCCGGGCGGCGCGGACAAT
>NW_005369984.1:78618-79887 GCF_000412655.1 Myotis brandtii
CGCGGGACTGGTCTGACTGAAAAGTTTCCGCGGGTCGGGGTGGGTGGGGGTAGGGAAGGCAGGTGGTGTTTGAGGCAGCGCGCTCTCCTTATTCGAGCTGCTGTGACCCCAGTCCCTTTCCTCCACAGCCTTCATCCGGCGTGAGGTCCACCCGTGCCCCTCACCTCCGGGACTCGATCCCCTGGGGTCGCTTCCGGTGGAGGCCATGGATACCTCGGCACCTTTGCCTCCCGTCCCCCCGTCCCCGAACTGCAACCCCGCCCCACGGACCATCCAGATCGAGTTCCCTCAGCACAGCTCAATGCTTCTGGAAGCCCTGAACCGCCACAGGCTGGAGGGGAAGTTCTGTGATGTGTCCCTCCTGGTGCAGGGCCGGGAGCTTCGGGCCCACAAAGCAGTGCTGGCTGCTGCCTCTCCTTACTTCCACGACAAGCTTCTCCTGGGCGATGCCCCACGCCTCACCCTGCCCAGCGTCATTGAAGCGGATGCCTTCGAGGGGCTGCTCCAGCTCATTTATTCAGGGCGCCTGCGCCTGCCACTGGATGCTCTCCCTGCCCACCTCCTTGTGGCCAGTGGCCTCCAGATGTGGCAAGTGGTAGATCAGTGCTCAGAGATTCTTCGAGAATTAGAAACCTCAGGTGGTGGAATGCCAGCCCGTGGAGCGACCCCTTATCACACACTTCTTTCCACTGCATCATCAACAGGAGGTTGGTGCATTCGCTCTTCCTCTTTCCAGGCTCCTGTGCAGGCTTCTGCTTCTACCCAGAACCCCGTTGGAGGGGAGGGGAGTGAACTGGGAGAGGTGTTACAGATTCAAGTTGAGGAGGAGGAGGAGGAGGAAGAAGACGATGATGAAGACCAGGGGTCAGCAGCACTTTCTCAGACTCCTCAGCCTGCCAGAGTATCAGGGGTACCCCACTCTCATGGGTCCCACCCACTGCCCAAATCTGCTACTCCCCGTAGGCTTCCAGAGGAGGAGAGTGCACCACTTGAGCCTCCTGCCCCTCCTGCTGCGCCCCCCAAAATCTTCTACATTAAGCAGGAACCCTTTGAGCCTAAGGAGGACATAACAGGAAGTGGCACTCAGTCTGGAGGAATAACGGAGGAGACCACAGTGTTTCCTAAAGGAGGCACTGAAGGGAGTGAAGAGCTGGGGTTCTTGCCGCCCTCGGGAGTAGGGGCAACCTCTGGAGGAGGAGGTCCATCCTGGAAACCAGTGGATCTTCATGGGAATGAAATTTTGTCGGGGGGTGGGGGACCTGGGGGAGC
>NW_005369984.1:79937-86256 GCF_000412655.1 Myotis brandtii
GGGGCAGGCTGTTCATGGGCCTGTGAAACTAGGGGGGACACCCCCTGCAGATGGAAAATGTTTTGGTTGCTTGTGTGGGAAGCGGTTTGCAGTGAAACCAAAGCGTGACCGGCACATTATGCTGACATTCAGCCTCCGGCCCTTTGGCTGTGGGATCTGCAACAAGCGCTTCAAGCTGAAGCACCATCTGACGGAGCATATGAAGACCCATGCGGGAGCCTTGCATGCCTGTCCCCACTGCGGTCGTAGGTTCCGAGTCCATGCCTGTTTCCTTCGTCACAGGGACCTGTGCAAGGGCCAGGGCTGGGCCACTGCTCACTGGACTTACAAGTGACTGTGAGGCCATATACTAACTTCTAGGACAAGAGAGCCACTGCTGCTGATGGATACTTACCCCTCACTACCATGGCACCCCAATCATGGATCTCATAATCATGCCAGGAGGATATATCATGGACCTCTTGTTCTTGGGTATGGACCTCAACCTGGCAGATTTGGAAACTCAGAATTCTCATCTTACTGCAGGTTTTTACTAATCACATTACAGAATAGTGGTTTACAGGCCATATGTAAATTGGTCACTTGCTCATAATAGACCTTTTTATACAGGAAACCAGATTTCAGATTAGAAAATTTATTTGAAGAGAGAAGAGTTAAAACAAAAAGACATAATGATAAATGTTTCATTCAGTCTCCATGAGGAGTTAAAGGAGCTGGTCTCCATCTAGGGATATGTTTGATTTAGAGTTCTAATAATTCAGGGACTGAGCTCTAAGTTTTTCTTTCCCTTATCATTGCTGAAATGTGAGCAGAGTTCTTTTTTATGTACTTTCCTTGTTATATGTCTTTCCAGAAGCCCCTCAGATCATAACTTGCTTTTTTACCAGTAGATATCTTCCCAACACCTTTATTTGTATGTTGTAGTTGAGCACTTTAACAAATTGATATTCCATGTGTCATTACTAGAACCCTCTTTAATAGAGGGTATTCCTTCAACAACGTGTGCCTCTTGTCTACTTTTGACCACCACTGATCACTCATATATTGATCACAGTGATTGGAATGTGACCAGGGAACTCAGGAGATGGCCACTGACCTAAAATGCTCTCAAGGTAGCACCACTACTCTGAACAAGTGGCTTTGGTCAGAGACGGGTTGAGACAGCACATACTGAAGGCTAGAGAGTAACTGCATAGTGGGACCACACCCCCACCTTTCCATCCCTACTCGCACATGACAAATAAACTTTGTTTTGGAATTGAGAACTGACAGTGGACTGGACTGAGTAATTTATGTGGGAGAGACAATGTGAAACAGAGTTGCCAAGACTTGGATGTGTTTTGCAGCTGGGTTATGTTGATGGGGAAAGAATGGGATAGTTTCACACTGGTGCAGAGAAAACGATTCTAGACTTCAGTGGGCTAGATTCTAGGCCCGGACCTGCCACTGAATAACCTCTGGTAAGCTACCTTATCTTTCAGAGTCTGAACTGCTACTTTTTTTTCTTCTTTATGGGGTGGTATCTCCTAACTGGTTCTCTGTCTTTTTTTAATGTATTTTTATTGATTTCAGAGAGGAAGGGGAGGAAGAGAGAATAGAAACATCAGTGTTGATAGAAAATCATCGATCAGCTGCTTCCTGCATGCCCCCTACTGGGAATCAAGCCCGAAACCCAGGTATGTGCCCTGACAGTGAATCAAACTGGCCTCCTGGTTCATAGGTTGACCCCTGAGCCACACCAGGTGGGCCCTCTTCCTTTTTGTTTTTTTTAAAGGCCTTGGTTCACATGATCTTTACCTATAATGTTCTCCAATTTTATATATTTTGTATAATGTTGAGTTTGCTCTACAAAGAGTGCAAAGCACTGTACCAGACCCTGCTTTATACTCTGCTCTCTAGGAGTTCACAGCTACTACTGAAGCTAGACAAATAATGACAATGTAGTGTGATAAGTTCATATAGTGGACAGGACAAGTTAATGTAGTCTCACGAAGGAAACTGAACCAAGACCTATTATAGGTCAACAGAGGTTTCACAAAGAACTCCATGTGCCAGACTAGTATGGCAATGAGTGTGGATGGCTGAACTAATGTAGAAATGGTGAACATGAGTTCAAGTCACAACTTCACTTCCCTAAAGCATGTTCCTCAAAAGGGGCTAAAAAAATGTAACTTTATGGCTGAAAAGGTAAATTGTAGCTGGTATCTGTCAGCCTCTCTAAAAGAGCCATGCCATGGTACCATTAAGGACTGAACACATTGGGAAAGGGATCAAGGCATAGGCTCCAATCTTCAATCTATTGTAATCCCACCCACCTGTCATTCTTTTGGCACACATCCTGTTGGTGGCTATATCCATTGGCCAGGATCCTCAGGTTGCAAGCAATGGAAGCTGGCTCTAACTTTATCAAAACAGGAAACTGAAAGGATGTGGGGTGGCTCCTCAAATGGAAGGAAGGGATGAAGGACCAGCCTTTGGAAGGATAAGACCTGGGTCAGATCTTGAGAGTCCAGGGAACAGGAACTCCTGGAAGTCTCTTCAGGTCATATGTTTTGGGGTGGTAATGAACCAGTCATTCTTATTTCTTGTGTCCCTCAAGATTAAATTTCCCAGATGACAACTGTGAGCCTCAGATCCACCCTCTGGCCAGAGCACCTTGATCATGTGTTCCCTCAAAGTAACAGAGTGGGCATGGAATCCTCAAGGGGCAGTTGAAGTCCTGGGATAGAAGAGTAGGGGATGGTTGCTGATCAGACCACAGGAACAGAGACCCACCCCAGACCATCTCCACATGTTGCCCACTTTGGGATCCTTAAAGCCTCAGATATACCTGGCACTTAATAGGTATTCAAGATATGTGAACCTGCCTGCCCTGGCTGATTTGGCTCAATAGAGTGTTGGCCTATGGACCAAAGGGTCACAGGTTTGATTCCTGGTCAAGGGCATGTACCTCAGTTGCAGGTTTAATCTCCTGCCCCAGTTGGGCACATTCGGGAGGTAACTAATTGATGGCTCCCCTCCCCACGCCCCCCTCCACTCTCGCTTAAAATCAATGGAAAAAATATCCTCAGGTGAGGATTAAAAAAAAAAAAAGGTACGTGAACCTGCCCAATTTCCACCTCTGCCCTCTAAACTGAAGGCATAATTGTTTCCTTCCTCTCCTTAATCCCGGAGCACTTTGTTATTACTCTATAAAGCCAATTACAGTACCATGTTCGCCCTGGCTGGTGTTCCTCAGTGGTTAAGAGTGTCGGCCCCCATACTAAAGGGTTTGATTCCCTGGCCCCGGGAGGCAACTAATGTGTCTCTCTCACATCAGTGTCTCCCTTTCACTCTCTCTAAAAATCAATGGGAAAAAAATCCTTGGGTGAGGATTAAAAAATACAAACAAACATTATGTCAGAGTTTTATTTCAAAAGTTATTAGGTATTGTACCCTGGCCCATGTGGCTTGGTTGGGTGTCACCCTGTGCACTGGGGGGGTTGCCGGTTCCATTCTGGTCAGGGCACGTGTCCAGGTTGCAGGCTTGGTCCCCGGTGCAGGAGGCAGCCAATTGATGTTGCGCTCTCACATCGATGCTTCTCTCTCCTCTCTAAAAATCAATTTTGAAATCTTTTAAAAGTTTTTAGGTATTGTACAGAAAACAGTTTCCATGATGAAAGAGTTTGTTTTAAACAGGTAAACATACTTTTCTGCCTCTGTTCTTTCCTCCTTTAGTGGAAGAGATGTTCCTACTGTCCAAGGCTCGCCCCCTCCCAGAACCTTTCCTCTTGTACTTATCCCCTCGTATCTTCACTCTGTGTAGTTCCCATTTGCAGTTAATCATGCTCATAGAATTGTGAGAATACATGTAATGGACAATGCTTTGCACTCAGTAAACTCAATAAATGTTAGCTATTATTATGAAAGAACATTAGTCAGTTACACCTTTACTGGGGTTAGTTCTCAGGGAAGAATCACATAAAGAGAAAATGTTTTCAACTAAAAGGGAAAGGAGGCATACAGCACTCAGTAAGGATTTCAGGGGTCCTCAAACTTTTTAAACAGGGGGCCAGTTCACTGTCCCTCAGACCGGTGGAGGTCCGGACTATAGTTTAAAAAAAAACTAGTCGGCTGCTAAGCAACAGGCAGCGGCGGCAAAAACACCCGGCGGGCCGGATAAATGTTTTTGGCGGGCCGCATGTGGCGTAGTTTGAGGACCCCTGGATTAGATGTTATCATTGTTATTACCTTCTTCATAAGTGTTAGAGTTCAAGGCTCTTTCACCTTCTAACTTTATACACTCTGGGTGATTTTTATCCACTCTTCTGAGTTAAACCTTTTAAATACTGATGACTCTTAATTTCATATCTCCAGTTTTTCTGACCCCCAGACCCACTTAGATTTCTTTTTTCCTTCCTTCAACAATAAATGCAAAAGGTATCACAAGGGCTTGGGCCTTGGATTATCACTTAAGAGACAAATATTTAAACCAGCTATGTAGACACTTCATAGACATCTCAAGCTCAACATGCCTAAAATGCTCAACCCCACCTCCAGCCAGCTGTTTCTCTGTTCCTTCCAGGTTTAGTTCCACCATCTACCCAGATGCCCAAGACTGAAACCTAGGAGTGTTCCTGAACATGTCTCACCTCCCATACCTGTCCTAGTGCTGTTTCCCAAATATTTCCAATTGATGCATTCCTTCATTCTCACTACTGCTACTATAACCTAACTCATTGTCTTCTGTCTTTCTTCCCTCTATTTTTCACTACACACAAAGGCCAGAGTGATCTTTCTAAAGCAGATAAGTACTGTTTCACCAACTTTTCAGCTTGCACCTTTCATTTGCTTCCTCTTGCTCTTTCATGGTTTCCTCACTCATTACTTTTTCCCCTAGGCCTCTGCTCTTTTCCTCTGCTCCTCATGCTCAGCTCTCTACCTAGAATAGTTACCTACCTAGAAATAGCCCTCAGTGGGCTAATTCCTACTCTTATTAGTTATCAGCTTAAACATCACTTCCTCTAGAAAATCATCCTTATCATTAGGGCCTCTGCTATGTGCTCCGCTAGCTCTTATTTTCCCATATCATGGGACTCTTGGAATTTTCATTATTCAGTAAATATTTGCAAGCTATCCACTATTACTCATTATATGTAGGTGCTGTTTTAGGCATGGCGGACATAGCTTGCCTCAAGATTACATTCCAGTGCTGTAAAGGAAATAAACCAGGTAATGAGCTGGGGAGTAACAGAAAAGGAAGGCATACTGTGCGCATTGATCTGGTATCCAAAGGAAAAGAAAGACCTAGAGATGCAAAGCTGGGCAAGGAAGGTGTTCCATTAAAGTGTTTAGCAGATGCAAAGGCCAAGAAAGAAAGGGGTTGGATGTTTGACAAGGAGACCAGTGGACCCGGAGAGGAATGAGCTGTCTTAAGTTTGTTTGCGCTGCTGTAACACATAGACGGTGCTTATAAACAACAGACATTTATATCTCACAGTTCTGGAGGCTGGGAATTCCAGGATCAAGCACCCGCAGATTCTATGTTGTGAGGACCTGCTTGATGGTTCATAGACTGTCATGTTCTCGCTGTATCCTCACATGGCAGAAAGAGAAAGGGAGTTATCTGGGGTATCTTTATAAGAGCCATTGTCCTATTCATGAGGGCTCCACCTTCATGACCTAATCACTTCCCAAAGGCACCGCCTCCTATCACATTAGATGTTAGGAATTCAACATACAAATTGGGATGGGGGATACAATAATTAAGTCCATTGCAGATGTGATTGAAGAGGTATGTTAGGACTGGATCATCTAAAGCCCTTCAGATTGTGATAAGAAATTTGGATTTTATTCTAACTGCAATGGAAAGGCAATAAAGAGTTTAAAGTAGCCCTAGCTGGTTTGGCTCAATGGATAGAGCGTTGGCCTGTGGACTGAAGGGTCCCGGTTTTGTCTGGTCAAGGGCACATACCCGGGTTGTTGGCTCGATCTCCAGTTGGGGGCGTGCAGGATGCAGTTGATCAATGATTCTCTCTCATCATTGATGTTTCTATTTCTCTCTTCCTCTCTGAAATCAATAAACATTTATTTTTAAAAAAGTTTAAAGTAACATTTTAAAGAGTTTCCTCTGGTTGCAGAATGAATATTGAATCATTAGGGGACAAGAGTGGAAACAGGGAGATCAATAAAGCTGTTTCAATGGTGCGGAGAGGTGAGTAAAAGCACATACGGAGAGAAGTACCAGGTGTACCCGTTAATAATGCGGATTTTGTAATCAAAGAAAACACGATAATTTCAAGAGAAACATCAAAAGTGCTTTATTCAAAGTAATGTCCAT
>NW_005369984.1:86573-86987 GCF_000412655.1 Myotis brandtii
TTAACGGTTTCACCTGGTTTTAGAAGCTCATAATACACCACACCTTCCTGATCCCACCAAACGCAGAGCATTGTCTTCTTTCTGAAGAGATTTGGCCTTGCAGTCGATCTTGATGGTTGACCTGGATCAACCCACGATTTTATGCATTTGGGATTCTCAAAATAAATCCCACTTTCATCGCCAGTCACAATTCGATGCAAAAAAGACTTTCTTTTGTGCCGTTGAAGCAATATTTTACTGATGACTTTTTCAGTTTTCCATTTTTTCTTTCGTTCAGTTGATGTGGCACCCATTTTCCTTCCTTTAAAATCTTTCCCATTGCTTGTAAACGATCGGAAATTGTTTGCTGAGCAACATTTAATCGTTCTGCAAGTTGTTTTTGAGTTTGACACGCATCTTCATCCAATAATGCTT
>NW_005369984.1:87278-108819 GCF_000412655.1 Myotis brandtii
AAGTTTTGAAGCTTGCTGTCAATACAACAAAATAGCATACATATCAAATTGCATATATATCATCATATGTGTAACTATCTTTTGAAAAAAATCAGCATTATTAACCGGTACACCTGGTAGTTGAATTAAAACTATTATATTTGGAGGCAGGACTGACAGGACATTCTAACAGATTAATAGAGACATTGTGGGAAAGAAAAATCAAGGGAGACTTCTAGAGTTTTGGCTTGAACAATTGAACTAGAGGCCATTTAATGAGTAGAAGATGGGAATAGAAGAACTTGGGAGTGGATCCAGGTTTTTGTTTGAATGTCTAGGAGTATCCAGTGGGCAGCCCAATGTACTTGTCCAGTGTTGTTCTAGACCAGTGTTGGCAAACTTATTCTATAAGGGACTAGACACTAAATATTAGACTTTGCATGCCAAGATGCAAAATCAAGGATATTATATAATCACATAAAAATTAAAGAAAAATCACAAATTTTTTATTGACAGAATTCAAAATATAACAGTACATTTCTTTTTTTGGTAGTATAGGTCTGCTGCTTAATTGGGATTCAAAGTTAGTGTTCCCTACCATCAAAGCCAATTGCAAATGTTTATCTGTTAATGCTGATCTATAATGAGATCTTATATATTTCATCTTTGAAAATGTCTTCACACAGATAGGACTGCTAAATACTGATATCATTCCAAGAGCATATGATCTTTTTTTAATCCTCACCCAAGGATATTTTTCCATTGATTTTTTCCCCCCTCCATTGATTTTTTAGAGAGAATGAAAGGGAGGGAGGAGGAGTGGGGGAAAGAGAAACATTGATGTGAGAGAGACATGATTGGTTGCCTCCCGCACTCCCCCTGACCCAGGCCAGCGATTGAACCTGTAACCATGGTATGTGCCCTTGATTGGGAATCGAACCCATGACGCTTAGGTCCTTAGGGTGATGCTCTAACCACTGAGTAAACTGGCTAGGGCCAAGAGCATATGGTTTTAATTGAGCATATTCAACACTTGAAAGGCATTTATAGAACTCTGTTATATTCTTCTCTTGATACTTGCCTTTTATCATTACGTTGTAGATAAATCACATCCAATTGATGGTTAGATGGAAACTCCTCAATTGTGAAATTAAATATAGAATTTTTTTTGCGCTTGCAGTGAGGTCCAGAAAACACTGCTGGGACTGTAGCTTGAGCTCAGAAAAATCTACCAGCTGCAAATTTCTGTGGAAATGGAGATCTTGCTTTTTGTTTTAACCTTGGATAGCGCAGGAAGTGTGCATAATAGCTTGATAATATCTGCAATTCTAGAATTTTTTTTTGCACTTGGCAGTGAGGTCCAGAAAACACTGCTGGGACTGTAGTTTGAGCTCAGAAAAATCTACCTGCTGCAAATTTCTGTGGAAATGGAGATCTTTTTGTTTTAACTTTTGATAGCACAGGAAGTGTGCATAATAGCTTGATAATATCTGCAATTTAAACAACTTTAATGACTTGGCTGCAATATGTTTCACATATAACCACTGTTTGTTTTGTAATTTTAGATTAAATTCATTAAGAAACATTACCACATCTGCAGCAAGTGTGCACTGACAGATGAATGGATAAACAAAATGTGATATACACATAAAATGGAATGTTATTCAGTCTTAAAAAGGAAGAATATCCTAATCCTGGATAGTGTGGTTCAGTTGATTGGAGCCTCGTCCTGTGCACCGAAAGGTGGCGGGTTCAATTTCTGGTCAAGGCACATGCCCCGTTATGAGCCCAATTCCCGATCCGAATGTGTATGGGAGGCAACAGATCCCTATCTCTATCTCATCTCTATCTCCCTTTCTCTCTCTAAAATCAATAAATAAAGGGAAGGAAATTCTGAAAGGAAGGAAATTCTTATATATGCTACAATATGACTGAATCTTGAAGACATGCTAAGCAAAATAAGCCAGCCACAAAAGGACAAATACTTTATGAATCCGCCCTAGACAAAGGACTGAGAGCAGTCATGTTCATAGAGACAGAAAGTAGCATGGTGGTTGCCAGCGGTTGGGCAGAGGGAAATGAGTTATTGTTTAATGGGTACAGAGTTTCAGTTCTGAAAGATGAAAAAAAGTTCTGCAGAGGATGGTGGTGATGGTTGCACAACAATGTCAATGAACTTAATGAACTATACACTTAAAAATGGTTTAGGCCTGACCAGGTAGCTCAGTTGGTTAGAGCGTTGCCCCCAATATACCAAGGTTGTGGGTTCAATCTGGTTTGATCCTTAGGGCACATACAAGAATCAACCAATAAATTCATAAATAAGGGGTACAACAAATCAATATTTCCTCTCTTCCTCTCCCTTCTCTCTCAAACCAATAAATTAAAATTTAAAAATGGTTTAAATGGTAAGTTTTATGTTATATATATTTTGCAACAATAGAAATCAATAAATCAATAAACCACTAATGATCGAAAGGACCTACGTATTGGGCATTAGTGGCTGCTAACACCACAAAAAAGAAACAGCCAGACATTATTTGCTTCTTATAAAAAACACCACCAACACCTATTAATTAGTCTGGCCCAAAATACTGAACTTGAATGTTCGAGTCTCAAGATATAACTACCAATTCACAGAAAGTGCAGAGGGCAGAGAAACGTTAAACCACACCACCGTGATCAATCTGCAAAACAGACTGTAAGAAATACTAAGGATTTCTTAGTATTTATACTAATGCATTTTCTTTCTTTTTTCTTTTTTTTTTTTTTGTTGTTGTTGTTGTTAATCCTTACCTGAGGATATTTTTCCATTGATTTTTAGAGAGAGTGGAAGGGGAGAGAGAAACACTGATGTGAAAGAGATACATCCATTGGTTGCTTCCCACATGGGGATCGAGCCTGCAACTGAGGTATCTGCCCTTGACCATAGTCAAACCTGGGACCTTTCAGTCTGCGGGCTGATGCTCTATCTACTGAGCCAAACTGGCTAGGGCGACAATGCATTTTCTTCATTAAAAAAATTGCAAGGAGAAAAAGGGATGGAGAGAAACCTATGGTTTGAAATATTTTAAAAGACATATTAGCCAATTATATTGTGTGGCCCTTACTTGGATCATAGTTTTTAAAAGAAATCTAAAGAAAATGTATGGCTTTTATGAGACAAGTGGGGATACAACCATTGACTGGACATTTGATGATATTAGGAGTTACTGTTAAAATTTTTAGTTATAGAGAAGAAAAAAATTTTTTAGTTGTAATAGTGTATTGTGGTTAAAATTTGAAAAGGGCTCTTATTTTTTTATGGCATTGATTTTTTTGTGATTAGATAAATGTATCCATAGTTATGGATTGAATAAAAATGCCAAATATATGAGCTCTAGATAACTGTATAAACTAAGTGATACCTTGTGTATTTATAGTCCATTTTTAAGAGATTGAGAAATAAATTCAGAAATAGCTATACACTTTAAGAATGTCTATTTAGGTATTTTATATTACAAATACATTCTGGTTTGTGTTCTCGTCAAACTTAATAAAACTTTCTGCTTGACTATTAAAATAATCATTGTTCCATGTATTGATGTAGAAAGCTAACCAGCATATAGTGAGGGAAAGAAGCAGAGTGCAGAATAGTATATAAAGCATGCTATCTACACTAATAAAAGAGAAACATGGTAATTAGCGTACGACCGCTTTGTGCACCGGGCCTCTAGTGTTTTATATGAAAGACAGTTAGGATTGGAAGCAAAGATTTGCTTACATTTGCAAGAAAAAAGCACTGCTAGAATAAGCAAGAAACCAATAAAAATGGGGAAAGAAGTTAGGTAAGTCCAGAAACAAGACTAGTGTACTCTAAGACCCCTCTATGTGTACTTTGACGTATTCCATTACCTAATCTATAATAATAAAAGCATAATATTCTAATTAGACCGGACGTCCTTCCGGACATCCTTTTTTCCAGACAAAGCCGCAGTGGGTGGGGACTGCGGCAGAGGTAGCAGAGGCCCCCAGCTGGGGCGGCAGCGGGCAGGGGTCAGGGCCAAGGCCCTTGCACAAATTTTGTGCATCGGGCCTCTAGTCAAAAATAAAAGAAAAAATTTTAATTCTTTTAATTTAAGCACAGATGAACCATATTAACTTGGCAACATAATCACATAGAGTTAATTCTAAAGATTTTACATGCTTAATGGGATGTACTGTAAGGTCAAAAATCTCCAACTGAAATTTCAAACTTTAAACCCTTAAATATTAAATATAATTGCTTAAATTTTAAACTCTCAGAAGTTATATTGTTTGTAGTATTACCAATTCTGAAGTTTTGAAAATACAGTATTTTCTTATAAATAGGTTAAAGGACATCAGTGATTATATTAGTAAGGAATCAATATTTTAGAATAAAAGATATACTATTATATAACCAAGGAAACTAAGTGAAAACATAATAATATTAAAAATCAATATGAACTCATTAATTGAAATGGATGTCTGATGGTGGAGCAAAGATGTATTGGCCAGCAAAACGAGAAGATACCTTCAGACCAAAAGATGAAGCAGGCAACTCTATAGAATGCAACGGAATTTATTACAGGGTAATATACTTACAGGAAGATTGGGCTGGAGCAGACTGACAGTCCAGCAGTTTTGCGCAAATTATTCTTCTCTAATTATACTTGTTAAATAGTATAACCTTGGTACTAATGAATGACAAGAAAAAGGGACAAAGAATGCAGGACCTCCTGGTGGTCTTGTGATAGATGATTGTTTATAATCCATAGTCTTACCAGTTTGAAATTTATGTTGATTGTCATGCTATTCTGGGTGTTACAATAATATTCATGGCTACATCTTAAGGAACACAGATAATCAACTAGCAAGCGTTGGTGTGCTTGCTAAGGACAGTGAGGGTGCTCAAATATCACAGCATGAAAGGACAAAAATGGAGATGGTTTTGTTCACATCTACTATACAATGGACTAGAAGCAATGAGCAGTCCTAGTGCCCATGTTGTAATCTCTAATCCCATTCCCCATTACAACAAAGTATGGATTCTTCCAAAAATCTCTGATTCCAGGTCTAGAGCAGGCACTTTACAAGGTATACCTAGGACACTTTTTTGTGTGTCAAGAAGCCAGAAAGCTTTTGAAGATAATGTCATGTCAAAAGGACCCAGGAGCCCATATGAAAGTGTCCCCACTGAACAAAGTTGTGACAATCTGAGAAACTCAAAGAATAATGATTATATTGAACACATTGAATCAATGAACACTCATTATTTTATACTGAGACTCAAAATGAGAATAAGTCAAGAAGTCTCATTTGTTACCATTTGAGGCAACTATTAAAACAGGAACTTATTTAGAAAATTGTCAATTAAAAATATTAAGCATTTATTTTGCTCTCGCAATAAAAATGTATTTTAGGATAACCAAAAGTCCTAGTTAATGAAGAAAAAAGTCACAGAATTCTAGTTAAACAATATAAGAGAAATAAAGGAGGAACCAAGATGGCGGTGTAGGTAAACGCCTGTACTCACTACCTCCCACAGCTATATTAAAATTACAATTAAAATACAGAACAACTATTGCCCTGACCGGTTTGGCTCAGTGGATAGAGCGCGGCCTGTGGACTGAAGGGTCCTGGGTTTGATTCCAGTCAAAGGCATGTACCTTGGTTGCGGGCACATCCCTAGTGGGGAGTGTGCAGGAGGCAACTAAATCGATGTTTCTCTCTCATCGATGTTTCTAACTCTCTATCCTCTCCCTTCCTCTCTGTAAAAAAATCAATAAAATATATATAAAATAAAATAAAATACAGAACAACTATCATTCAGAACCACCTGAAATCTGGCTGAATGGAAGTCCTACCACTAGAGAAGTAAAGAAGAAAGCACATTGAGACTGGTTGGAGGGGCAGAGGGGCAGAATGGGCTGGTTCGACATTCACGTGTGGCATTTGTTTTAATTGGGAGGGATATCTCCAAGACTTCCTGTGAGAAGCAGGGTCCCAGCCACACACCATACCCCCAGCCCAGGGTTCCAGAGCTGGGAAGAGAAGTCCCTGTAATTTCGGGCTGTAAAAACAAGTGGGATTGTGGCCTGCACATGAACTTATATGGTCTCACTTCCTTTGAGCTCCAGCTCCAGGCGGAGGCTTTTAGGGAATCCAGGGACATATGAGGAGGAAATGAACTGTCTGACATTGGGGCAGGAACTCAGGGGCAGCTTTCTTCCTGCAAGCACGGGTCATTGTTCCTGTGCTGGGACCTCCCCCATCACAGAGATGGCTGGCTGCCATATCTGAGTTTCCATCAACATGGCCCACACTATTCACTCTCCTCTGGTGATTCCTAAGCCCTGCCCCATCCAATTTGCAGCCCCACCCAAGCAGTTTGCAGCTGCTTTTCCATATGTTCTGGCTCAGGCTTCAGACTTTGCTAAAATCTCTTAAACAAGCAGCAACTACAGTCAGTGTGCCCCAAACCTATCAATAAAAGGCCCAAGACCTGGCACTAGCGCCAGCCTGCTTTGCTTCACAACTGGGCCTCACCTGGGCACTTCCTAGCTCAGTGATGGCGAACCTTTTGAGCTCGGTGTGTCAGCATTTTGAAAAACCCTAACTTAACTCTGGTGCCGTGTCACATAATTTTTGATATTTGCAACCATAGTAAAACAAAGACTTATATTTTTGATATTTATTTTATATATTTAAATGCCATTTAACAAAGAAAAATCAATAAAAAAATTGAGTTCGCGTGTCATAGGTTTGACATCACTGTCCTAGCCCAATACAAGTAGCAGCCATCTGCAGAACTCTCTGTAGCTCTTGCCAGGTGGCCCCAGGCAGTGGCTGATTTTGCACCTCCTGGTAGGTCCCAGAGTCAGTGCACTCAGGGGACAACTTCAGACCATACCAGATTAAAACTCTACACATTCACAAGCGACACTCAAGGGGCAGACTCAGTGAGCATCGAAGCCCCATAGGCTGCTCCATAGGAGTGTCTCCTGCACAGCAGCTCTTCTACTATAGTCACAAATGGTCCTCAGCCAATTGGCTGGGAGGTCAATTCCTCCCAGTGACACCAACAGAAATCAAGGCTCAATCTCAACAAACTGTGCACACAACCCATACAGGAGTGCATGTAGAGTGCCCAGCTCAGGTGACTGGGGAGAGTGAGCCACTGGGCTCTACAGGACACCTAATACACAGGCTACTCTACCAATTCCAGGAGACATAACAGCTCTACGTAATACATAGGAACAAACACAGGGAAGCAGCCACAATGCAGAGACAAAGAAACATGTTACAAATGAAAAAAAATGGGAGCAAGCAAACTACTGGATACAGAGTTCAAAACCATGGTTATAAGCTTACTCAAGGACCTTAATAAAAGCTTCAAGGGACTTAATGAAAGCCTCAATAGAATTAATGAGAGCATTAAGGGACTTAGTGAGACCAAAGGATCTTAGTGAGAATGTCCAAGACATAAAAATGACCAGTCAGAAATTAAGCACACACTAACTGAAATAAGAATTTACAGGGATTCAGAGGTAGAGTAGAGGATTCCAAGAATCAAATCAATGATTTGGAATATGAGGAAGCAAAAACACCCAATCAGAAGAGCAAAAAGAAAAAAGAATCCCAAAATATGAAGATAGTGTAAGGAGCCTCTAGGATAACTTCAAGCATACCAACATTTGCATTATGGGGATACCAGAAGGAGAAGAGAGAGACCAAGATATTGGAAACCTATTTGAAGAAATAATGACAGAAAACTTCCCCTACCTGGTGAAAGAAATAGACTTACAAGTCCAGGAGGCTCCGATAGTCCCAAACAAGAGGAACCCAAAGAGTCTCACACCAAGACACATCATAATTAAAATGCCAAGGGTTGAAGACAAAGAGAGAATCTTAAAAGCATCAAGAGAAAAGCAGTTAGTTACCTGCACGGGAGTGCCCATATGACTGTCAGCTGATTTCTCAACAGAAACTTTGCAGGCCAGAAGGGAGTGGCAATAAATATTCAAAGTGCTGAATATCAAGGACCTACAACCAAGATTACTCTACCCAGCAAAGCTATCATTTAGAATTGAAGGTCAGATAAAGAGCTTCACAGGCAAAAAAAGCTAAAGGATTTCATTACCACCAAACCAGTATTACATGAAATGTTGAAAGGTATTCTTTAAAAAAAGGAAGATGACGAAGAAGAGAAAGATAAAAAAATATGAACAATAAAATGGCAATAAATACATATCTATCAACAATTGAATAAAAAAATTAAAATAAACAAACAAGAAATCTAATGAATGGTGTGGCTCAGTGGTTGAGCATCGACCTATGAACCAGAAGGTCACAGTTCGATTCCCCGTCAGGGCACATGCCAGGGTTGAGGACTCGATCCCCAGTAGGCGGCATGCAGGAGGCAGCCAATCCATGACTCTTTCTCATAGTTGATATTTCTATCTCTCTCTCCCTCTCCCTTTCTCTCTGAAATCAAGAAACATTAAAAGAAATCTAATGAACAAAAGAAACTGATGAATTAAATAGAATCAGAGGCATAGAGACATGGAACAGACTGACATATCTCAGAGGGAAGGGAGGTTGGGGGGTGGAAAGAGATTAACCAAAGATCTTATATGCATACTGGTATATGCATTACCTATGTACACAGATAATAGCGTGGTGAAGGCCTGGGGCGGGGTGGGAACCAGGTGGAGGGAGGCAATGGAGGGAAAAAATATTTCAACAATAAAGATTTAAATAAATAAATTTAAATTGATACAAAAAAGAATTAGAAAAAATTTCACAAACTTCCAAAAAATTACTGATTCAGGCAAGGATTATCAATTGGTGTTAAAACCAATAGGTAAGTGATGGTTGTAAACACTCATCTAGAGCCAAAGTACCACCACACATTTTCCTTTCTAGTCTCAAGAGGGAACTGTTAACTGTAAATCAAGTGATCACACTGTCACCACCCTAAGCTAGGGGGTAAATCTTAGCATTACAAATAGTTGATTACGCATCTTCTAACAGAATGCAACATTAAGTACACAGCAATATAATTATGTGCCTTTATTCTTTCAGTACCTTGTATCCCAGTTCAGGTATCCCTCAGAAGATCTAATTCATTCCTAAAAACATGTTGGATAGTGAATTTTTAGGTAGTGGGTGTCTGTGCGGCATTATCATTATAATTATTATCATTATTATTGATTTCAGAGAGACGGAGGGAGGAGAGAGGTAGAAACATTGATCAGCTGCCGCCTGCGAGCCCCGTACTGGGGATTGAGCCTGCAACCCAGGCATGCACCCCAACTGGGAACCGAACAGGACCTGTGGGTTCATGGGTCAATACTCAACCATTGAGCCACACTGGCCAGGCCTGTACAGCATTATTTTTATTTATTTATTTATTTATTTATTTATTTATTTATTTATTTATTGTACAGCATTATTTTAAATGGGAAAAACACTACAATATAGATGTAATGATCAACCAGGTATTTCTGCTTAATATAAGGCCTTAAAACACCAGTTACCTAATTGGCCAACACTTAATTGACTCATTAATGAGTTTATTTGTGCAAGAGCATAACAGGATACAAATCATGTTTTCCTTTTAAGTGCAACAAATGTGTGCTATAATGTAAATGAACAGTGAAATACTAGTAATGCTAAAGACACATAATGAAGGCAAATAACACTTAGCAATAATAAAATAAACAAGGCAAGGTTTTAAACATGGTTACTGAAGATTGCAGGTTTCCTGGGTGAGGTTTGGAGGTGAGAGGGGCTGAGGCTGTAGTCGATGCTGCCAGTTGAGCGGTGGGTAAAGGTGAATGAGCTTCAGGAGTGAGTGAACGGTCAATGTCAGGTTCGCCCATGTCCGGATCCAGGAAGCTGGTGGATGGTCTGCTTGCCTTGGCAATGGAGTCTTCAGAAGTGAATCATCTTGTGAAAGTACTGACAAAGCATGACAAGAAACTCAAAAGGGCCAAAATGGGCAAGTGTTACATTCCCCTGTCGTGCTATGATTCTGAGAACCCTACCTAGACTGTGCTGGAAATTGCATTTTTTAATATGATTTTTCTGCTCTTGTCACGATTATGATCTTTTGCAAGCCACAGAAATCGTTCTGTCTACATGATCTAAAATTTCCTTGAAACATTTTTTGTCAAGTATTAGTGGCTCCTTGTATTAGTCTGTAGGGCTGCCATTACAAACGACCACAGGCTGTGCGGCCTAAACAGCAGATAATTACTTTCTCACAGTTCTGGAGACCGGAAGCTCAAGATCAAGATGCTGGCAAACCTGAGACTTGCAGACCACCGCCTTCTCACTGGGTCCTCACGTGGCCTTTCTCTGTGCGTGGACACTCGTGGTATCTCTATTCTTATGCGGACATCAATCCTGTTGGATTAGGGCCCGCCCTTGGGGCCTCATTTAGCCTTACCTCTCTAAAGGCCCTGTTTCCAAATGCAGTCACATTGAGCGTTAGGGCTTCAACACATGAATTGTGTGGGGACACATTTCAGTCCATGACATTCCTCTTCTTCCAACTCAATTCTTTCCAGTGTTATTCCTCCCAATGGAATGTATTTCTTGGAAGGATCTTGATAAACTTTCCATGATCAACTTCATTTAAATAATGTTTTTATTTTCTCACACACAGGAAGTAAGGTATTCATAGTAAATGAAATTGTGTGCCTGGCCATGTATATGTCTTTATGCTTTCACCTCTTAAAAAACTTTATCACTTTCAATATAGATGTACACTCATGCCTTTCCCTTCCCTCTCTTCTCCCCCCACAGGCACACATCTCCTAAACTCTAAGGGACCCCACAAGCCTTGCAATCAGGGAGCAATGGGCAGTGGCAGCTTGTCCCAGGCTAATCCCCTGAACCTGTCCCGAAGGCCCTTTTCTCTGACTTCTCAGTGAGCCAAAGCAGCCCAGCCTGCGCTCACCTGTTGCTTCTTCTGTCCTAAGTCCTTCCTTGTTTCACTGTCCCCAGCTTTAATAAGCATACTCCCAAAATCACCTGGACTCCTGTGTGAACTTTTCCTGAATGAAGTCAAGAACCCACACACTACTGGCCGGCCCTGGGCAGACCCACTCAGGGAAAGGTAGGTCCCCTTGCTGGTAACAAAAGTTCATGTACAGTGTATTAGTACTTCATACATTTTTATGTATGAATAATCTATACTAATAAAAGGGTAATATGCTAATTAGGGCAGACATCTTCTGGACCACCTTCTGGACATCCTTCTGGACAAAGCTGCAGTGGCTGTGAAGGGCCCAGGCTCAGGCTGGCAGTGGGGGCAGCAGCGGGATAATGGGGGCGGCGCCTTCCCCTGATCTGCCAGGTTGCCTCCCTCAGAGGGAGGCCAGACTGCAGCTTAGGCCAGGGCCGAGGCAGAGGCGGTTAGGGGCAATCAGGCCGGTAGGGGAGCAAGTTAGGGGCAATCAGGCCAGCAGAGGGGCAAGGTAGGGGCGATCAGGCAGGCAGGCAGAGAGGTTAGAGGCGATCAGGCAGGCAGGCAGGTGAGCGGTTAGGAGCCAGCGGTCCCGGATTGTGAGAGGGATGTCTGACTGCCAGTTTAGAGCGGGCCTAACCCGGCAGTCGAACATCCCCTGAGGGGTCCCAGATTGGAGAGGGTGCAGGCTGGGCTGAGGGACCCCCACTCCCCCGTGCATGAATTTTGTGTACTGGGCCTCTAGTCCTATATAATAAAAGGCTAATATGCAAATTTTCCCCTCGGGAGTTCGACTGACAGGGAGTTTGACCGCTTGCTATGACATGTGCTGACCACCAGGAGATGGCGTGGAATGAAGGAAGGCCTAGCCAGCAGCCAGAAGGCCCTGATTGGCCCTGATCTCTGGCCAGGCCTAGGGACCCTACCCATGCACGGATTTCATGCAACGGGCTTCTAGTACATAAAATAAATACATAAAAACAATGCATTTTATGTCTGAATAATACACCACGTTCTGTTTATCCATAATATAACATTTGGGTAGTTTCCACCTTTTGACTGCAGTGGATAATGCTGCTGGGAACATTGATGAACAAGTATCTGTGTAAGTCCTTGTTTCTCATTCTTTTGACTATATACCCAGAAGTGGAATTGGTGGATCATATGGTAATCTGTTTAAATTGTTTTTGAGGAACTGCCATTTTGTGTTCCACAACAGCTGCACCATTTTACATTCCCACCAATATTTGCTCATCTTATTTTTGTGTGAAGCCTGAATTTATTTCAATTTTAAAATGCTCAAGAGACTTTTAAAAGGCCCAAAGGTGTCCAGGTTAATTTAAATCATCCTGAGGTGGTGTCTGTCAGTTTTCCTTTTGTGAGGCATCAAATTGATCCTGGTTAATGAAACACCTCGATAACTCTGGTTGGATCATGGCGACTTCCTGTGACTCCCAGTATCTGTCATAAATGGCCATCAGGTTATGAACAATGAAAAACGTTAATACCCAAAGTAATCGTCTGCAGATTCTACTTGAATATCCTTTCTCATGATTCTTCGCAACCAGGCCCAGTGATGGTCAGTTTGAGTAGCGGAGATCATGATGAGTGTCATCAGCAAAGACTGGTATTAAATCAGCTCTTTCAGAAAGAAACCAGCAAACACCCTCCGAGATGAAACACCAAAACATTTCGCCCACTTTAAAATTGGGTTTTTTATCTTTTGGTTGTTGAGTATTCTGGATAATATGTATATATTCAAGTATTTTCCATTCTATGGGTGGTCTCATTCTCTTGATAGTGTCTTTTGATGCACAAAATTTTAAAATTTTGATGAGGTTCACTTATCTATTTTTTGTGTTTTTTTGCACTGGTGTCATATTTCAGAAACCATGAACAAATCCAAAGTCATGAAGGTTTCCCCCTAAGTTAGCTTCTAAGGTTTTTATAGTTTTAGCTCTTAGTTTTAGGTCTTTAATCAGTTTTGAGTTAGTTTTTGTATATTGTATTGGGTAAGTTTCCAAATTCATTATTTTGCATGTAGATGCTTTGTCAGTGTGTGTGTTTCTTGAATCTGTAGTTTGATGTTTATTAATGACTGGAGAAATTCTCAGCCATTATTCTATCAAATGTTGCTTCTGCCACATTCTCTTTCTTTTCTAGAACTCCAGTTGCACCTATATAACACTTTTTACCATTTCTTATATGTTTTCTTCTGCTCTTTTTGTGTTTTTCATCTTTTCATCTCTCTGTTTCAGTCTGGATATTTTCTACGAACCCATATTCCTGTTCACTAATCTCTCTTCAGCTGAGTCAGTTCTGCTGTCAAATTATTAAGTTATTAATTTCATTTATTGTATTTTACATTCTAGAATTTCAATTTTATTTATTTTATATATGCCAATTTTGTAAAATTCTCTATTGTGTCATCTTTTTATTTTTATTTTTTATTGATTTCAGAGAGAAATGGAGAGGGAGAGAGAGATAAAGAAACATCAATGATGAGAGAGAATCATTGATCGGCTGCCTCCTGCAAGCCCCACACTGGGGATCGAGCCCACAAAACAGGCATGTGACCTGACCAGAAATTGAACCATGACCTCCTGGTTTATAGGTCAAACCTCAACCACTGAACATCACAGGCTGGGCAAAATTTTGTTTGTTTTTATTTTTATTTAGCCTTTCTTGTTCTTGGTGGGAAGGTTAGTCTGCCAGTCCATCACAGCTTAAAGAGACAGTCCCGCCGAAACCGGTTTGGCTCAGTGGATAGAGCGTCGGCCTGCAGACTGAAGGGTCCCAGGTTCGATTCCGGTCAAGGGCATGTACCTTGGTTGTGGGCACATCCCCAGTGGGAGATGTGCAGGAGGCAGCTGATCGATGTTACTTTCTCATCGATGTTTCTAACTCTCTATCTCTCTCCCTTCCTCTCTGTAAAAAATCAATAAAATAAAAAAAAGAGACAGTCCCTTCACTTTGCACCCCTTTCCTTGCCATATATTTCATGTTATTTCTAGCTAATTGACATCTTTCTTTAAGTGTTTGTTGTCTGTGTTCTGTCACTACAATATGAGCTTCATGAAAATGGGCAGTTGATTGTCTTGTTCATCACTGTGATGCCAGGACCTAAAACAGTGGCTGGTATATAGTAGGGCATCAATAAATATTTTTAAACTAGAGGCCTGGTGCATGGCTGGGGGAGGGCGGGTGTCCCTCAGCCTGGCCTGCGCCCTTTCGCAATCCGGGACATCCCTCTCACAATCTGTGACCGCCCACCCCTAACCGCTTGCCTGCCTGCCTGCCTGCTCAGTGCACATCATAGCGACCGATTGTTCTGGTCGTTCCGGTCGTTCCACCATAACGGTTGCTTGGGCTTTTATATATATAGATGTTATAGTAGCCTTACAAATAAGTTGTAAAAAACATACCTTCTTGGAACGACAGAAGATGGCGGCATAGGTAAACACCGGAGACTGCTGCTGCAAACAACCACTTCAAAAATACAACTAAAAGATGGAACGGACATCACCCAGAACCACAGGAAGGCTGGCTGAGGAGAGACTCTTCAACTAGAAGGAAAAATAACAGCACACCGAGGCTCAGAGGAGGCGCAGTGTGGAAAAAACTCAGGTGCGGAGGTGCGCGCGCAAAGCGGGCTGGTGGCTGAGAGCGCGGTTGTCGTTTTCGGTCAGGGGGGAGTCTCAGACTCTGAGCTCCAGATACGGGCGAATCGCTGGGGACTCGGACCCAAACGGGAGAAGCGGGAGTGTCTGGCATCAGTTGGAAGGCAGCTTTCCCTCCGAGGTTTGCAGCGGTTCCGGGGGTTCTGAGAAGCAGAGCCTCTGGGAACAGGACTGAGGGCACCATAACGGCTCCCTCCGCCCGCCCTGTTGAGCCCGCCCCGCCCAAGCCCTGCGCAGAGCCATTTGCCGGATCGCCTCAGGCAAAGGCTAGATTAGCACCTCCCCAGAGGACAGAAGTTTTCCGCGGCAGACACAGCTGATTCACACAGCCAGTCGGCCTGGTGGTCAAATCCCTCTAGTATTAACTACAACAATCAAGGCTCAACTAGAACAAGACTGCGCACAAAGACCACTAGAGGGTGCACCAAGAAAGCATAAAAAATGCGGAGACAAAAAAACATGACAGAAATGGAGGATATAGAGCTAAAAATCGCAATTTTGAGGGCTTGCAAAAATGTGCTAGAAGCTGTCAATAAACTTGAGGAGAGAGTCACGAAAACTAATGAGACCCTCGATGCTATGATAAAGAACCAACTAGAAATTAAGCATACACGGACTGAAATAAAGAATATTATACAGACACCCAATAGCAGACCAGAGGAGCGCAAGAATCAAGCCAAAGATTTGAAATGCGAAGAAGCAAAAAACACCCAACCGGAAAAGCAAAATGAAAAAAGAATCCGAAAATACGAAGATAGTGTAAGGAGCCTCTGGGACAGCTTCAAGCGTACAAACATCAGAATAATTGGGGTGCCAGAAGATGAGAGACAGCAAGATATTGAAAACCTATTTGAAGAAATAATGGCAGAAAACTTCCCCCACCTGGTGAAAGAAATGGACTTACAGGTCCAAGAAGCGCAGAGAACCCCAAACAAAAGGAATCCAAAGAGGACCACACCAAGACACATCATAATTAAAATGCCAAGAGCAAAAGACAAAGAGAGAATCTTAAAAGCAGCAAGAGAAAGAGACTCAATTACCTACAAGGGAATACCCATACGACTGTCAGCTGATTTCTCAACAGAAACTTGGCAGGCCAGAAGGGAATGGCAAGAAATATTCAAAGTGATGAATACCAAGAACCTACAACCAAGATTACTTTATCCAGCAAAGCTATCATTCAGAATTGAAGGTCAGATAAAGAGCTTCACAGATAAGGAAAAGCTAAAGGAGTTCATCACCACTAAACCAGTATTATACGAAATGCTGAAAGGTATCCTTTAAGAAGAGGAAGAAGAAAAAGGTAAAGATACAAATTGTGAACAACAAACATGCATCTATCAACAAGTGAATCTAAGAATCAAGTGAATAAATAATCTGATGTACAGAATGAACTGGTGATTATAATGAATCAGGGACATAGAAAGGGAATGGACTGACTATTCTTGGGGGGGAAAGGGAAATGGGAGATGCAGGAAGAGACTGGACAAAAATCGTGCACCTATGGATGAGGACAGAGGGTGGGGTGAAGATTTAATTAAAAAAAAAAAACATACCTTCTTTTTTTTTTCCTGGACCTGCTTATATAAACACTATAGGAAGGTGGCTGAGAGCACATGCCAGTTATCTGTTTATTAACTCTCAGCTCCAAATTCATGCTTCAGTGCTTGCTCTGCAGTAATGCACTGGACTGTGTAAGCATTTCTTCTCTGCGGTGAGCATGATAGAGCGGGCACAGGAGGACTATGCAGGAGGAAGGGAGTTTTTCTTCCTGGTTCCAATGCAATTTGCTTTCTGCTTCTGCTCCGTGATCTATCAGCAATGTGAACATGTGTGTGTTTGGAGGCAGGGGAACCAGCCAGGCATGCTCTGCTCCAGCTGTGTGCTAGGCAATGCAGGCCCTCAGCCACCATGAAGCCCCAGTGAGGGCCACGTGATCACTTGCTGCTGCCCTCCCAATGCAGATACAGCACACTGCCGGCCTCATGCCCAGGGTGGTGCCCTGACTCCCTCTGCGTGCTCACCCACCAGCCTCAGCTCACTGCACCCGGGAGGGTTGTTTCCTGTTTGCTTGGTGATTGCTAACTAGCTCTGGCCTGGGCAGCCCAGCACACTTTTCTGCCTTCCAGTGAGCTGCAAACATACCTTCTCCATTAGGGCCTGACCCGCAGCCTTGGGGACTCTCCCTCAGTTCTAAGATACTTTTTAGAATCTCCTTCACATCTTTATCGTTACTATCTTTTTAAAAAGTTTTAAAAAAAATATATATTTTATTGATTTTTTACAGAGAGGAAGGGAGAGGGATAGAGAGTTAGAAACATCGATGAGAGAGAAACATCGATCAGCCGCCTCCTGCACACCCCCTACTGGGGATGTGCCCGCAACCAAGGTACATGCCCTTGACCGGAATCAAACCTGGGACCCTTCAGTCCGCAGGCCGATGCTCTATCCACTGAGCTAAACTGGTCAGGGCATATCGTTACTATCTTATTGTTTAACAATTCTTTATATTAAACTACACTGTTTCAATTACTATGTGGTTTCTGTCTCTTGATGGGACACAGATTACTAAAGAATTGATACTAGGAATGTCCCAGGAAATAGACCCATGAAGGTGGGATTTGGGCATTGGTCTGGTTGTGCCCTTGGGCTTGAGCACAGTGCTGACCTCTTTGTTGATGAAAAATGGGAGCCAGCTCTGGTTAGTTGGAGCATCATCCCATACATCGAAAGGTTGCAATTTTGATTCCTGGTCAGGGCACATAACTGGTTTCGGGTTCTATACCAGTTTGGGGCACATACGGGAGCAACTGATCAATGTTTCTCTCTCTAAAATCAGTGTATATATCCTGGGGTGAGGATAAAAAAGTAAAAGAGGCCCTAACCGGTTTGGCTCAGTGGATAGAGCATCGGCCTGCGGACTGAAGGGTCCCAGGTTCGATTCTGGTCAAGGCCATGTACCTTGGTTGCAGGCACATCCCCAGTAGGGGTGTGCAGGAGGCAGCTGGTCGATGTTTCTCTCTCATCGATGTTTCTAACTCTCTATCCCTCTCCCGTCCTCTCTGTAAAAAACCAATAAAATATATATTTTTTAAAAAAGTAAAAGGGCCAGTAACCATGTCAAGCAGGGGCGTCACAACATCTCAGACTGCCACCTGGGTTGCTTGTGATGAGGTGCCACGTGCCTTGGGAGCCGTGCGGCTGCTGCCCTTCTCTGTTAGGGAAGCAATGGTGACCATACGGCCTGTGGCATGAGACAGGGTCTTATAAGGAGAAATGTCATGCTCGGGCCTCTTAACTCTCAGCTCTAGTCTGGGGACAGAACCAGAGAGCTTCCATGAGAGCCGGGAAAGGACTTCTCAAGAGAGTGCTGAGAGGCAAAGCAGCATGTCCCCGTGTAGGTTGCTGAACTATAATTCCTGCTGAATTAACAACTTTCCCAGGTTCCCATGGGGAACTTAGGGCACTGGCCAGGAAAGAATAGGGCCTGACCTCTGGGATGGAGGCATCGCAAATGAACCAAGAATCCGAGTGAAGCTGATCATCTCGGACTCGCAGGTCACTCAGGCCCCTTCCCCGGGAGGCAGTTGCCCTCTGGTGTCTGAGGGCACAGTTTTCTCCACTTGAAGACCCTGTGACACCCTCACCTGAGGCAGCTGCCTTGACAGGGGCTGCTCATCCTCCTCGGGACCCGCCGCAGCCATCCCGCTGCCACGAGGCCCACACGGAGTGACAAACCGTGGCATGCTCTAGGCAGGACACCACGTGACCCAGGGGAAACAGCTTAGGCACCAAGAGAATTGCAGGGCTCTGCTAACGTATATTGGCAGTAACCTGGGGAACATGTGTGGGAACGGATTCTGAGGTTGGTAGGTCAAGGAGAAAAAAATATAACACCAAGGCAGGCCACAGGTGTAACATGTTCACTTGTGCAGCCAGAGGCGGCTCGAACTTCTTTGGTTGGCTGACTGAAACTCGAATTCAATATTCAAGTTTAATGAAGTTGAGTTTAATGTAGTGAAGAGGCGGGCGCTTTCCTGGCATGCTGTGGAGGAGGGACTCCGAAGGCGCGGGGAGGGTGCCATGTTAGTTTGGATGCATGTGTGTGCCCTATCCCTGAGCTGTATTCTATGCGAGGGCCTGAGAAGACACTCCCTTTATGAGGCATTGACAAGCATATTAGTGCGGGGACCCCTGTTATAGGGCAGTTATGGCTGTAGGAGCCCCTTAAAGATGGGCTCTATTCGACTGTAGCATAGGCCAGTGGAAGCACGTAACCATCAGAGACAGGTGGGCACACCAGCCGTGGAGGGCAGCGGGGATGTCTCCTTTTCAGCTCCCCTGGGCCTGCAGAGATCTCCAGTGGTAGCTCACTCATCATGGTGCCCCTAGCAATGAACCAGAGAGTCAGCCTACCAGAATATTGCTTGATCGATATAACGAGGAAAACTCTAGGTGTGGTGCCAGAAACCTGACTTGAGTCCCCAGAGTGGAGAATGACACCCTCTTACCCAGTTTCCAGACTTAAGTCAGTTCATAGGCCCAGAGCCCTTTGCGAAGGTCAGCTTCCCTTGAAGAGGGACCTTGCGCCACCTTCACAAGTAAACACTCTAATCTTCCTCCAGCCTCCCCCGGGGCCCTGGGCCCTGGGGGAAGGGAAACACCCAGACCTGTCAGGGTTACAAGACACTGGCTCTGACCCGATGCCAGGTCCTTGGGGCTCCAAATGCCACTGTGGCCCACCACTCAGAGGGGTCTGTGGTGGACAGGTGAGAGATAGGATCTCAACTAAAGCCTGACTCTCTCTGGCCCAGTTGGCCATGGACTCACCCTGTGGTTAGTTAGTTCCTAGTTCCTGAAAGTGTAATTGGAATAGATGCACGTGGCAATTCACAGAATCCCCCCACTGGCTCTGCCCTAGGCGGTCATTACAGTAGGCAGGGCTAAGTGGGAGCCTCTGGAACTTCCTCTACCCTTGCCAAGATGGTAACCAAAGCAATACTGCACCCTTGGGGGAAATGCAGACATTAACACCCCCACCAAAGACTTGAAAGAAGCAGAGCTAGTGATTCCTAACCCTCCGCATTTACTCAGAAAAATGACTGGGACTAATGTACATTTAACCTGGTGGTGACTGACTGCGGCTGCTGTCCAGATGTAAGATGTAGTCTCTTTACTGGAGGATCTTTCACTTTAGGTAATAATTGGCTTTAAAATCTCAAAGTTGTTAAGATATAATAAATAGATGTAACTAAAATGAGGGATTTATGATAAAGCTTTTCAGTAATAATTACAAATATGTTAATAATAAAAGTCCAGTCACTCAAGAGGAGACTGACTGTGCTCTCTGTTGGAGGAAGGGGCCGGTCGTCCTTCTCCCTGTAAAGGCAGAGAAGCCCAAAAGAGAACAAGGGCGGACAGAGAAGGGGGATCCCTTGCATTGCTGTCCCTTCCCTATGAGACCCAGGGACAATCTGAGGGAACATCCAAGATGGTAATTTACAATTCCAACCCCGCCCACCCCCTCCCCCGCTCAGGAGGAGGGCTGTCCTGATAAGGCTTCAACCAGCCCTGAGGCCTCTGCACCACCAGGAACCAGCTTTTCTAGGCTGTGAAAGGAGCTGGAGCAGTGTGAGGGGAAGAAAAAAAATAGGGTTAAAACCTCTGCTGGAAGACCCACGTGGCTTAGCTGACCAGCTAGACCCACTTTTGGGCCCACAAGTATATACGTAAACCCAAGTTAATGTCTATTTTGGGAATACTATTCTCAGGAAAAGAAGGGGAAATGATTCAAAGGCTGGGTATGGCCATCTGGGAAAGGAAGCATATGGGTCACGGGAAAAAGGAAGGGACCCCTCACTGAGCCTTTAGATCCCAAGGCCACAGTCTCACCCCCTTCCCAAAGAACAGTTTCTTTACTTAACAGTCCTGATACTATCAGAAGCTGAATTCATTATCACCCAAATCTTAGCATGTTATTTCTAAGGAAAAATGTGGCAGTTTTGAACCCAAGCAGCTTGAGGTCTGGGAACAGACTGCAGGGCCTGCTCCCTTCTTCCCTCACCCTTTTCTCCAGCCTCATAGGCCTATACATAATTTTCCAAAGGCTTTGGAGCATTGCTGGGTTAAATGATAAACATCTAAATATTTTGAAATAACAGGATACTGAAACATTAATTAATTTGAGTTTGCCTCTTAGGGAAAATATAGAGGATGGATTTGAATCTATTAATGAGTAAGTCTTGTATTTTATTTGAAACTAGTGACCCAGTGTGTGAAATCACACAAGACCCAGACCCTTGGGAAATTGCACAAGACTGCGCGAGACCCGGGACTCCCCTGAGTCCCGCTGCGCCGCGAGACCCAGAGTCAAGTCTCTGCCCACCCGTGCGCACACCTCACTGAGCATGCAGCCCTGCCCACCCACACTCGCCTCACCGTGCACACAGCCCCGCCCACCTGCGTGTGCCTCGCCATGCACACAGCCTCCTGGTGACCAGTCTTTGGTAGTTACGGTGTTAGGGCCACTGGGCTTTTATAATATAGACTAGAGGCCCAGTGCACAAAAATTTGTGCATTCAGGGGGGTCCCTCAGCCCAGCCTATGCCCTCTTGCAGTCTGGGACCCCTTAGAGGATGTCCACCTGCTGGCTTAGGCTCACTTTCTGGGGGATTGGGCCCAAGCTGGCAGTCAGACATCCCTCTGGCAGCCCTCGGGGGATGTCCACTTGCCAGCGGGGAGCAGGCCTAAGCTGCAGTCGGACATCCTTAGCACTGCTGAGGAGGCAGGAGAGGCTCCCACCACCACTGCTGTACTGACAGTTGTCAGCCTGGCTTGTGGCTGAGCAGAGCTCCCCCTGTTGGAGCTCACTGACCATCAGGGGGCAGCTCCTGCATTGAGCGTC
>NW_005369984.1:109368-115309 GCF_000412655.1 Myotis brandtii
AAGGTATGGTCAATTTGCATGTTTGTCTTTTATTAGTGTAGATATCTCTTAAAATGTGAAGTATTGCTAATCTCAGGAATATTAATTACTTACATGCCACCTAAGGGTTAAGAATTCTAAAATTATGGAAAGAAATGGTTTTGGTATAATAGAAAAAAACATGAGGCATGAAAATGCATTTTGAAGGAGAAAGAAAGTGATTTCTAAAGCTGGTCATTTCTGAAAGTTGCAAGGTTTCTATAGAAAGATTTGTGAAAGTTATAGAATGTTTGTAAAGAAAAATATTGAAAAAAAAATGAATAAATGACATAGGCCGGTAAGCCAGGGTAAGTAGAATAGGGAAATTGAAATAGTTAAAGGGCAATTTGGAGCCAACTAGTAAATCCTATCTTCCCTAAACCAAGGACCCTTAAGAGTAAATTATTTGCATTTTGCCCCCCTAAACAGAGTAAATAGCTTATATCAATGTCCTCAGGGAGAGTGATAGCAGAAATCCAATTAGTGTCATTTGCTGACCGCACCCAAGGACAAATGAAGTTAGAAAATAAAGCTTATTTTGGTTAGCCCTTTTCTGAAGCAAAAGTTCTATAAATTATTATATGTTATATTAATCAGGTATTAAAAAAAGTAATCTTAGTTATAGGAACGGAAGTTTTACTTGCTCATGTTTGTGTTTAATACCCTCTTGTCACTTTGAATGCTGTATAATCTCTTGGTAGAATGAGTTTATCAACCTTCCTAGGGTTTACATTTAAAAAAAAGTGTTGTTGTTTTTTTACCTGGAGTTGGCTGTAGGGGATTCCAATAGGCCCTGGAATGCCTCAAGATCTTCCTACAATGGAAACTAGGGGCCAGATTTTTTAAGAACTGTGTACTGGGAATCTCTTCTACTTTAATCTCTCTCAGGTTAGAAGGCCTCCTGACCCAAGGCCCTCTTGAGTTTCCGGTTCATCGCCATCGACCGGAAGACTATGTTTGTCCTAATCAAGACTTGGAAGGGAAGCAAGTTGGAACCCTCCTGGGAAGGACCCTTCCTGTCTTGCTTACCACAGAGACTGCTGTTCGGACTGCAGAGCGAGGTGGGACCCATCACACACGGTTAAGGGTGGACACACCTCAGCTTGGACAGTCATACCAGGACATGTCCCCTTGAAACTGACGCTAAAAACTGTGAGCTGTCTTAATAACCATCATGTACTGAGTTCTGTTTGCTTTAGGGATCTGACAAATTGCAGGGGCTTACAATGTGGGCTGGAGAAAGGTGTACAATCTGGATCATGCTTATCCAGTTCGGTTATTGATTATAGATAACTTGAATGGCTTGGATATTTCAGCTTTTAGGTCAAAAGATTGGCTAGGACTAGATTTAGGAATAGATGTCACAGGACAAGATCCTCTAGGCCACTGCCACCAGCATGCAAATAGAAGTAGGATAGCCCTAGCCGGTTTGGCCCAGTGGATAGAGCATTGGCCTACGGACTGAAGGGTCCCAGGTTCGATTCTGGCCAAGGGCACACATGCCTGGGTTGTGGGCTTGATCCCTAGTAGGGGGCATGCAGGAGGCGCCAATCAATGATTCTCTGTCATCATTGATGTTTCTATCTCTCTATCCCTCTCCCTTCCTCTCTAAAATCAATTAAAAAATATATTTTTAAAAAAGAAGTAGGATATAAGGGAACGAATGCCTGGGTGGAATGGATTACCTATTCTGTACGCGCCCTAATAAAAGCGACTGTTACGCTTGCACGGCAGGAAGGCTAGAGGCCCAATTGGTCCCATTTCCATTCAGTCAGTAATGGGATGGAACGTGTGCTTGCCTTGTACCAGGAGGAAACCACCTGGGGAAACACTTCCTGTGAGACTCTTGCCCTGTTGTTCCCATCAACAGAGGTAAAGAGCAAGGACCCCCAAAACGATCCAGCCCATCCTCTGACATAAACTATACCTCCTGCCTCTCAAAGGGGGGCACAGTGCTCGGAGTTCATGAGAAATTTTTCCGGATGCGTAAATGGCCGAGTATCCTCAGAAGCCCATCGTGCTGCCCTGTCGGTACCCCGTGCTGATGTCTGGTGGTGTCATGGGGGACCCTGACTTGGGCCTTGCCCAGCAGTTGGAGTGGACCTTGCGCTCTGATACAATGACTATCCCTTTCACGTTGGCACATTGTAAACCTTTTTCAATGGACAGGCTAGGAAGAGGAGAGAGTCCGGGGGGCTCCTTTGATCCCCATATACACACAGATCCCATTGGGGTTCCAGGAGGGGTGCCATGGAGTTTAAGGCTAGAACTCAGATTGCCGCAGGGTCTGAGTCTGTCCTGTGCTGGTGGCCACTACTGTGAACAATATGGTGGATTGGTTATAGTTTCTAGAACCAGCAAAGGCTTGTTAACTACAATTGAGACACAGCTAAAGGGAGAGTGAGGAGCAGGATGCCAGCAGCGGGGTGACCTGGGAGAACAGGTTGGCCTTGGATCTGATTCTGGCAGGAGGAGGAGGAAAGTGTGTCATGTTGGGGTCAGTGCTGCACATTCGTCCCTGACAACACAGCACACGGACCATCGCTGAGCCTAAGGCATCAGCAGCTTTAGTGACGAGTGAGTGGGAGCCTGGGATCGAGGCTCCTTCTCTGATTCACTGGAGCAATAGTTGGAAAGGGAAAGGGAGCGATGGTGTCCACTTCACCCTTTTGATTGGGAGCTGCAGTGATGGATGTCACATCATCCCATGTCTCACCCAAAGGCTAATTGGAACCGCATTGACCAAACAGCAAAACAGTCTTCTCCTAGACACTGTAGAGCATGAAAGTCAATGAATGTCAGTCGAGTTTGAAGAAACAAGTATAAATAAAGAAAAGGGGGGAATTGTGAGAATAAACAGTCATCTTTTCTGTCAAAGAACAGTTTAGGCGGCCCCCATGTTGGCTCACGTGACTTGGCAGCCACCATGTCGGCTGCATGACTTGCAACTCCCTGGGGGCCACCATGTTGAAACAACAAAGGCCCACCCCTCCCTTTGAATTAGCCAATCGAGAAAGACTGTGCCTGAGCGCCAATCAAGAGTGAGGAACAAGTCACGAGCATCAGGATTAAAAAGCCAAGCTGACCTCCTGCTCAGTGTGCATTTGCTCCCGGACCATGTGCACACCCTCCTGCGGGAGGAAAGATGTCTGCCTGCTGCCTGGCTCCCCATATGCTTTGTGTTCCACCAGGACTCCTGGATTTGGAGGCTCGCCTTATTTCTTTTTTTTTTAATTTTGTTTTATTTCTTAAAGTATTACATATGTCTCCTTTCCCCCCCCCCCTTGACATTCCCCCAGCCTCCCCTACCCCCCAGTGTCTTGTGTGCCATTTCAATGTATTGATCAGAACAAGCCTCACAGTAGTCAGGCGATAAATGAAATTTGACCCTAGTTTACCTCAGGGAAAGGCCAAAACGATCATAAAAGCTGTTGGCAACATTTCTGTGTCTGAAATAGGCAGAAATGTTTGAAATAAGCATGGCAGTTCAATCAGGTATGTAATGTAAAAAAGGAATAGATCTGTATGGATAATATTTCTAAAAGAGGAGGTGCTCCTCATGCATAAATAATATGCAGCTATTCATCACCTTCTGTCTCCCAAATTATTCAGACATCTCTTAACTATTTGGTAAGGAGGACCCAGTTGGAGGAAATTTGAGTACATTGTTGAGATAGCTTTACAAATAAAACTTAATATCAAACAAATACACATGAAATTTAGAGATTATTTTTTTTTCAATTCCACACATATGCATTGAGTCTCTACTTATACATATGGTTATTTGTTTAATGCTAACCTCACATTTGGTGACACATAATATTATTAAAACAAAATATATTTACTAATAAAACATTAAAAATCATATAAGAACAATAATTTGTTGTTGTTGTTCATCTTCACCCAAGGATATTTTTTTCCATTGATTTTTAGAGAGAGTGGAAGGGAGGAAGGAAGTGGGGAGAGAGAGAGAGAAACATCTATGTGAGAGAGACACATGGATTGGTTGCCTACCATGCTTGCCCTGACAGAGGCCAGGGATAGAACTGCAACCCAGGCACATGCCCTTAATGGGGACTCGAACCCGAATTGTTTCCGTGTGCTGGCCGACACTCTAACCACTGAGCACACCAGCCAGGGGAACTTCAATGCCTTTTTAAAAAAATATTTTTATTCATTTCAGAGCGGAAGGGAGTGGGAAAGAGAGAGAAACATCAGTGATAGAGAGAATCATTGATTGGCTACCTCCTGCACGTCCCTCACTGGGGATTAAGCCCTCAACCGGGGTATGTGCCCTGACCGAGAATTGAACCGTGACCTTCTTCTGGTTCATAGGCCAGCACTCAACCACTGAACCACACTGGCTGGGAAAGGACTTCCATAATTTTTCACATACTTGTAGCTTGAATCTTGTAATTCCATTATATGAAGTGCTGGAGGGTCTAACCCTGCCTGTTTGTTATGTAAACAAACTCTCATTCCTTGTGGGTTTTCTAATTCTGGATTGTGAGTTCTGTCCGTGGCCTTGAGATAGACCAGGGGTCCTCAAACTACGGCCCACGGGCCACATGCAAATACAAATATTGTATTCGTTCCCATTTTGTTTTTTTACTTCAAAATAAGATATGTGCAGTGTGCATAGGAATCCCTGGTTGTTATGTAAACAAACTCTCATTCACGGTGGATTAATTCCTCGTGGGTTTTCTAATTCTGAATTGTGAGTTCTGTCCGTGGCCTTGAGATAGACCTTCATAGGCTGTGGTGAAGATCAGATAAATGAACTCATAGGAAGGTATGTCTCAAGTCCAGGTGAAAATAAAATCACAATGAAAAGAATATATAGAGGGTAAGAACAGTCTACCAGTCATGCTACGTGTAAAGACAAAAACAAAACAAAACCCCATAGAGTGACATGCTTAAACCATCAAACTCTGGCAAGAATTACACAAGGGAGTGATATTAGAAACTCTCTTCCATGGACCGGGCACGTTGCTCATGTTATCTCCAACCTTCATAACAATGGCCAGGGAGGGACAGTCCCGTTTCACACACAAAACTGCCACAGGGTCATCAATTTACAGCTCATTGGGGAAGCCCCTTAACCAGATCTGAATGATTGTAAAGTTCATGCTCTTTCAAATCCACCCACTGTCCCTCAGAACTGTTATGGGGGGGCGGGGGAGAGGGAAGAAACTCACCATCATTTGCGCTATTTTTTCCTAGTTTCCGTTTTAATTTAGGCCAGTTACCCTAATAGATCATAAAAATGTGTTAAATATTAACAATAAAGGAAAAAAGAATGCATAAAAGTACAAAAGAATTGCATTTTAAGTAGAGACATTTTAGTTTTTAATTTTCTTTCATTTTTCCAATTAGGATTTTGTTTGTGTACAAAAAAAGGCAATTAACAGGAAGCTTACTTATGAGAAACCTCTAGGGTTCCCAGAATCCAATAAAAATGTTGGATTCTGAGCTGAGCTGAGCGTTCCAATGTAACACAGCAAACCAGTGTACATTCCAGCCCTTAACGAGGAGCTTGTGCCTGTAGCTTTAACAGAAGCAATTTTACTCAACAAACCGGAAACATTAAGGCTGATGGGTGGCAAGATGCTTCAGTGGTCAGGCCTGTGACCCAGGCGCAGGCAGGCTGCTGGGAGGTGCCGGAACGTTAGGGCCTGGGCTGTGGCGCGCTTCCGAGGATGAGATTCTGATCCGCCAGGGTGTTCAGCAATTGCCAGCTGTGTTAAATATCATCAGCATAAATTACACCTCGTGTTTGGAGTTAGGAGATCTGGGTTTTTTTTAATCCTTACCCTAGGACAGTGGTTCTCAACCTTGGCTGTTTCTTTGTTACTAATGTTGTGGCCCCACCCCACAACAAAGAAACAGAATTTCCGGAGGATGAGGCCCAGAAATCAGGATT
>NW_005369984.1:115854-116616 GCF_000412655.1 Myotis brandtii
TTGTGGGCTGGATCCCCAGTAGGGGGCGAGCAGGAGGCAGCCAATCAATGATTCTCTCTCATCATTGATGTTTCTATCTCTCTTTCCCTCACCCTTCCTCTCTGAAATCAATAAAGATATATATTTAAAAAATAAATACATAAAACATATGGTCTGAGCCCAGGCCCTCTCCCTTGGGTGCTGAGGCCTCCAGCCACTCCAATGGCCCTCAGCTTCCCCCGCCCCCTGCTCGCCCCTCCCCTGGCTCGCTCCTCCCCCAGCCCATGACCTCTGAGCCTGCGCAGTGAATCTGTATTTGGTTTACAACCTGGGGCCCCAGAAGGAACACTGCCTCTGCAGTCAGACCAGACACATCTCTACAGCATAGTGGCTTGTATGATTTGGGCTTTTTGGTCTCACATGGCAACAAAATCTTGTATTTCCTAACAAGTATCTGATGATGAGCAGAGAAAACATTCCTTCTTTACCTATGTCTGGCCGTGTTGGTTTTGACAGTTTGCCTGATCAACTGGTCAACAGATCCATTCAGCAAGGCTTCTGTTTTCATATTCTCTGTGTTGGGGAGGCTGGAATTGAAAAACCAGTGCTGCCTGGCCAGCGTGGCTCAGTGCTTGAGCGTCGACCTATGAACCTGGAGGTCAGCAGTTCAATTCCCGGTCAGGGCACATGCCCTGGATTGTGGGCTCCATCCCCAGTAGGGGGCATGCAGGAGGCAGCTGTCAATGATTCTCTCTCATCATTGATGCTTCTTTTTTTTTTAAT
>NW_005369984.1:117592-121268 GCF_000412655.1 Myotis brandtii
ACTAAATTTATCGGCGGTTTCTAGAAAATTCTTGAAAAACCTTAAAAGTGTGGTTTTGAACTCTATATCCAGTAGTTTGCTTTCCTCCATTTCTGTCATTTGTGACCTGTTTCTTTGTCTCCGCATTTTTTATGCTTCCCTGTGTTGATAGAGTGGCTTTCTGTGCTAGGTGTCCTATAGGGCCCAGTGGCTCAGCCTCCCCAATTACCTGGGCATGTGCCCTTGATGCAAATCGAACCTGGGACCCTTCTGTCTGCAAGCCGACACTCTGTCCACTGAGCCACACCAGCCAGGACTAAGCAGGTGCAATTTCTAAAACTTAACTACAGAAGTTTCAGACAAGCTCATGAGTGAACTGGCCCTCACTGGTGTCTACATATGCCCATTCCCAGTAGATGATGAAACTATTGCTAAAGTCAGTGCTCTCTGCTTGCTGTGGTGGGAAGTATGGATAAGGTGGAAAGTTGGAAATAAGATGGCCAAAGCTGGCCAGCACCTGGGGTGTTGCAAACCGCTGAGACTATAAAGTCCCGGGAAATGCTCAGTGGTACCAACACGAGGATCTGTGCAAACAGGCGCACACCAGCGCTACGGACTGTGCAGGCGTTGCAAACTGGAGGACACGGGTTTCCCTGATGTGGGCCCAGAGAGTACGCCGCTCATGCCTCGAAACCTACAAAGCCAAGGACACCAATTTTATAGGAACATCCGAGGAAGGAAGGAAGAAAGGAAGCAGATGTTTGTTCAGTAAGTAAGAGAGAAAGCAGCCATCTGCAAGAAGCCGGAGAGAGTTGCAGGCCGAATCTGAGCACTGGAAGAGGGTTCACCAGGAAGAGAGAATGAAACTTGAAGAGAAGAGTACACTTTTAAAAGAAGAAATAATCTCTTTCTCTAAAGAGAAAGCTACCTCCATATATCCTAAGAATCCTGAAACACCAACCAGAAAGAATGTATGCACCCCTATGTTTATAGCAGCACAATTCACAATAGCTAAGATCTGGAAGCAGCCAAGTGCCCATCAGTAGATAAGTGATAAAAAAGCTGTGGTATGCCCGGCTGGCCTGGCTCTGGGGTTGAGCGTCGACCTATGAACCAGCAGGTCGAGGTTCGATTCCCGGTCGGGGCACATGCCCGGGTTGCAGGCTTGATCCCCAGTGGGGGGCGTGCAGGAGGCAGCCAATCAATGGTCCTCTCTCATCATTGATGTTTCTCTCTCTCCCTCTCCCTTCCTCTCTGAAATCAATAAAACCATATATTAAAAAAAAAAGCTGTGGTACATTTACACCATGGAATACTATGTAGTAATAAAGAGAAGGATCTCTTACCCTATGAGACAGCATGGAAGGACCTGGAGAGTATCATGCTAAGTGAAATAAGCCAGTCAGAGAAAGACAAGTATCACATGATCTCACTCATATGTGGAATCTAAGTAACAAGATAAACTGATGAACGGAGTGGATCCAGAGAAGTAAGCATGCAACAGACTGACAAATCTCAGAGGGAAAGGGGGATGAGGGATGGAAAAAGACTAACCAAAGAACTTACATGCACATATGCACAACGCATGGACACAGACAATAGTGTGATGAAGGCCTGGGGTAGGGGCTGGGGGATGGGGGCGGGTTAGGAGGGGTCAATGGGGAAAAAAGGAACATATGTAATACTTTCAACAATAAAGACAAGTTTGTAAGTGAGGAGTCTAAAGTAAGTGCCTTACTTAATGCTCCTTGACAAGTTCAGTGAAGGCCTGAAGGGGGGGGGGGGGAGGGGGTTAATGGGGAAAAAGAGGGGGAATATCTGTAATACTTCAACAATAAAGATAATTTTTTTTAAAAAGCTACTTCCAAGATATACCAGAACAAACAAACAAACAAGATATAGCAGAACCAGACCTATGTGCAATCCGTGGGAACCTGAAGAACAAGGGCCCTAAGAACTCCATTTTATGTAAAGCAAGGGTTCCAGGTCACAGAGGTCACCACAGAAAAGGTTACTATAATGTTGGAAGTTCTTGCCATTTCCATTTGCTATATCACTTACTCTGTGCCTGGAAAATGGCACAGTTCCTGCCATTTATGAAAAAATACTTGTAAGGACAAGGTCAATACGTAACCCAGAGTGGGTATCCACTACTGTTGGGTTTTAAGGTGAATGTAGATGGTTTCTTCTGCCGCCCACTTACTGCGCCTTTGCAGAGAGCTACAGGTGAGAGCAGTGTCAGCGCCTAACTCATCCGTATCACGGCCGATCACATTATATTCCAAGATGAACCTTTATGTGTGCACGTTAAAGGTAAAATTTTGGGAATATGTTTTAAAAAGTATTATGAACCTGAAACTCTAACCTCTCAATAGTCTTATAGAACTTTTTATTTTTTTGATATAATTATCCAGTGGTAACATGATCCTAAGCTTTTGTATCAAATTTTAGATAACATGATGGCTTTTCCATGCTTCAGTATGCCTTACTGTGGTTGATGAAACAAAATATGTCTACAAGTGAAAACATCCAAGTATATATAAGCCCTTTTGCTAGTGATAAGTACTTTTGAACCTGGGTGTTATCATAGTATTTTCATTAGGATATATTATAAACTTGATGCTTAAAACTATGTCTTCCAGAGGAAAAAATAATAAGATTAAATCATGTTATTAAAAAATATTTCTTGCCCTAACTGGTTTGGCTCAGTGGATAGAGCGTCGGCTTGCAGACTGAAGAATCCCAGGTTTGATTCCGGTCGTCAAGGGCAACCTTGGTTGTGGACACATCTCCAGTGGGAGGTGTGCAGGAGGCAGCTGATCAATGCCCTCTCCCGTCCTCTCTGTAAAAAATCAATAAAAAATATTTTTAAAAAATTTCTTAAGAAAATAGCTATGGACATCTGAGTATTAAAGATATAAAATTTAGATATTGTCTACCTTAAAAAATTTTTTTAATTGACTTGAGAGAGAGCCTGGCTGGTGTGGCTCAGTGGTTGAGCATTGACCCATGACTCAAGAGATCACTGGTTCGATTCCCAGTCAGGGCATATGCCCCAGTTGTGGGTTTGATCTCTAGTAGGGGGGCCTGCAGGAGGCAGCCAATCAATATTTCTTTCTCACTGATTTTCCTATCTTTCTACCCCTCTCCCTTCCTCTCTCTCTAAAATCAATAAAAACATATATATTTTTTAATTGACTTGAGAAAGATTTGTTGTTCCACATATTTAAACGGCCCCGGTGAGGCTGAGACGGCCCCAGTGAGGCTGAGACGGCCCCAGTGAGATTGAGACGGCCCCGGTGAGGTTGAGATGGCCTCTGTGAGGCTGAGACTTCCCCTGTGAGGCTGGGACGGCCCCTGTGAGGCTGAGACGGCCCCTGTGAGGCTGAGACGGCCCCTGGGAAGCTGAGAAAAATACCACATGATCTCACTCATTTATGGATAATAAGGACCATTATAGACTGATGAACAAAAATGGATACAGAGGCAGAGCAACATTGAGCAGACTGTCAAACTACAGTGGGAAGCCTGGGGAGGGTTGGGGGGGGCTAGGAGATCAACCGAAGGACTTGTATGCATGCATATGAGAATAACCAATGGACACAAGACACTGGGGGGTGGGGGAGGCCGGGGGAATGTCAAGGGGGGAAAAAGGAGACATGTGTAATACTCTTTGTAATACTTTAAGAAATAAAAA
>NW_005369984.1:122918-128498 GCF_000412655.1 Myotis brandtii
GAGAGGGCACAGGCTGGGCTGGGGGAACCCCCCTCCCCCCGCCCCCCGAGTGCACAAATTTTTGTGCACTGGGCCTCTAGTCTAGATATATAAAAGACAAATGACCAGAATGCTGGAACGACCAGAACAACTGGTTGCTATGGTGTGCACTGTGGCCAGCCAACCAGCCCATTGTAAGGGGTGGCCTCTCCCCCTGGACAGCCCTGGCCAGATCAGGGGTGGGGCTGGCTGGTCAACCTCCTGTGGCCCCTCCCCTGGCTGGCCCAGCCCCTGATTGGCCCCCCTGATTGGCCAGCCAACCACCCGTGGCCCCTCCCCTTGGCAAACCCCACCCCCAATTGGCCCCCCAAGCCCAATCGGGGGTGGGGCCGGCTGGCCATTTGGCCACATCCCCTTCCCCTTTGCCAGTCTGGCCTGATCAGCCCCCATAAGGGCAGGCCGGCTGGATCCCACCTGTGCATGAATTCATGCACTGGGCCTCTAGTATGTCTTAATAAAGCCACTCCCAATACCCCAGGGCGTTCACCCCATGCAAGACTGGGATGAAGGCCCTCACGCTACTCTCTGCAGGGGCCTGTGCAAAGGTCAGGACCCAGGGTCAGGGCTGTTAGGTGCAGATTGCACAAGGCACTACAGGTGCCTCTCCAGAGGGTCGTACTCCACACTATCCACAAGCATTGCCAGAGGATCCCAGCTCCCGGACACAGCCAATGTTGAATATTTCCCACTATTGTCTCTTTAATTGGTCTAAGTGGTTATCTCACCTACATGAGTCTTTCATTTCATTTATCATTTCTAGAAGTTCAATTTGGTTCTTTTAAAAATCTGTCATACCACTTTTCTTTTCTTTTTTTTTTTCTGTACATCAGATTATTTATTCGCTTGATTCTTAGATTCACTTGTTGATAGATGCATGTTTGTTGTTCACAATTTGTATCTTTACCTTTTTCTTCTTCCTCTTCTTAAAGGATACCTTTCAGCATTTCGTATAATACTGGTTTAGTGGTGATGAACTCCTTTAGCTTTTCCTTATCTGTGAAGCTCTTTATCTGACCTTCAATTCTGAATGATAGCTTTGCTGGATAAAGTAATCTTGGTTGTAGGTTCTTGCTATTCATCACTTTGAATATTTCTTGCCACTCCCTTCTGGCCTGCAAAGTTTCTGTTGAGAAATCAGCTGACAGTCGTATGGGTACTCCCTTATAGGTAACTGACTACCTGTAAGTCCATTTCTTTCACCAGGTGGGGGAAGTTTTCTGCCATTATTTCTTCAAATAGGTTTTCAATATCTTGCTGTCTCTCATCTTCTGGCACCCCTATTATTCTGATGTTTGTACGCTTGAAGCTGTCCCAGAGGCTCCTTACACTATCTTCGTATTTTCGGATTCTTTTTTCATTTTGCTTTTCCGGTTGGGTGTTTTTTGCTTCTTCGCATTTCAAATCTTTGGCTTGATTCTTGCGCTCCTCTGGTCTGCTATTGGGTGTAATATTCTTTATTTCAGACCGTGTATGCTTAATTTCTAGTTGTTTCTTTATCATAGCATCGAGGGTCTCATTAGTTTTCGTGAGTCTCTCCTCAAGTTTATTGGCAGCTTCTAGCACATTCTTGCAAGCCCTCAAAATTGCGTTTTTTAGCTCTATATCCTCCATTTCTGTCATGTTTTTTTGTCTCCGCATTTTTTATGCTTTCTTGGTGCACCCCCTTGTGGTCTTTGTGCGCAGTCTTGTTCTAGTTAAGCCTTGATTGTTGTAGTTAATACTAGAGGGATTTGACCACCAGGCCGACTGGCTATGAGAATCAGCTGTGTCTGCTGCAGTGGGAAAAACTGTCATACCACTTTTCTAGTTTCCTATTTCCTGCAGATATATTCAACCTATTTATTTTTTACAATATATATTTTTATTGATTGAGGAGAGGGAGAGAGAGATAGAAACATCAATGATGAGAGAGAATCATTGATCGGCTGCCTCCTACACGCCCCCCACTGGGCATATGCTCTGACCAGGAATCAACTGTGACCTCCTGGTTCATAGGTTGACGCTAAACCACTGAGCCATGCCGGTTGGGCTCATCCTACTTGTATTTCTTTAAAATAGTGAACTTATTTTATAATCTGTATCAGACAGCTCCAATATCTAAAGCCTTTGGATGGGGTTGCCCCTAGGCCATAGGACACCTTTATGCAAATTAGAAAAAGTGGCCCTTCTTCAAGCACATTTTTTTTTAAAGTTAGAATATTATCACAAAACCTGATCATATCTGCCAGGGAGAACACCAGCACCCTAGTGGCACCCACATGTACCCACACTGTCACCTACTCCAGGACCCAGCGCACAGCTGCTGATGGCCACCCTCTGCCACCACTGCCCCCAGGTGTCCGATTTGGAGTCTGGGAGCCACTGAAATCGGGCTTCTAAGGCAGCGGGCCGGAGCCCAATTTCCTTATCCCGAGTTACCTTTGACTATATGCTGCTCATTACACTCGAACAATTATTCTGGCCGGGGTGGCTGACTTGGTTGAGCGTGTGCCGAAAGGTTTTGGGTTTGATTCCAGGCAGGGCACATAGCTGGGTATCAGGTTCAGGCGGGGTTCATACAGAAGGAAGCCCATCCATTTCTCTATCACATCTCTCCTCTCTCTTTCTCCCTTCCTATCTCTAAGCCTGATGTCAAGTGAAGATTAAACAAAATTATAGGAATAATTTGAGGGCCAGGAGATGGTAATTCCCCCCCCCCCTCCCCCCCCAGAGAATTTGTGTTGGCTTCTCCCAGGGGCCCAGGGCATTGCCAGGCTGAGCTACCCAAAGTCAAGGCTTGGGAACCCCCGGGCCCCCAGGCACACAGAGGCAGGCTCAATGCTGGCAGGGGGTCCACTCTCACCCAGGTTTACTGGGGGGAAGGGTCTCCTGGTAGACCTCCTCCGCCTTGGGGCAGGGCCTGGCTGTGATGGAGACCTAGCCACCCGCAGGGACCATGGACAGGGGCTCACCTCCCTGTGGGCAGAGGTGGAGGGAGTGCCCTCTCCCCTCCTAGGCCCCTGTGACCTGCAGAGTGAGGCTGTCCCACCTGTCAGTTCCTCACAGAGAGTGCTCCCACACGCCACCCTGCTATTTCCAGGGTTTCAGCAGGAGGGTTGCTGGAGAGAGTGTCCTGCTATTACCAGGAAGAGAAGTCGTGGGGTTTTAATTGCATTTCTTTGATTAGCGGTGGATCTCAGGTCTCTTCTTACGGCAGCAGTTCCAGTTTGCTCTCCTGTGAAATCCCTATGCGCCCGGGGCCCTCTTCGGGCTCCCTGCTTTTCTCTCTACTTGCAGGTGTTCCTGACAACTCTAGCCACTAATTCTGTGTTCATTTTATAGAATACCTTTTCCTAGTCGGATACCCATCCAGCCAGTACCTCTATGGTGCTCTTTGCGGAACAGAAATCCTGGATTTCGATGCGGGCAAATTCAACATATTGTTCTCCTCGGGCGGTTTGAAATGTGTCGATGTGGCCCTTAGTGAAGGCTCAGACAAAGCCGGCTCTTCCGCAGCGTTGGGCCTGCGCGAGGCCAAGGGGCTCTGCGCCCTGTGCTCTGGGCTGTTTCCCAGGCAGCGCCCCCCAGCGCCCGGGGACGCCCCAGCCCTCGCAGGTGCTGCTGCGACCCGCACTTAGGAAGCTGCTTCAGATCTCGGGCGGGTGCAGCTCTACCATCTCCATCCTGCTTCTGCCCGCGTGCAGGCTGCCAGGTTATTTTTGGACACTGATTCTGTCATCCAGCGCTTTGGTTGTCCTAGTTTTTGCCACCGGAAACTTTGATAAATATTATGTCATGCACGCCCCTGTCCAAGGAACTGGTAAGGTGTGGGACTTGAGAGGACGAAGGCCCGAGCCCTGGAGGGGACCTGGGCTGGGCCCCTCGGGGCATCCCATTCCACCGAGTTCCTGGGGAGATGGCCCGCCCAGCCGCTCAGGGCTGGGAGGCAGGTGCAAAGGAAGAGAGGGCTCGCCTTCCAAGGGGAAACGCGCCATAGTCCGCGATAGAAATGCTGCTTAATGCGCTGTGCTTTGGTCTCACAGAGCGCCCTCAAGGCTGGGAGGGGAATACACCTACTTACCCGCAGACCACCTGCGCTCCCGGCTGCCCTTGGCTTATGGGGAAGTAAGTCAAATGCTTTGCTGAAATTCGGGCGCACCGTGTCCACAGTCCTCGATAATTTCACACAGGAGAGCAACCTGGCGCTGCGCCGTCGGAATGCGTGCAGCTCCCCATCATGCGTCCTGGTGATGTGCTCAGCGGCGCTCTGCCTCAGAGGCCCGCGGGCTGCCTGCTGGGAGGGTATTATGTCATGCACACCCCTGTCCAAGGAACTGGTAAGATGCGGGATGCGAGAGGACGAAGGCCTGAGCCCTGGAGGGGACCTGGGCTGGGCCCCTCGGGGCATCCCATTCCACCGAGTTCCTGGGGAGATGGCCCGCCCAGCCGCTCAGGGCTGGGAGGCAGGTGCAAAGGAAGAGAGGGCTTGCCTTCCAGGGGGAAACGCGCCATAGTCCGCGATAGAAATGCGGCTTAATGCGCTGTGCTTTGGTCTCACAGAGTGCCCTCAAGGCTGGGAGGGGAATACACCTACTTACCCGCAGACCACCTGCGCTCCTGGCTGCCCTGGGCTTATGGGGAAGTAAGTCAAATGCTTTGCTGAAATTCGGACGCACTGTGTCCACAGTCCTCGAGAATTTCACACAGGAGAGCAACCTGGCACTGCGCCGTGGGAATGCGTGCAGCTCCCATCATGCGTCCTGGTGATGTGCTCAGCGGTGCTCTGCCTCAGAGGCCCGCGGGCTGCCTGCTGGGAGGGTTCATCAGGACCAGAGACTCAAGAACAGGAGCTGAAGTTCTTGTTTATCGCAGGAGGTACTTACCCTTCGCCCAGCAATTCCGGGGAGCCTGGGGGCGCCCTCTTCTGGGTCCACTGCCGGAGGCGGCAACGCAGTGTTTCCACCACGGGGTCCTGCCCCGTGAATGAATTATGGAATGCATTTAGCAGGTGGTGACCAGCAGCCTTTTAAATAAAATAGAACGAATAGAATGCAAAGTGTTCGGTAGGTAGTACACTGTAGGTAGTAAGGGTATGTACATACTGTTTTATGAAATTTTCCTCTCATTATATATAACTAGAAGCCCGATGCATGAAATTTGTTCAAGAGTAGGCCTTCCTTCCCCGGCTGCCCCAACGGGCTTCCCTCTCAGAGGGAGGCCCCGCCCACCCACCTGTCTGTGAGGCACCATGGGGTGATGGCCACCGACCAATTGCGTTGCACCAGCCTTGGCTGGCCTGGCGCCAGTAGGTGTCATAGCGTGGTCCTGGATGGTTGTCCTGATGGTAGTTCTGCTGTTCAGCCGTTCAGTTGATTTGCATATTATGCTTTTATTATATAGGATATGTATGTGTGCTGGGCTAAGATCTAAAATATAGGGTGTCTCAAGCGAAATAAGCCAGTCAGAGAAAGACAAGTATCACATGATCTCACTCATATGTGGAATCTAATGAACAAAATAAACTGATGAACAAAATAGATCCAGACACATAGAAGCATGGAA
>NW_005369984.1:128929-130463 GCF_000412655.1 Myotis brandtii
TGCCTCCTGCACACCCCCTACTGGGGATTGAACCACAGCCCTGGCATGTGTCCTTGACTGGAATCGAACCCAGGACTCTTCAATCCACAGTCTGACAGTCTATCCACTGAGCCAAACCAGCTAGGGCAATCATATTATTTTAAATCTTAGAACACATGTACTTATGTGAATAGGGGGTTAAGTTTTTCTTAAGTTTCTTTTTCAAGGCCTGTGCGAAGTGATTGAGGAGTGACTCAGCTGTGAATCCAGCCGGCAGAACCGTTAAGCAGGATCAGACCCACCCACCACCAGTCAAAACATCGTCTCATCAACATCGTCTCATCAATACCATCTCATCGCCTGATGACGGACAGTCGCTGAGGGGTGGGGACTCCAGGGCTGCATGTAGCTGCGTTCGGTTCCCAGCCTCACCCCGCCCCGTCCCCTTTGTAGTCCCGACCCGCACCCTGCTGGGCCGGAGGCAGGACTGGGTGCTGGTAAGCCGCTGCCTTCTCGGTGGGCTGGCCTCTCGTAAACGCCTCCTACGACTCAACCTGCCTTCGCCATTGGACGCAGCGACAGGCCGCCGAGCCCGCCGGGTTTCCCGGGAACCGCGTTCACCTTCCCGGTTTCTAACCCTAACGGAGAGCAGAGTGGGTCGCACCGCCCTCACTCGGGTTCTGGCCAGAGAGAAGCGAAATTTAGTATTTATATGCAATGTATTAAAGAAATTTAGACAAGATTACTAGTATATTCTGATGCATTCCCTGTGGTGTCAATTCATTGATAAAAATATCATCTATCTAGGCCCTACCCAGTTTGGCTCTGTGGATAGAGGTCAGCCTATGGTCTGAAGGGTTCTGAGTTTGATTCTGGTCAAGGGCACGTATCTCGGTTGCAGGCTTCTCCCTGGCCCAAGCCCTGGCCAGGGCTCATGCAGGAGGCAAGCAATCAATGTGTCTCTCTCACATCGATGTTTTTCTCTGTCTTTCCCTCTCTCTTCCACTATCCCTAAAAATCAATGGAAAAATATCCGCGGGTGAGGATTAACCACCTGGATATAATGTAACAACAAATATGAGATTGTTGGCATAATTAGATTTCAAAATAGACCACCAGAATAATTGTTTATATTCTTTTTTAAAAAATATATTTTTATTGATTTCAGAGAGGATAGGAGAGGGAGAGAGAGTTAGAAACATCAATGATGAGAGAGAATCATTGATCGGCTGCCTCCTGCACACCCCCTACTGGGGATTGAACCACAGCCCTGGCATGTGCCCTTGACTGGAATCGAACCCAGGACTCTTCAATCCACAGTCTGACAGTCTATCCACTGAGCCAAACCAGCTAGGGCAATCATATTATTTTAAATCTTAGAACACATGTACTTATGTGAATAGGGGGTTAAGTTTTTCTTAAGTTTCTTTTTCAAGGCCTGTGCGAAGTGATTGAGGAGTGACTCAGCTGTGAATCCAGCCGGCAGAACCGTTAAGCAGGATCAGACCCACCCACCACCAGTCAAAACATCGTCTCATCAACATCGTCTCATCAA
>NW_005369984.1:130571-130865 GCF_000412655.1 Myotis brandtii
ACTGTCGCCGCATGGACAGTGGCCTCGCCGGGGTCTCACCGCAGCGGACGCGGCGTCCACTCTCCCGCGAGCGCGTGTGAAACAGGAGAAACGAACGCTCCGTCCCTAGAGGCGCAGGGGCTGCGAGGGGGACCCACTGCCCCCGCCGCGTTCCCCCTGCGCGGTGGCCTGAAGGGGCCCAGAGGAAGCCCTCCACGTGGACAGGCCCCAGCTGGGGGGGGGGGATCCTGGAGGGGGGGCATCGCTGTGGGGGCAGCAGAGGCCAGTGAAGCACCCCCACCTCAGGGACTCAGG
>NW_005369984.1:131910-135753 GCF_000412655.1 Myotis brandtii
GCAGCCGCGGGCGTGGCCCAGTCCCGCCCTCTCGCTCCAGGCTGCTGGCCTCTGCGCTGCCCCTGCCCCAGCTCTCCAGAACCACCCAAACCTCCGCGGGACGAAGGGCGCCCGGCAAGAGACGTGCCCGGTCCTACCCCGGGGACCTGCGAGTGTGAACTGGTTGGGAAAAGGGCGTTTGCAGATGTGATTAAGAATCCTGAGTGAGGTCATCCTGGGTTAGCAGATGAACCCTAAGTCCAATGACAAGAGTCCTAAGACACACGAGGAGACACAAACAGTGGAGAGTCTGTGGAGGTGGAGGCAGAGAATGGAGTTCCACAGTCACAAAGCAAAGAACCCGTGGAGCCGAGAGCTGGCGGAGCAAAGGCTTATCCCCGAGCCTCAGCTGAGCACGCCCTGCAGGCCCTGGCTTTGGACGCCTGGCCCCCGGAAGTGTGAGGGAATGTGTGCTGTCTGAAGCCACCAGTTGGTGGTGTTGGTGATGGTGGCCCAGGGGCATTAACACACGACACCACCAGTGTCCGCTCCCAGTCCTGCTCTTCCCCACCCAGCGGCAGCACTGGAGGGACCGCCCACCCTTCAGGCGCCTCCGTCCTGCTGCTTCCTGCCCCATGGGTGCTTTCACAGTCCTCCCTGCTGGACCCCTCGCTCTCCCCGCCTTCCACACGCTCAGCCTCCTGAATCCCCTGCTGAGAGCGGCCGGCCCACGGCTGTGAACACCACCGCGGCGGACACTGGGAATTTACCCCGCAGGACCCGGCGCAGAGTGAATCTTTACGCAGGAATCCCCCAAGTTATTTATTTATTTTTAAGTTCTTTTGTTAATCCTCACCCAAGGATATTTTTTCCTAGATTTTAGAGAGAGAGGGTGGCAGAGAGAGAGAGAGAGAGAGAGAGAGAGAGAAACATCAATGTGAGAGAGACACATCAATTGGTTGCCTCCTTAACATGCCTGGACCAGGGCCAGGGATCGAACCGGCAACCCAGGTACACGCCCTTGACTGGGAATCAAACCTGTGACCCTTCGGTGTGCCAGCCAACACTAACCACTGAGTAACACAAGCCAGGCCAGAATCTTCATTTTAAGTGTATTTACCGTATTCCCCTCTGAAGCACTTTAGTATCCTATCCTGCTCTTACAAAGCCCTGCGGCTGCTGAGTGACAGGGGCTACTCCTTCAGTTCCTCAGTGGCAGAACCTGGTCCCTGGTTCTCCCAGGTGCCCCTCCTGACCCTGCTGACCAGGCAGAGAGCCTGCGCTCCGCTCACTGACCAGCCCCCTGGGACTTCTCTGCAGGTGGGGAATCTGCCCTGTGAGGCTTTCTCTCTAGAAGGGGCTAGCAAGCAGGTGCCGTGGGTAAGGAACGCTTTCCTGGCTCACAGCCGCGCTCATTTGCCGTCCGTGCTCCACCAGCAGGACGAGTAGCTGCGACAGAGACCCAGGGCCCACAGAGACCAACATGTTCACACCTTTACGGAAACAGCTTGTCCACGCGGCCCTGGAACATTCGAATGAGCTGCAGTGGAGGCTTCCCCCTCCTTGTTGTTTGCACAAGCTGTTCTACATCGGTCCTGGGATCCAGTAAGGGGTGACCTTGTCCTGCTTTCCCACTTCGCACACTCAAGGGCGCTGACATTGTGCGAATTCTGCTCTGTTCATGAGGGTCTCCACGATTGTTAACCCTCTGGTCCGAGAGGAGGCTTTGCTGCCTGTGCTCCCGCGGGGCCTTCCCAATCTGTGAGGCTCTTTCTCTCCTGTGGCCTCAGGTGGGCCTGCGGGTCTGGGGCTGGCGGGCGATGGTGACTGGGCTGGTCCCCGAGGGCCTCCCACTCTCCAAGGGCAAGGCCTTTCTCCAGAGTGAACCCTCGGGGCCGAGGGCTGGGAGCTGGGACACGCATGCGCTGCTCCCCACTGTGAACCTGGTGTAGTTAGCGGAGGGGTTCAGAACGGGCCTCCGGGATATGCGGTTGTTTCCAGCTAAAGGCCACCCCTTCCTTCACTACCTACAAGAACTGGAATGGCCCTAGCTGGTTTGGCTCAGTGGATAGAGCTGCCTGTGGAATGAAGGATCCCGGGTTTGATTCCAGTCAAGGGCACATGCCCGGGGTTGCGGGCTCGGTCCCCAGTAGGGGGCATGCAGGAGGCAGCGGATCAATGATTCTCTCTCATCGTGATGTTTCCATCTCTCTCTCCCTCTCCCTTCCCTCTCTGAAATCAAACCTGTGACCCTTCGGTGTGCCAGCCAACACTCTAACCACTGAGCAACACAAGTTAGGCCAGAATCTTCATTTTAAATGTATTTAAAGAACTTGAATTAAAGGCCTTGCCCATAATAAGAGATTATCAGAAATAACCTCCTTTGACCCGCCTAGGGCAGGGTAAACTACTGACCACTAACACATGTTCTCCCTCAATGACCCTGTGAAGCCCAAGGCACCTCACCTCATCCCAGGCTCAGAATGTCATGTATACCCATGTTCCCTTTCTGTCTTTGGACTTCTCATGTGTGTGGGGTTCCCATGCATATGTATGTAATTAAATTTGGTTATTTTCCCTTGCTCACCTGTCTCATGACCATGTGATTATTAGAGCAGCCCCAAGAACCCGGGCGATGGAGGAAACAGCCAAGCTGTCCTTCACCGAGCACGATGTGCAGGTCCCGCTGGCTGTGAGCTGTGTGGCTAGCAATGCTGTGTGGCCTGTCTCTGCCTCTGAAATCGTTCCTGCATTCTTTATTCAGCTTTTCTCTAGTGTCAACTTTGTGGATGGAAAAGGGGCCACATCCTGAACCTGACTAGCTCAGGGGAGGCCAGCAGGGCAGGCCCTACACACTCAGAGACAGAAAGTAACCTCATAGGATGGTCTGAACATAAACATCCCCAACTAAAAGCAAGTGATGGCGAGTAGTCCTGTCCTAGACCTGTAGCTTCCAGGCCAGGTCAGTCTACCTAACTGAGCCATCTACTGTCTTTCTGCATCTAAGATAACATACCCTTGAAAGGTCAGAGTAATCTTCTCCTCCAGGCCCCTCAGGGCACAGCTGGGGGCACAGAACGCCTCCCTGTTATCCTGCTCCCCAAGTGCCATCTCTATGTGCTGTAAATGTTAACGACACTGTGCCCACCAATGCAGAAGTGTGTGTTTCTGTTTTACTCTTTATCCAATCTCAGCGATATTTCTCCCCACTTTGCTTTCTCCCACCCCCTTCATCTACCAAATCTACCACCAATGGATTTCAGGTAACCCCACTCCCCTCACAGCTCCTCCTTTAGTCTAATGCATAAAATAAGCTCAAAACTGCCATTCTCTGAGCATTTTCTTTATTTTTTGTTAATCCTCACCTGAGGATATTTTTCCATTGATTTTTAGAGAGAGTGGAAGGGAGGGAGAGAGACACAGAGAGAGAAACATTGATGTGAGAAAGACACATCAATTGGTTGCCTTCCACACACCCCGACCAGGGCCGGGGATTGAGCCTGCAACCAGCGCACGTGACCTTGACCAGAATTGAACCCGGGACCCTTCGTCCTTGGGCCAATGCTCTATCCACTGAGCCAAACCAGCTAGGGCTTTGGAGCCTTTTCTTAATTCAAGAGATTTTGCTTCTCAGCTATTGTCGATTTGGCTCAAATAACCTCATAAAAATTCGCTACAGGCCCTAGCCTGTTTTGCTCAGTGGGTAGAACCTTGGCCTAAGGACTGAAGGTTCCGGGTTTGATTCCAGTCAAGGGGACGTACCTGGGTTGCATGCTTGATCTCCAGCCACGGTTGGGGCGTGTGTGGGAGGCAACCAATCAATGTGTCTCTCTCACATCGATGTTTCTCTCTGTGTCTCTCCCC
>NW_005369984.1:135818-138092 GCF_000412655.1 Myotis brandtii
ATAATCAAACGAGTCCTGGCTGGTTTGGCTCAGTGGATAGAGTATCGGCCTGCAGACTGAAGGGTCCCTGGTTCAATTCAGATCAAGGGCACTTCTCTAGGTTGCGGGTTGGATCCCCAGTGGGGGGCGTGCAGGAGGCAGTTGATCAATGATTCTCTGTCATCATTGCTGTTTCTATCTCTCTCTCTCTGAAATAAATATAAATATATTTTTTAAAAATCAATGGAAATATCCTCGGGTGAGGATTAACAACAAAAAAGTCACCACAGGTGTAAACGTCCTTCAAAATCGGTGTCTGGAGCCCAGCCTTCGGAGTTCTGCCAGCACCTTTGTCCGCGCTTGGTGCCCTCAGAGTGCCTGCTGTAGGGCTGGTTCCGTCCTGGTTCTGCTCTCACCTTGCGACAAATAAAACACATGCCCTAATCCCCGTTCTGAGCAAAAGCAACGTGAGAAGAGCGGAGTGATCACCGGTAACAAAGCGAGATGGTAGTGCTGGAGGAAACAGCCAAGCTGTCCTTCACCGAGCACGATGTGCAGGTCCCGCTGGCTGTGAGCTGTGTGGCTAGCAATGCTGTGTGGCCTGTCTCTGCCTCTGAAATCGTTCCTGCATTCTTTATTCAGCTTTTCTCTAGTGTCAACTTTGTGGATGGAAAAGGGGCCACATCCTGAACCTGACTAGCTCAGGGGAGGCCAGCAGGGCAGGCCCTACACACTCAGAGACAGAAAGTAACCTCATAGGATGGTCTGAACATAAACATCCCCAACTAAAAGCAAGTGATGGCGAGTAGTCCTGTCCTAGACCTGTAGCTTCCAGGCCAGGTCAGTCTACCTAACTGAGCCATCTACTGTCTTTCTGCATCTAAGATAACATACCCTTGAAAGGTCAGAGTAATCTTCTCCTCCAGGCCCCTCAGGGCACAGCTGGGGGCACAGAACGCCTCCCTGTTATCCTGCTCCCCAAGTGCCATCTCTATGTGCTGTAAATGTTAACGACACTGTGCCCACCAATGCAGAAGTGTGTGTTTCTGTTTTACTCTTTATCCAATCTCAGCGATATTTCTCCCCACTTTGCTTTCTCCCACCCCCTTCATCTACCAAATCTACCACCAATGGATTTCAGGTAACCCCACTCCCCTCACAGCTCCTCCTTTAGTCTAATGCATAAAATAAGCTCAAAACTGCCATTCTCTGAGCATTTTCTTTATTTTTTGTTAATCCTCACCTGAGGATATTTTTCCATTGATTTTTAGAGAGAGTGGAAGGGAGGGAGAGAGACACAGAGAGAGAAACATTGATGTGAGAAAGACACATCAATTGGTTGCCTTCCACACACCCCGACCAGGGCCGGGGATTGAGCCTGCAACCAGCGCACGTGACCTTGACCAGAATTGAACCCGGGACCCTTCGTCCTTGGGCCAATGCTCTATCCACTGAGCCAAACCAGCTAGGGCTTTGGAGCCTTTTCTTAATTCAAGAGATTTTGCTTCTCAGCTATTGTCGATTTGGCTCAAATAACCTCATAAAAATTCGCTACAGGCCCTAGCCTGTTTTGCTCAGTGGGTAGAACCTTGGCCTAAGGACTGAAGGTTCCGTGTTTGATTCCAGTCAAGGGGACGTACCTGGGTTGCATGCTTGATCTCCAGCCACGGTTGGGGCGTGTGTGGGAGGCAACCAATCAATGTGTCTCTCTCACATCGATGTTTCTCTCTGTGTCTCTCCCCTTCCCTTCCTCTCTCTCTCTCTCTCTCAAAAATAAATAGATAAATAAATAAATAAATAAATAATCAAACAGAGTCCTGGCTGGTTTGGCTCAGTGGATAGAGTATCGGCCTGCAGACTCAAGGGTCCCTGGTTCAATTCAGATCAAGGACACTTCTCTAGGTTGCGGGTTGGATCCCCAGTGGAAGGCGTGCAGGAGGCAGTCGATCAATGATTCTCTGTCATCATTGCTGTTTCTATCTCTCTCTCTCTGAAATAAATATAAATATATTTTTTAAAAATCAATGGAAATATCCTCGGGTGAGGATTAACAACAAAAAAGTCACCACAGGTGTAAACGTCCTTCAAAATCGGTGTCTGGAGCCCAGCCTTCGGAGTTCTGCCAGCACCTTTGTCCGCGCTTGGTGCCCTCAGAGTGCCTGCTGTAGGGCTGGTTCCGTCCTGGTTCTGCTCTCACCTTGCGACAAATAAAACACATGCCCTAATCCCCGTTCTGAGCAAAAGCAACGTGAGAAGAGCGGAGTGATCACCGGTAACAAAGCGAGATGGTAGTGC
>NW_005369984.1:138379-143334 GCF_000412655.1 Myotis brandtii
TTTTAAAAAAAATTTTGGTGTTCTGCCCTGTGCTCTCCCGCACTTCCAGCGCCCAAGGGAAGGGCTGCAACAGACAGAGCTAATGCTCCCCGCCCCTCCCCGCCCCGTGCAGCCGGGTCTTCTGTCCCAAGGGCTGTAGTGCCCATGATGCTGCCCCTGGTCCCGGGAGGGAAATTCTGTTCAGAGCACTGAGAACAGGAAAGTGGAGAAAATGGACCGAAACGAGCCCAGACCTGTGCAGCTGGAACAGGCCTGGTGGGACCTAGCGAGGCCTGCGGGGAAGCAGACAGGGGGGCTGCTCCGTGAGGAGGCATCTCAGGAAGCAGTGCGCTCCCTCGGGCAGGGTCTCCAATGCAAAGGCGGATGGGCCTGGGAGGCGAGGACAGACTCAGCACCGGAGAGCGGCCCCTCCAGCGAGGGAAGTACCGAACCCAACATGAACAGGAAGCAGAAATCGCCCACTTTTCCTCAGGAGGGACCAAGCAGCTTGCAAAGATTCAGACACTAAAACAAACTAAACGGATCCCTTTAGCCCTCGGGCTACGCACAAATGGGTGGCAGCGGTGACTCGTTAGCCAGGGGTGGGCTGAGGTCATGTGTCCGAATTCTCCATCCTCGCACCCCAAAGGAGATGCCTCCGAGGGGCAAAGGACGCGAGTCCCCGAATGTGGCCATGGCGTCCTCATCCTCTGAGGTCGCCCAGTCCTGAAACATGAGGTCCCTGCTGCCACCAGAGGGGTAATCCTGAGGGCAGCCAGGTTCAGCAGGGTAACAAGGAGGCTTTGCGTCTGTGTGTGTCTGATGAGCGAGAAAAGTATGAGCAATCGGCCTTGGCCGTCCAGGAAGACTTCCAGCAGGGAAGATGGGCGGGGCTGCGTGGTCAGCAGATGTCACAGCAAAGACATGATTCCATTTTCCTCCTCTACCCTCTGGTCACCAATGGGCATGGGTGGGGGTTCTAAACCAACAATTCTCAGACACCAGCCGGTGTCCCACAATTCAACTCGATTCTGGCACTGAATGCCTGGAGGCAGCACCAGGCCCCAGGGGGGAAGGGCCCAGTCCGACCGACTCCCTCACTTCAGACACCAGTCCCAAGTCCCGGTGGCACCTGCGCTCTGCCGGGCTGGCTGTAAATCAGAGGTTCCCACCAGCCCTCCGCGGGTTCATTGCTTTGCTAGAGCAGCTCTCAGAACTCAGGAAGACAGGGGACTTACTGCCGCGTTTATTACAGATGACATTGAAGGTTACAAATAAACAGCCAGATGAGGAGCTACATGGCCAGGAGCTTTCTGTCCCGTGGGCTCAGGGTGTGCCACCCTCCTGGCCAGTGGGTGCACCTTGTTCACCAACCCTGGAGAGCTTGTCACATCTCATTGTTTTTATAGAGCTTCATGCCCCCCACCCAGGCCAGCAGCTGGGCGGAAGTCCCAGCCCCCACTCACTAGGTCTCTGGTGACCAGCCCATCCTGAGGCTACCTAGGGTCCCCACTAAGTCACCTCATCAGCGTAAACTCAGGTTTACTCAAAAGGAGTTCCTTATGAGTAGTAAGAAAATCCTATCACTCGGGAAATTCCCAAAGTTTTAGGACAGTGATGGCGAACCTTTTGAGCTCGGCGTGTTAGCATTTTGAAAAACCCTAACTTAACTCTGGTGCCATGTCACATATAGAAATTTTTTGATATTTACAACCATAGTAAAACAAAGATTTATATTTTTGATATTTATTTTATATATTTAAATGCCATTTAACAAAGAAAAATCAACCAAAAAAATGAGTTCGTGTGTCACCTCTGACATGCGTGTCATAGGTTTGCCATCACTGTTTTAGGAGCTCTGTGCCAGGATTTGGGGACAAAGCCCAATATGCTTATTAAACAGCAGGAAAAATGCCAACCTTGTGTGGCTGGCAAGGCAGCTGCCGGGCCTGGTGCATGTGATGGGGCCACGACCTGCTAGGTTGGGGAAGTGTGAGTTAAGACAGAAAAAAAAGGCAGTCCCCTGCCTTGTGCATTTGTAACCGCAGAAGCCGCTGAAAATGGTCCTATCCTGTTTAACAAGATACTGAGTTGCTTTTTAGAGACAACCAACCCAAACCGCAGGCACGCAGCCTGGACGCATGTGCAGAGCAGAGAACTTCAGCCTCTGCTGCACCTGGAACCAGTGTCCCCCCTGCACCCCCGGCCACACAAGGAACCAGAGACCCGACATGATGTCACTTGGATACCGAACCCTTTCAAAAGTGAAGGTTCTGTCTGTTGTCCAGGAAGGTCCAGTGCGAACGCCCTTTGCCACAAATGGCCAAGTTCCAAGGTCCTCCAATTAAAACCTGCCCGCCAGCACTTCCGCACACGTGTTCCCCCCAATCCCTTAAACACCCTCAACCAAGCCCTGCAGGCAAGATGGACGGACGTGAGCACAGCAGGTCTCCCATCTTCTTTGCTGGCGCCTTCTCCATTAATAACCCTTCCCTTACCCCAAGCTCTGCCGTTTTGGGTTTTGGCCTTGGCGCACCAACTGGGGTTTGGTAACACCCAGAGGGACTGCCAATGACCAGGGAGGGACCCCACACACAGGCGGGAATATTTACCTAAGGGGGGTGCACACAGGCCTGCAGTTCTGAACTTGCACCCAAATCCACTGGAGAAATCAGAGTCTAAAGGTAATAATGCAGCCAGCATCTTTCACGTAGAGAAAAAGGAATTTAAAAATCTACCCATATATACCCGAACCATCTGAACTTGGGCTGCTAAATAAGAAAGCAACTGAAAGTATCGCAAATGCTAACCCCCCACTGGCCAGATGGGCCAGCATGTCTGCACATGAAACCCCGTGAGCCACAAAGAGAAGAGAGCAGATCTACGCGGGAAGACCTGGGATGTGATCGGGATGCAGTACGTAGCTGGAGAGGAAAAACAAGGTTCAGCTTGATCCTTTTAAAAATCTACGTTCACACATAAAACCCGGATTCATTTCCTCTAGACTCTTAAAAGAAAGGATTAAAAGAGGCATTCATTCATTCACTTTCTACATTCTTTTTACAATAGAACTTGTATTAATTTAATTTTTAAAAGTTTTCTTTCCAATTTTGTTTATAATGGTAAAGATTAAACATAAAGTGTAGGTACTTATTTTTAAACAAGAGTGCAGATGTGCTCTCACTCGTGCTCCGCGAGGGCTGGTGGCCTGCGGCTTTGCTCCTTGGCATCCCGGCTGAATGAACAATCCCGACAGGACTTGCAGGTGCTCAGCCCAACAGCAACCACTCTGTATTTAAAGGTTCTGCTTTTGATAATTTTAATGGCATTAAGTAATTCACACTGGCAAACTCACCCTAAACTGGAACTATAACAAGGGCATGACTGAGCAAATATTAGTATACTGATGCCACACAGTGAAATTTAATATCCAAGCCCCACCCACCAATATGCAAATTCATGAGGGAAAGGTTTTTGTCTTTTTTGTTCATGGATGATCCCAAGCGTCTAAAACAGTCTCTGGTATCCTCACACGAGGATACTTTTTCCATTGATTTTTAGATAGAATGGGAGGGAGGGCTGAGGGGAGGAGAAAGAAACATCCACGTGAGACACATCAGCTGGTTGCCTCACGCATGCGCCCCTACCGGGGCCAAGGATTGAACCTGAAACCGAGGTATGTGCCCTTGACAGGGAATTGAAACTGCAACCCTTCAGTCTGAGGGCCAACGCTTTAACCACTGAGCAACCGGCCAGGCACAAAATATTTTTTAAAAGTTGAGCCCTGGCTGTGTGGCTCAGTTCGTTGGGGGGCATCGATCCAGCACCAGGGCGAGGGCCCAATCTGTGCAACTAGGAGAGCGTAGAACAGGCACAGGCTCCTGGCCCTCCAGGCAGCCAGGGGAGGTTTTTACCTTTAAGGGGCAAAATAGCTTTTCCTGTCGAGGTAACTTTCCAGTCCTCCTCCCATTGGCCCGGATGAGAAGTCTCCATGATTTCACTAAGAGGGCAGAGTGGAGGGAGGAGGGATGGAGGTCCCATCACCATCATTCAGGCGCCTTTTCTAGTCCAAGGTCAGAATAGGGGCCGCTGGATTCAGAGTGGACCTTATTTGAACATGAGGGTTCTAATAATTTGGGAGCTGCAGATCCAAAGTCCCATTCTCTACTCTGCTTCCATTTCCAAACGAAAATGAAGATGCAGTTGCTAAGTAGACACATAAGAACTTAAATGCTACATCTGCTCACTTAGAAATCCTGAGTCGGCTGGGAACTGGGGAAGGTGGGAGGAAACCCACCTTAAGCCTTCCTTCTCAGTAACTCCGAACCAGAGCAAGACCTGAGAGAAAAAGGCTGGATACTCATTGGTAAGATCAACCAGGAGGAGAAAACTAATTAGAATGAGCCTATATGCTTAACACTAGAACTCATAAGCCTTTAGAACGGCTTACTGCAATTGCTACAAGTAGAAGGGAGACCAGGCCAGGGGCACTCAGGCACCTGGCTATGATACACAACCGCCCCTCTTTCCAAATGGCTTATCACCTCAGTTTATAAACTGAAAATCCTACTTGTGGGCAAAAGCATCAGCATGTTAAGGACTCAAGGTACCCGGGCAACTGTCTGATGGTGACCCTGATCTCATGGCCCCAGGCAACCTAGATACTCCATTCGCTTGCTCCCTTTTTTCTTTCTCCCCAAGACTAGCTGTAGACTTTGCAGTTTTCCACTTTCTTTCTGTCCACTCTGACCTAAAAAAGCTTCCTAAATAAAGTCTTTTCTGATTATTATAGAAATATAAACAATGGGGGAATGGTGGTGGTGGTTAAAGCCTGGTCTGTATTTCCGGTTTTCCTCTGTAGATGATATTATCCTGGGAACCTCTTTTCTTTATTTCTTCTTTAAGAAAGAATATATATATATATATAATTTTAAATATTTCTTTATTGATTTCAGAGAGGAAGGGAGAGGGAGAGA
>NW_005369984.1:143548-144629 GCF_000412655.1 Myotis brandtii
GATGGAGCCTGCAACCCAGGCATATGCCCCAACCAGGAATCAAATCATGACCTTGTGGTTCATGGGTCAACACTCAACCACTGAGCGGGCCAGGCTGGGAACCTCTTTTCTACCACAATCTCATCAAGGGTGGGGTTCAGTCCCATCCCATCCTTAGATACTCTCCTTTTCTAACTACCAAGGAAGAGGGACTGGCAACCTGCAGGCGGGAATCTTCCACCTTCATGTCTCCCCAAATTTAACCTAAGCGATCCTGACGCAGGATTATAGTGAGAAAAGTAGCTGAAGACTCGTTTCATATATAGCCCCCCCACCAAATGCATACATACACTCTAAGTAATTATAAAGGCAGTGTTTATTGAAATACATTTCATTTTTGAAACTGAGCCATCAGCTGTTAAAAGTGTGAACACATTTTGGGGACACCTCGTATTTGGGGAGGCTGGAGAAAGATGCTTTCCCTGGGGCCAGATTATCCTCCGAGGCCTGGAAAGCGTGTGGTCCTGGTGGGAAGTGCTTTCGGGGCGTCAGGGGCGGCCTGAAGGACAGTGGCAGTGAGCGGCCACACAGACACCCACCCGCCGGTTCCTGGTCCCCATCCTGCTGTGGGGGCACCGACGGGAACCCCGGGCTGAGAAAGGCCTGGTTGGGAACCTTGGAAACCGGCCATTGTTAACAGTAAGAACCAGGAGACACGGCCTAAGAGCAGAACATGTGGTCTCAGGCCCCGCGGCCGCGCCCCCAGGCTGTCAGTACCCGGGGCCCCAAGGCTGTCAGTACCCGGGGCCGCCCCAAAGCTGTCAGTACCCAGGCCGCACCCCAAGGATCAGCAAGTAACAGGCGGGCCCCACGCAGCTCAGTTCGCTGCAGCCGCACCCCCAGGCTTGCAAGCCCTGGAGGGGCACAGGCAAAGCCCAAGCCCTTTTGTCGGACATAAAAATAAGTAATGCAAGAACCAAGTATATACTAAAACAAAAGCAAGACACTGAGCCCAAGGTCTGTCATCCGGGCACATTCTGCTCTCCCGTCTGGCGGTCGGAACCCGCGGGAGGCGGCGGGGGACCGGGGAGGGAGCTGGGCG
>NW_005369984.1:144737-144972 GCF_000412655.1 Myotis brandtii
GCGAGCGCTGACTCGGCGCCAAGACGCCTCCACATTTCTTTAGCATCGCGTCCGAGCAGCGCCCCCGAGGGCGGTCCAGGCGCTTCCACCCTCGATCCTGAAGCCCAGGCCCACGTGCACGGCCTCGAAGGTCACCAGTTCCGGGAAGAGTTTGTGCATCCACCACCCTCCTCCAGGGACGCGCAGGGTGGGAGCTCGGGGAGGCGGGGTGGGCGGGCTGGGAAGAGGGGGTCGG
>NW_005369984.1:145129-166358 GCF_000412655.1 Myotis brandtii
GGCCCCCCCGGCCGCGGCGCCGCTGGTCCAGGCTTTCCCGGGTCAGAACGCGCCTTAATCCCGGTTTAGACTTTATGTGAATCATCTTCTTAAGGACTTTTCACCGTTCTACTTCCCTTGGGCATCCGAAGAAAATAGAAATTTAAAAAAGCAATGACTACTGTTAACATTTTAGCCAATTTTATTCCGATAAATTCCTTCACATACTTTGATGTTTTTGTTTCTGTCTTCTCCAATTTTTCCATTTGACGTTGTCACGTAAGGGCCCGACCCCCAACACTCGCACGCATTGTAACAGTCCATTAACTGGACCCAGAGGAGGCTGCCCTATGATCTAGCTCTCAAGAAGAGTTTATTTGGTATATTTAAAATCGATTTTCTTGAAATGTTAATGTTTATTGCATATAAATGGTTAATTATTTTGTATCTACAATCTGGTAATAGATTTAGGTTGTATATTGTAAAAAATAAAATGAAGAAGAGTTTAACTCTTTTATAGCAATTGGTTAGTTTTGGGCCTTCAAACCCTGCGAGTTTTTACTTTGAGTTGAATTCGCTGCTAGAAAGCTTAGAGAAAATCTTACCGGACAAATTATATGACTACAATGTGTAGTTTTTATACTGCCAAGCCCACTTCTAGCCCTCCCAATTTTCCATCTTTGTTTTCCCTTTCCTTATTTTTTTTATTTTAAATATTTAATGTTTTAAATATTTTATCTAGCTTTTTGGTTTAGTCCTCCATAAACCAACTTAAATCCTTTTTTGAAACAAGGTGGTATATAAAGGAATAAATAAAATTGCTCAACCAGCCCTGGCTGGTGTGCTCAGTGGTTAGGACGCTCACTGAAGGGTCTCAGGTTCAATACCTAGCCAAGGGCATGTACCTGGATTGCAGGTTGGGTGCATGGGGGAGGCAACCAATTGATGGTGTCTCTCTCACCTGGATGTTTCTCTCTCTCTCCCTCACCCTTCCTCTTTCTCTCAAGTCAATAAAATTAAAAATTAAAAAAATTTAAAATTGCTCAACCATTTCCCTGCTGTTGGAATAAATAGTCCTAATTTTTAGTTCTTTTAAATTGTGTCCCAGATGAACACTTTTGACCATAAAATGATTTTTCTAATTTGGGTTTTTCTGTAAGTCAAACTTTTAGAAAATATTGGATCAAGAGGAAAGATATTCCATGAGTATTTATTGAGGCTTGCGGATGCTGTGGGATATAGAGATAGGGGGGCTGGAGATGGGAATAGATAACATTTATTGAGGGTTTACTCCATGCCAGGGACTTCTAAGCCCTAATATTATAGACACATTCACCCTGGCTGCTGTGCTCAGTGGTTAGAGCATCTTGCCCTCAAAATGCTCAGATAAAAATGCATTCTTATAAAAGTTAAATAACCAGCCTGGCCAGCGTAGCTCAGTGGTTGAGCATTAACCTACGAACCAGGAGGTCAAGTTTCGATTTCCAGTCAAGGGTACATGCCAGGGTTGTGGGCTCGATCTCCAGTAGGGGGTGTACAGGAGGCAGCCTATCAATGAGTCTCTGTCATCATTGATGTTTCTATCTCTCTCTCTCCCTCTCCCTTCCTGACTGAAATCAATAAAAATGTATATATTTTAAAAGTTAAATAACCACAGAAGACAGGGCTAGTGTGAGTCCCCAGGAATGGGGGCCACAGGGGCTCAGAGGAAAAATACTGTGAAATGACGGAATCAGCTGCCAAGTTGGTGAGTATCCTGGGCACGTTGAGAGTAGAAAGGATTGTTTGCAGTTGCTCATGTTTAAATCAATTTTCAATTAATTAAAGTTGTAAACAGATTTTTCTTAAATTTTTAAGTGTAACTTACATAACTTTGATGTTCTGTTTAGAAATCTTACACTTTTTGCATAAAAATAAGAGCAATAACTTGTTCCTTTATTAACATTCCATTAGCCTCTGGGTTTGACATATTCTATTTGCTTGAACATTATTCATGCCATTTACAAAGTTAATTAATTAAATTCTCTTAAATATTTAAACTACATTTACAAATTTAATATACCTTTTTTTTCAAGCACTTCAAATTCCTCATAGGGCAGATTTGCAAGTCAAACAAGAAAAATATCTTCTTAAGCCTGTAAATAACTCTCATAAACTTAATAATTCAAGCTTTTAAATGTGACAAATCAAGTTATATTAAAGATTTCAATACTGTTTACAAATGTAATCAAATTATCTTATAACTTTCAAGTTCAAATCACAAGTCTAAAATAAATTATACAATTCAATTTGGAACCACAAAACTAATCAGCCAGGTTCTCTATTATGGCAAATTGTCTTAAATATTATAAACACATTCACCGTGGCTGGTGTTGCTCAGTGGTTAGAGTGCCCACCTGAGCACCAGGGTGTTGGGTTTGATTCCTGGTCAAGGGCACATACCTGGGTTGCAGGTTCAATCCTCAGCCTCAGTCAGGGCATGTTCAGGAGGCAACCAATCAATGTGTCTCTCTCACATCCATGTTTCTCTCTCTTCCCCCTCCCTCACTCCCTTCCACTCTCTTTAAAAATCAGTGGAGCCCTGCCAACATGCTCAGTGGTTAGAGCATAGGCCCTCGGACCAAAGGGTCTCTGGCTCAATTCCCAGTCAAGGTCATGCACCTTGATTGCAGGTTCATCCCCACCCGGGTCAGGGCACGTGCAGGGCATGTGTCTCTCTTCTCATGTTGATGTTTGTCTCTCTTTCCACCCCCCCCCTTTCCTCCCTCCCTCCTACTTACCCTAAATGTTAATGGAAAAATATCCTCGGGTGATGATTCAAATAATAATAATAATAATAATAATAATAATAATAATAATAAAGCAGAGTCCATATCCCCACCCTCTTGAAGAGTCTGAGTTTGGCCATGTGATTTGCTTTGGCTCTTATCATGTTAGCAGACTTGAAACAAGCAGAGATTTGAAAAAGTGAGTATTTCTGCTTCTCTTGCTTCGCTGTGATCACCATGAGAATGTTTTGCTTTTTTTTGTGTGTTATTTTTTTATTCTTTTTTTTTTTTTTTTTTTTTGTACCATGAGAATGTTAGAAAACAAAATTCAACCGAGTAAATTAGAGGCCTGGTTGACTTTAATAAATTAATTCATGAGTCAGGCAACACCCCATCTAGCAACTAGAAGGATGCTCCCAGGGGTTGTAAAAAATGGAAGGTTTTTATAGGAAGAAAGGTGGGGCATGGGAGCTATTGACAAAAGAAAAGAAAGGTTTATTTTGCCCTAGCTGGCTTGGCTCAGTGGATAGAGCATTAGCCTGAGGACTGAAGGGTCCCAGGTTTGATTCCTGCCAAGGGCACATGCCTGGGTTGCAGGATCGATCCCCAGTAGGGGGCCTGCAGGAGGCAGCCAATCAATGATCCTCTCTCATCATTGATGTTTCTATCTCTCTCTCCCTGTCCCTTCCTCTCTGAAATCAATAAAGCAATATATTTTTTTTAAAAAGGGTTATTTTGGGCCTGGACATCTTTTCTTTGGGAAAAGAGAAAGGGAAGAGTTTTTAGCATGTAAATTGCCTCTTCTTTCTATGGGGGATGGAGTGGGCCTAGGTGACAGACCACCTCGTTGGTTCTTGACCAGAAAATTCCAGGCTGGTTAATTAAGATTATGTTTCTGGAAGAGGTTGGAGCTGCAATTAGACCAGTTACTAAATCTAGGTTTGGTATCATGGGCTGTGAACATGACTAATGTCGTTTTGGCCTGTGGTTTTTCTGTTTAACAAGAACGTGCCTCACACATGCCCTGGTTAACCTGCCGGAGGGCTGAGAATGACACTCGGAGAAAAGCTGAGGTGTCCCAGCTGAGATTATCCGCGACGAGCCAGCCTGCAGCTGACCTGCCAGCAGAGCACAAACATGAGCAGCTAAGAGCAGCCTCGCCTTGTCAGGCAGATCAGCAGACTTTCCCAGTTGAACCACTGACTGTGAATAATAGATGGCTGTTGTTTTCAGTTGCTTAGTTTTGGGATAGTTTTGTTACACAGCAATAAGTAACAGATATGTGGTTATTAGATATGTATGTACATTTTTTAAAGATTGGGGAAGGACTTCACAAAATGTTGAGAAAAGTGAATTATGATGATTTTTAGGCTTTCCCTTTATTTCCTCAATAAATCTGTTTCCTATTGTGCACAAAAAAGGGGCCACATACTAAACCTGACAAGCTTAGGCGAGGCCAGCATGGCGGGCCCTGCAATCTCAGGGAATGAAATTAACCACGTAGGGTGGTCTGAACATAAAAATTCCCAACTGAAAGCGAGTCATGGCAGGTAGTGAGTCATAGCCTAGGCCAGTGATGGCGAACCTTTTGAGCTCGGCGTGTCAGCATTTTGAAAAACCCTAACTTAACTCTGGTGCCGTGTCACATATAGAAATTTTTTGATATTTGCAACCATAGTAAAACAAAGACTTATATTTTTGATATTTATTTTATATATTTAAATGCCATTTAACAAAGAAAAATCAATCAAAAAAATGAGTTCGCGTGTCATAGGTTCGCCATCACTGGCCTAGGCCTATAGCTTCCTTGACAAAAGTCAGCCTCACCCCAAGTGAGCCTGTCTGTTGTCTTTTACATCCGAGCTAACACACTTCTAGATCCCTCCAGGCACGGCTGCAGGCATGGGAGCAGAGACCACAGAACCCTTTATTGTTATCTGCATACGTCTGTATGTGCTGTAAATGTTAACTATTAACCACTCTGTACCCACCAATGTGAAAGAAGTACAGTGGGGCCTTGACTTACAAGTTTAATTCGTTCCGAGACCGAGCTCGTTAAGGAGGTCCTTAACTCAAATTACTCTATCAACTCAATGAAAATCAGCTGAGAGACAGCTGGTATCTCAAAAAACTCGTTAGTCGGGACACTCGTAAGTCAAGGCCCCACTGTATGTGTTTCTCCATTTTGCTTTTTATCCAACACAGAGATTTCTCCCCACTCTGCTTTCTCCTGCCCCCAGAATCTACCACCATGGATTCATGTAACCCTCCTCACAGTTCCTCCTTTATTACAATGTATAAAATAAGCTGTAAAGCATCCATTCTCTGGGGCATTTTCTCAATTCTTTGAGATTTTGCTTCCTGACAATTGTCATAAAAATACTCTCTCTCTAGGGAGCACAATCCCCATCCCCGCCACCCCTCTTCTATCCTCTCCCCTTCCCCTCCCACACCCTCTCTTTGGACCCAGGCTCTGAATTCTTTCCTAGCCAGAACCCAAGCACCGAGGTTGCTGAGCCCAGGTTTGCTCTGACCTCACCGGTCAGACACTCGGGCCATCCCGCCGCCCTACAACATATTTGGTGCCGTGTGACTTGGATTGTTTCATCACTGGTTGTGTGAGAAATGCTCACCTGTCCAAATTCAAATAATGGACTCGGAGACAGAAGTACGGTGAAAATGAGACTTTGAATACGCTCTCAAGAGAGGGTGCCCACCGGTTGCACAGGCACCTGGGGCAGTGAACACAGCCATTTATTCAGTCCTTCCTCCGGTTCCTCATTGGCTGAGTACTATGGGCTCACGTGTTTCCTCATATGTCGCATAGGTCTTGCTGTCTCCCTTTGGGCCATTCAAAAAAATTGGGCTGAGGCCTTTTCTAATTGCCTCCACCTCCCCCTGTCCAGCTGAGGCAAGCACCTGGGGGTTTCCACCATGATCTGGCCCACGTCCACAGTTCTCTGTTCTTATATCTTCTTCCCTCCTCCCTATATTCTGTTTGCCCTGAGGAAATTCAGCAACCGTTTCCATCAAAATCTGACTGTGCTGGAGATGGATCACAGAGCCCCACTTCCTACGTAAGCCAATCCTCATCACCTTCGCTTGAAGGACATGACTGTGCTCTCTTTCCTCCTGCAGCTTTTCCTCCAACCATGGCTCTCTCTCTCTCTCTCTCTCTCTCTCTCTCTCTCTCTCCCTCTTTCTCTCTCTCTCTCTCTCTTTCTCCCTCCCTCCCTCCCTCCCTCCTTCCCTTCCTCCCTTCCTCCCTCCCTCTTTCTCCCTCTGCAGATTGCCACTCGCTGCTACAGGACTCCTGTGACAGGATGACTGGGTCATGGACCAGGGAGGTTTGCACTAGGCACCCCGCCGACTACAAGACATTGCCACACAAGGCCCTTCCCTGCACTTTTCCCTGTCAGGTTACTAGTTCCAATGGAGAGAAAGAGAGAGAGAGAGAGAGAGAGAGAGAGAGAGAGAGAGAGAGAGACAGGGAAAGAGATCCTTGCCCTTTGGTTGGAAGCATGTTTTTTCCTTTCCTTTCTCTTCCTTCCTTTGTGTCTGGAGTTAAGTTCAGGCTGACTTGCTTTGAGCTTTTTGAAGTCCCTGGGGTGGAGCTAAGGGTTAGGGTTGAGTTGAGAGACACTAGGGCAGTGATGGCGAACCTTTTGAGCTCGGCGGTCAGCATTTTGAAAAACCCTAACTTAACTCTGGTGCCGTGTCACATATAGAAATTTTTTGATATTTGCAACCATAGTAAAACAAAGACTTATATTTTTGATATTTATTTTATATATTTAAATGCCATTTAACAAAGAAAAATCAACCAAAAAAAAGGAGTTTGCGTGTCACCTCTGACACACGTGTCATAGGTTCACCATCACTGGCTGAGTTATTTGCATTAAGAAAGCATCACTCTAGAGCAGCCGTGGGCAAGGATCCGGCCCTTTTGAAATGAATAAAACTAAAAAAAAAAAAGCCCGTACCCTTTTATGTAATGATGTTTACTTTGAATTTATATTAGTTCACACAAACACTCCATCCATGCTTTTGTTCCGGCCCTCCGGTCCAGTTTAAGAACCCATTGTGGCCCTCGAGTCAAAAAGTTTGCCCACCCCTGGCCTAGGCTATAGATAAGTGTCAAGTAACTAAGGGAAAAAGGGATGGCTGCTTTTTAACTTTGGCTTTTCCCTTGGGATTGCTTTCGGAGGGTCTAAACACAACCTTTTGCTGAAAAAAGAAGAGCCTCAACTCATCTGGCTTAGAAGTGAGGGACACCGGCAGTTCCTAATCTTCCTAGAGAAGGCCGACAGGAAATAAAGAAGAAATGCTCCTCAGGTTTGGATGTTTCTGATGTCGACACCATTATTAATAAAAGGAAAACAGAGTAACATAATGGTAGAGATCATAGACTTTAGGAAAATCACCGGCTCTAGGATAAAACAGATTTGAGTTAACATCCTGGCTCATGACTTACACTCAGGGAGAGTAACTTAGCCCCTCTACACCTCAATTTCTGTATCTGCTAAATGGCTACACTTCATGGACTTGTGACAATTAAACAACATAAAATATGTAAAGCAAGCATGTCAAACTCGTGGCCCGCAGGCTGCATGTGGCCCACAATGAATATTTTTGCAGCCCAGCCAATATAACGGTATGTAAGAAACGTTTTAATAAAACTTTTGTAACTTAATTTTTACAATATCCTGTTATACATAATTATTAATAACTAACTACAATGTTCACTAATGGCATTACTATAACGTGTTGCATTAATTTCCCTTACGGGCCTCATGCGCAGGCGCACCATTTCTCTCCACTAACACTAGAAGCGAATATTTTAGCAGCTGATTACCACATCATTAGTCTTGTACTGACTTGTTTGGTGTGCGCAACAGGAAGTATTTTGCTTTCGGAGAACAAGGAAAATAGGTTTATTTGTGTTACGCTTATTAATTTATGCAGTTATTCAGTGTCTGGTAAGTTAATGTTCAAGAAAAAATATTAATTTGTATTAAAATGTTCTATTATTTTATGTTAACAATGACTAATTTATTTCAATATTCAGTATGTCTCTATAGAAATAAACCCACGTTTCTATGAAAATTGAAGCTTTTGTTTTCTTGTGGCCCACTTAAACTTAACTTTGCTTATTTGGCCCATGTTAGCCTTTGAGTTTGATATGCTTGATGTAAAGGTGATAGGACTAGGTACATAGTAAAAAATCAACAAGGTCCTGGCTGCTGTGGCTCAGTCGGTGGAAGTGATGCCCTGTGCATTTGGCCTGTGGTCTCAGGTTTAATCCCTGGTCAGGGCACATACAGAAAGCAACCGATCAATGTTTCTCTCTTTCTCTCCCTCTCTCTCTCTAAAAAAAAAGAAAAGAAAAGAAAAAGAAAAAGAAAGAAAGAAAAAAAAGAAAGAAAACAAACTCAACAAGTTCTAGCTAGCTATTTTATTCATAATGAAATATTTTTAAGATTATTATGAGGACCTATTATTTGATTAGCAGTACTGACCAATAAAATACACTAGGTACAACTCAGAATTCCTACCCTTAAATTACATAGGTTGATGTCAAAAACATACAAACCTGTAGAGAATTTGTATGAGAGCTTATTTGAGCCAAAATTGGTGACAGTTGCCTGGAAGCAAGATCTCAAATGCTCCACAGAATTTCACTTTGCAGCTTCTTTCATGCATTAGGAATTAAGGACAGAAAGTAAGGAAGGTCACATGAAGATGGAGAAAAGCAAGATGATAGCTTACAAGGCTATGTGCTCTCTTGAGGGTGGTTAAGGCTTATTTCAAAGTTGTGTTAACCTAGATACACAGAAACAATGGATGGGTTTGCTTAAGGCAAAGATAAACCTTTTACTAAAGGAGTTAATGGCCTGGCTGTGGTGGCTCAGTGGATTGAGTGTCGTCCCATGGACCAAGAGGTCCTGGGTTCGATTCCCAGTCCGGGCACATGCCTGGGTTGTGGGCTCGATCCCCAGTAGGGCCATGCAGGAGGCAGCCAATCCATGAGTCTGTCATCATTGATGTTTCTATCTCTCTCCCCCTCTCCCTTCCTCTCTGAAATCAATAGGAATATATTTTAAAAGAAGTTATGTGGCTGGGGTGTGACTACCCACTGTGATCTGCCAGTTAAGAATTTATGATCACGCCGAAACCGGTTTGGCTCAGTGGATGGAGCGTCGGCCTGCGGACTGAAGGGTCCCAGGTTCGATTCCGGTCAAGGGCATGTACCTGGGTTGTGGGCACATCCCCAGTGGGGGGTGTGCAGGAGGCAGCGGATCGATGTTTCTCTCTAATCGATGTTTCTAACTCTCTATCTCTCTCCCTTCCTCTCTGTAAAAAATCAATAAAATGTATTAAAAAAAAAAGAATTTATGATCAGATCACCTGTGAGGTCGCTTTTCATAGAAGCCTTTTACGTCCACACATACATGACAGGCACAAATCCTAGAGCTAAGACCTTCCATTGATTTGGCTCTATAGCGGTTTCCCAGAATTCAGTGAATGCTTGTTGAATGAATGAACTCTCATTTGGTTTCACATAGAGAGTGACTGGCCCACAAACTATATGAGAAGCAGACCTAACACTTATGAGAGAAGTGAGCGTGAAACGCAGGCAGACAGGGCAGGGTCCAGGGGCAAACAAGGGCGGGTGGGACATAGGCAGGGCAGGCAGGGCAGTCCGAGCAGCCTGACCACAGGAACCACCACGCAGGAATAATGAAATGTCTCTGGACTCAAGGCAGGAGGTATGGGAAACCAAGGGAGGACCTGCAGTCACAAGGTGTAGGAACACATAGAAACAGAGAAAGTTCCTCATAGGAACAGAGGAAGAACACAGAAACACGGACAGTTCAGGTCCGCTGCTGGGCAGGAACAACTGAGAGAATCATAGAGCAGGCTTGTGGCAAACATAAACCCTGGACTACAAGGCTTAAGGGGTGGGGGCAGCCCTTGTTGGGCCCCCTCCCCGTGAGGGGAGTCTGAATCTGCTTGTAATACATTTTTCACACTTTGCTTAAATCTTCTGTCCCGTGGAGCTCATTCGTCGGTGCTGCGAGACAAAACCCGGGAAAACCCTCGGCTCATCCTTTGGGTTCTCAGCTTTGGGGGCTCAGTCCCGGATCCAGCCTCTCCACACCCTACGGCGGCCTGTGGACCCTAATGCTTCTTTTGATGTTTCCTTTGTAATGTTGGAGGCCTTGCCACTTAATCAGGCTGCCGTCTCCAGCGGGCACTTTTCTCTTTCTCTTTCCAAATGCAGTCTCGGGCCCATTGGGCCACTTAAAAGCGGGCGTGGTACTCAGATAAAAGCCATTAGGGTGGCTGCTCCCATGGATGGGTGAGCTGGCTGTTGGAGTGGGTTAGGAAGCAGAATACAACTGTAACTGAACTCTGACCCGTCCAGGGGGTGCACCTAAGCCGGTCAGCACTCACGGCTGAGGCACGCAAGAGGAGGGAAGTGACCAGCGGTTTCACTGCCTCTGGAAGTTCCCTCCACCAGCAGCACACTTGGACCCACAACATACAGCCCAACCCCGGCCTGTTCCCTTGTTAGGATTTCTATTGCTGGAGATCTGCTCAAACTTCCCTGCCTTTTCCCTCCTCCTGCCCGAGGTTGGGGGTAGAGGGACGCTAAGTTCTTCGGATCCTGGCCCAGCTGGTTATCTGCCGTTCTTATTTATTTATTTTTTTAAATAGGGTGTTACAATTTTAAGATATTTTTTAATATATTTTTTATTGATTTTCTACAGAGAGGAAGGGAGAGGGATAGAGAGTTAGAAACATCGATCAGCTGCCTCCTGCACACTCCCTACTGGGGATGTGCCCGCAACCAAGGTACATGCCCTTGACCGGAATCGAACCTGGGACCCTTGAGTCCGCAGACTGACGCTCCATCCACTGAGCCAAACTCAGGGCTATCTGCCGTTCTTAATGTCCCTACCAAGATGGGCCCAGCCATGCGTGAGTGGAGGATTCCCCCATTGCTCAATGCCTCCTTGGATCTGGCCCCCACAGACCTGACTTCTTCCAGCTCCTGGCAGCGGCCTGGTGGGGACCAGAGGGGATTCCGGTCTTCAATAGAATATAGGGGAGCCAGGGAGGGAATGCCCTTGCCTGGGGGCACAGCCTGCCCCCGGTGCTCACACCACGCCATGTGCTGGCGAGCATTGAAGTAGGGTGGGAAGGTAGATCAGGGCGGTTCCATACATGAGGACATTAGGTCACCAGACAGGATGGAGGAGGACTGCAGGGTTTGGATTTACAACAGTGCTCTCCTGTGGTCCCTATGACCTTTGAAATGCAAGTACCTGGTCAAAAACTCGAGTCTGGCCACCTTTAAAAGTACAAGTTTCTGGGGAAAACTTAGAAAGAAATGCAAGTACCTGGTAAAAAACTCTAGTCTGGCCATCTTTAAAGGTACAAGTTTCTAGGAAAAACTTAGCCACGTGTGCAGAACAAGTTAACTCCTTACAGCGTTGATTGCTAGATAGCCTGCTTTTATCTATGTTGCAAAAAGTCTGTAAGGTGGATCTGGAGCTGTTATGAAGTCTTGCTTTGTTGAAAATGTGCTTTGGAATAAATATGTTCATAAGGGTCAATCTAAGGCAGTGGTTCTCAACCTTCTGGCCCTTTAAATACAGTTCCTCATGTTGTGACCCAACCATAAAATTATTTTTGTTTCTACTTCATAACTGTAATGTTGCTACTGTTATGAATCGTAATGTAAATATCTGATATGCAGGATGGTCTTAGGCGACCCCTGTGAAAGGGTCGTTCGACCGCCAAAGAGGTCGCGACCCACAGGTTGAGAACCGCTGATCTAAGGAATGCTGGTTGTTTGCTTTTCTTGGTTATTGGAAATTGAGGTTTCTAAGAATTATTAATTGGAGGTTATATGATTTTGGTAATAGAAGACATGTTGCATAGAGATGCATTTTGAAAACTAATTATCCCTAAAAATTGTAAAAAAGGTTTATGAAAATTATAAAAGGTTAACAAGGAAAATGTTAAAAGAAAGTTAAAACAAAGTCAAACAACATGGGCAGTTTGCAGCCAGCTTTTAACTAACAAACCATTACCTTCCCAGCCAGGGCACAGCAAATGGTTAAACAAAAAAGCTCCCTACAGAAAGGGAGAGGGGAAGGGGGAAGGGAAAAAGGGGGGGGGGCGTTTTACTCCCTAGGCAGGGAGGCCAGCTTGGCAAGGGAAAGTTGCCAGGTGCTCCTCATGATTTCTGAACAGAATAGTAGGGAATCTAAGAATTCATCTGCACCAGAATACTCGACAGAGCAGTTTTGAGACCTACAGACAGGAGGGTATATCATGCCTTGGACCCGCCCCAGCCTGTTCTTTGAATTGTCAGGGGGCCTGTCTGTACGTCATGAGCCAGATGTATGGGTTTACTTGCTTTGCTTTTTCAGTGAAGATACTTACTTTAATTGCTTTAATTGCTTGAACCCTAGTTCTTGACAGCTTTGACCCAAAACAATACCAGAGTCAAAAACCCCTAAGAAGATGAATGGGCCTAGTGGCCCACAGTATACACCTATGCCATTGTGTCCTCCTTATAATACAAGACCCCTGGAAGGACAAGTCCCACCAGGACCCAAGGGGACTCAGCCACCCAGGCCCCCGACTACCATCTGCTCTCCCCTGGGCAATGGCAGGGGGATAGTTTTGACCCATCCGGGTCCAGGTATCCTTTTCCATACAGGACTTACCACAAATTAAAGAAATAATCCCATCCCTCAGAAGCTGGTTGTTCCCTCTTCTCAGCCCTTGGTTTAGCTATTTCTATTGATTATCTTTGGCCCTTGCTTATTAAACCTCCTAATACATTTTGTTTCTTCTGGCATAGAGGCTATACAACTCCAAATGCAGCCCCAGATGGAGGTGACTGCCCTTTACCATGGACCCCTAGATCAGCCTCCTCCGATGGGACTGCTCTCCCCCAACGCCCACTGTCAGCAGGAAGTAGCCAGAGTGGTCGTCACCCCTGCTCCCAGCAGCAGTTGTGGTCTTCTAATCGGAGGGGGGACTGAGAGGGTTAACTTGAAATGCAGGCAGGCAGGGCAGGGGTCCAGTGGAACACAAAGGCAGGTGAAGAATATGCAGGGACGACAAGGCAGTTTGAGCAGCCTAACCACAGGAACAACCATGCAGAAACAATAAAATGTCTCTGGGCTCAAAGCAGGAGGCATGGGGAACCAAGGGAGGGCCTGTAGCAATAAGGTGTAGGAACACATAGAAACAGGGAAAGTTCAGGTCCGCTGCTGGGCAAGAACAAATGAGGGATCCATCAGGTGACGACACAGGTGGGCATAGAGCAGGCTTGTAGCACACATACACCCCTGGACTACAAGGCTTTAACGGGCAACCCACTATTGGGCCCCCCTCCCATTGGGGAGTCTGAATCTGCTTGTAATAAACTTCCCACACTTTTGCTTAAATCTTCTGGTCCATGAAGCTCAGTTTTCAGTGTCGCGAGACACGACCCCGGGAAAAACTCGGCTCACTGTTCTGGTTTTCACTTATACTAGGCGCCAAAAACCTAAAGTAAAATGTTTCCTAACTAGACGAGGCCATTAACCATCAATGAGTGGACCAGTGCCCAGGGACCTGGAGACGGGATGAGGGAGAGGCTGACCGGAGCTGGAGGGGTCCCGGGAGGCCTCAGGCAGAGGAGGGATTCGCAGTGGATGTGCAGGGAGAGCACATGCTTTTAGGAAAGACGAGTGGACCTCGGAAGAAGGGATGGAAGGTATGTGAGAGTTGTGAGGATGAACAAATATTCTTTTCTGTCAAAGAAGGGAGTTTAAGGCAGCTGCCATTTTGCCTCCATGACTTGCAGCTTCCCTGGGGGACGCCATCTTAAAGCTGCAAAAGTGAATCCCTCCTTTTTTCCTTTGAATTAGCCAATCGGGCAAGAATGTGAACCCAAGCTCTGACCAATCAAGAGTGAGGGACAGCCCTGGCTGGTTTGGCTCAGTGGATAGAGCATCAGCCTGCAGACTTAAGGGTTCTGGGTTCAATTCCAGTCAAGGGCACATGCCTGGGTTGTGGGCTCGATCCCCAGTAGGGGGCGTGCAGGAGACAGCCAATCAATGATTCTCTCTCATCATTGATGTTTCTATCTCGCCCTCTCCCTTCCTCTCTGAAATCAATAAAAATTGATTATTAAAAAAAAAGTAAGGGACAGATGGCATGTGTCAGGGATAAAACCCGAGTGGACCTCCTGCTGGGTGAGCGTGCTGCCAGCCCCAGTGCGTGCGCACCTCCTATAGGAGGCAAGATGCTGCCTTGCTCCCCACTGTCCTCTGTGTTCTGCCAGGACCCCTGGTTTGGGGGCTCCCCTTCTTTCTAACAGGTATGAGAGTTTGTGGCAGAGTTTGGGCGTGGTGTCTCCTCTCCTGTGATAAGAATCAATTTTCTCTGGTTGGTGAAACTCCCCGGAAGGGAGCTATGACAATTGAGTTCCTTTTGGAGGATCTGTCTTTAGGTAGATAAGGGGAATTCAGAGAAAGCCTCTCCCGGCATTTGCTGTTTTTCAAATGCTTATAGCTCAAAATATGCCAAAATGATGTATTTTGGGGTGACATATTTTGCTGTCCTTCAGATATGGTATGGGTTGGAGGTGGGGAGGAAGTGGGAGGAGCTCTAAAGACACCACAGTGGCATGTGGACCATTTGGTAGCGTGGCTCAGTGGTTAAGTGTCGACCTATGAACCAGGAGGTCACGGTTCGATTCCTGGTCAGGGCACATGCGCAGGTTGCGGGCTCGAACCTCAGTGTGGGACGTGCAGGAGGCAGCCGATCAATCATTCTGTCTCATCTTTGATGTTTCTCTCTCTCCCTCATCCTTCCTCTCTAAAATCAATTAAAAAAATATTTTTAAAAAGAATCAACCTTGATTAGAGGGTTGCAACTTTCAGCCCCACCACCTCACTCAACCATGCCTATGTAACGAAGCTTCCTTTATAATCTCTGAACTGTGGGGTTTGGGGGAGCTTTGGGGTTGGTGACAGGAACGCATCCACAGGTCAGGAGGTGGCACACCCCAAACTCCACCGGGACAGAAGTTCCTCTGCTCAGGACCCTCCAGACCGGGCACTGAGGGTCTCTGTACCTGGTTGTTCTCGCATATATTTTGTAATAAACCAGTTAACCTGGTGAGTACCTGTTTTCCTGCGTTCTGTGCGTGGCTGTAGCAAATGAATCAAACCTGGGGTGGGAAGGGGGGGAGGGTGGGAACCTCTGATTTATATCCAGTAGGTTGGGAGTGCAGGCCTTGAAATTGAAGGTTGGGAGGTTGGGTGGGGGTGGGGAGGCGCAGTCTTGTGAGATCTGACTCTATCAGCAGGTAAATCGTGTTTAACTCAGAGTTGAGTTATTGTAGACACCCAGCTGGTGTCACAGAATTGCTGGGTGTGGGAAAAAGGCCTACACATCTGGCGGCCAGAAGCGTCGGAAGTGACCGTGGTGGTGTGAGTGCACAGAGAACTGGCCCCGCTTTCCCTTCACAGCGTCACCGGGAAAGAAACAGGAGGTCCGTGAGAGGCCCCTCTCCTCCCGTCCTCCCCCCAAGGCTCTGAGCCAGGGCAGCGGCCGGGCCTGCTCCAAGCCTGCAGTCCAGCAGAAGGCCTTCCTGCCATCGCTCTGCCTTGGTAGGGAGCAGGCAGGAGAAAGCAGCCTTGACGAAGAAGGAACGACAGGCTGCTGGCACCTCGGCCTGGATCAGGGGGCCAGCCCACCGCAGGAGTTGTCTGAGGACGTCAGCACCAGGCACTTCAGGCCTGTGAATGCTACTGTGGCCCCAGCTGGCCGGAGGGAGGCGCAGAATGCTTGGAATAGCCCCCAGTCTCATGTCAGCTGAGCTTGGGTGTGGCGCCTCTCAGCCAGAGAAGGAGGGGGAGACTCCTCGCTAGCCCGTGACCAGGCACCAGAATGAGTCCGAGGTCACGTGACGAGCTCGTCTGTGACATTACACATCACATCCAGGGCATCCCCCACTCCCGCTCCAGAACAGCGCTGGCTTGTAGCCTGCACACAGCCCTTCTCACACAGCCTGGCAGAGTGCCACTCGGGGTCCTGGAAACCTCAGCCAGCAGGGGAGCCACATCCCCGAGCCCCGCCCGGCGCCTCCCTCGCGCTCCCATTCACATCCACAATTCAGAATTCGCCCTGCTTTCCCTGGCGTGGCCCTCCTTTGGCCAGAAAATGCTACCCCTCTCATCAGCCTAACCATCTGCAGGAAATGAATAGGAGTTCCTCTCAGCAGGGTCAGAGGTCAGGTCAACATGTGAGAAGGTGGGTGAGCCCGGATTCCATGCAGCCAGTTATCACAAAGCCTGTGGCCACGAACCCCGCAAAATAGCTATGTGGTGGGCCGTTAGACAGACGTGAGCAGAGCAAGGACGATGGGCCAGGGGCAGAGGTCACCAGGGCGGAAAGTCCTGGGTGCCCAGCAAAGGACCATTGTAGGGAGGACCTCACCCCCAAGATGACCTTTCCTCCCCTAGCTTATCTCTGGTCACGCGGTTTGGAACCTCAGGCCTTTCCTCCCTAGAGATAACATCTAGGCCTCAGTTGTATTTCAGCTCCAGGCCCAGAAAAGCAGCAAAACCAGGCACAGCTGATGTCAGGACCAGCTGCACTGGATAATGACCCCCGGCCCAGGCACCAACCCATCAATCACTGGAGACCTAGACCCTGAAAGGACACACCCGGGAAACTGCTGCATATTCTATTGAGATCTGCTCCTGGGACCTCCCCTAACATCTCCACCCTTAAAACCCGTGGGGCCGCCCTCGCCGGTTTGGCTCAGTGGATAGAGCGTCGGCCTGTAGACTGAAGGGTCCCAGGTTCGATTCCAGTCAAGGGCACATGCCTGGGTTGCGAGCTCAATCCCTAGAATCCCTAGGGATTCTCTCTCTTCATTGATGTTTCTATTTCTCTCCCTTCCTCTCTGAAATCAATAAAAATATATTAAAAACAAAACAAAACAAAAACCCTTAGGGCCCTGGCTGATTTTGCTCAGTAGAGTGTCGACCTGTGGACTCAAGGGTCCTGGGTTGGATTCCGGTTAAGGGCACATGCCTGGGTTGTGGGCTTGATCCCCAGTGGGGGGCGTGCAGGAGGCAGCCGATCAATGATTATCTCTCATCATTGATGTTTCTCTCTCTGTCTATCCCTCTCCCTTCCTCTCTGAAATCAATAAAAATATATATTTTTAAAAAACCCTTAGGAAGGAGGACCCAGCTCACTCCCCCCCAGCCTGTCCCCCTTTCCTCCCCCTCCCCCAGGTGCCTTACCATCACCTTCCTCACTCCCAAGCTCCAAGGGCCCTTCCTTTATTTCTATAACTTGTTTCCTAAGCCCATTCTTTTTTTTTAAAATTGATTTCAGAGAGAAATAGGGAGAGAGAGAGAGAGAGAGAGAGAGAGAGACATCAATAATGATAGGATCATTGATCAGCTGTCTCCTGCACACCCCACACTGGGGGATCAAGCCCACAACCCAGACATGTGCCCTGACTGGGAATCAAACCCTGATCTTCTGGTTCATACATTAACGTTCAACCACTGAGCCACGCGTTGGGCTTCCTAAGCCCATTTCTTCTACAAATTACTTCTATCTCTGTGATTTTCCAAATAAATGTTGCCTCATAGTTTGAGTCTTGGCTCTGAATTCTTTCCTAGCCAGAACTTAAGTACCGAGGTTGCGGAACCCAGGTGTGGTCTGACCCCAGTGGTTGACAGCAGGTACACTGCCACAGTGGAGCAGACAGTTCTTTTTTTCTTTTTTTAAATATATATATACTAGAGGCCTGGTGCACGAAATTTGTGTAGGGGGTGTGTGTCCCTCAGCACAGCCTGCACCCTCTCCAATCTGGGACCCCTTGGGGGATGTCCATCCCTCTCACAATCCAGACTTCTGGCTCCTAACTGCTCACCTGCCTGCCTGCCTGCCTGATTGCCCCTAACTGCTTCTGCCTGCCAGCCTGGTTACCCCCAACTGCCCTCCCCTGCAGGCCTGGTTGCCCCCAACTGCCCTCCCCTGCTGGCATGATCACCCACAACTGCCCTCCCCTGCCGGCTATCTTGTGGTGGCCATCTTGTGGCAGCCATCTTGTGATGACGTCGCACGTGACGCCACCTAGGCGTTTATTATATTTATATAGGATATTGATTTCAGAGAGGAAGTGAGAGATAGAACCATTAATGATGAGAGAGAATCATTGATCGGCTGCCTCCTGCACACCCCACACTGGGGATCGAGCCCTCAACCCGGGCATGCGTCCTGACTTAGAATTGAACCGTGACCTCCTGGTTCATAGGTCGATGCTCAACCACTGAGCCACGCCGGCTGGGAGAGCAGACAGTTTTGAGGAACTGTCTTCGTGCTATGTTCTCAGCCGGTGCTGCAAAAAGCTGAGGCATTGGGCACCAGGAATGATTCCAAGACCTCAAAGGAAGAATTGAGGTGAGGGGCCTGAGAGGCGTGCTGATTTCTATGCTGAGTTCCACCGTCAGGGCCCACTCACTGTTACTCCCCAGAGGCCTCTCACACACACCCTCACAGGCCTCCATTGGTGCCCACCAAGTCCGTTGCCGAACCCCACACTCCAGGGAAGAGATATTCTGTGGCTTCAGCGCCTTCAGTTATTAAGGGGCTTTTTCAGAGAAGTCCAGTCTGCCCTCATTGCCCTTCACCTGATCGTGGCCCCTGAGGTTGCCCCTACGGGGTCACTCACACGGTTTGCTGGCAACCTGCTCCCAGTCCTGTGCTCCGTGGGCTGGATCACCACCTCTTGTCCCCTTACTGTCTGGCAGGCAGAATGCCCCCACCCTTTACCCCCAGTAGTCTGACGTTCACCTTCCTAGCATGTCCAGCGTGGGGAACACGCCCCAGAAGCTGGGTTCTGCTGATCTCTGGTCCCTGACCTCCGGCAGCCTCTGGTAACTCCATTCTCTCTGTCTCCTGCCCTCCCACCCCCCAACACACACGAGAGACTATGAACACCTGTTCTTAGATTGACCCCATATTTCACTAACGTATGATCAAGGACCTTTGCATTTGAGGTGTGTACAACTGGGGCATGACATGGTGGTTTCATGACTTTAATTACCTAATAAATTAATTTTAATTTACTTTACTGCTACTCAGATGGCTAGGTAATAAAAACTTGTTCAAACAATGTACTAAGTGGTTTTGGCAAAATAGGATTTTCTTGAATTAAAGAGTTTGCATATCCAGTGACCTTAACATTCACTCTTCAGAGGAGGTGAGACAGCAAACACGCAGGTGGTGCGGGGCGGGGCAGAGCTGGCCGCGGGGACAGGCGGGCAGGGGCCTGAACTGATACCGCAGCGGAGCAGCTGCCAGGAACTGCTCCTGCCCCAGGCTGGCCTGACCCGCGCAGCGGCACCAGGCGGAGGAACCCAGGCCTCTGCGGGGAAATGAAGCTCACTCTCAGAACCACAGACATTAAGGCTGTTGTGAGAATTTCCCTTCCTCATTACCTGCAGAACCCCGTGCTCCCTGTAGCCCACAGCCCCCCCTGCTGACTCCTCAGGCCCAGGTCTCAGGTCCCCAGGCCGCTGGGATATGGGTTTTGGAAGCTTCCTCCTGGCAGCAGAAGAGGGTGCGTAGAGGGGCCCAGACCTTCGGGGGCCCCTGGCCTTCTCGGACAGCGTCCCAACTCCTTCCTGACAGCAGAGCCCCAAGCCCTGCCACTGCCCCCGCCCTTCTCGCAGCCTCCCAGGCGCCTGCTCTCCAGTGCTGCCCTCTGGTCTGCAAACCCTGTGGGGCCTGGCTGGTTTGGCTCAGTGGATAGAGCGTCGGCCTGTGGACTGAAGGGTCCCAGGTTCGATTCTGGTCAAGAATTGATCCTCTGCCCTGGTCTGGCGTGTGCAGGAGGCAACCATGGATGTGTCTCTCTCACATCGCTGTTTCTCTGTCTCTCCCCCTCCCTTCCACTCTCTCTAAAAAAAATCAATGGAAAGGGTATCCTCAGGTGAGGATTACCAGCAAAAAAACACAACAGGGGAGGGAGGGGGAGGTGCGCCCGGAGGCTAGAAGCCGCCACGGCCATCTTGGACTCGGCAGCCTGGGGGGCTCCTGGTGTCTGCAGAGGCTGCAGGCCCAGCTGGGGCTGATGGAGACCGACACCCCCTCCCCACCTCCCCCTCAGCGGGCCTGTGTCCAACCCTCCGGCTCCGTGTAAAACCTGGAACCAGTGTCATGGTGGCAAGTGCTGGCTTCGCCCTTCCCTGCCCGAGCAGGCCCGTTTTCCTGTCTGTAAAGTGGGAGTTTGCCCTAACCGATTTGGCTCAATGGATAGAGCATCGGCCTGCGGACTGAAGGGTCCCAGGTTCGATTCCGGCCAAGGGCACATACCCGGGTTGCAGGCTCCATCCCCAGTGTGGGGTGTGCAGGAGGCAGCCGATCAATGGTTCTCTCTCATCATTGATGTTTCTATCTCTCTCTCCCTCTCCCTTCCTCTCTGAAATCAATAAATAAATATATTTTAAAAAAAAAAGTGGGAGTTTGAGCCGCCTCCCGCCAGGTCACTGGCTGTGCCTGATGGGTGTGGATGGGAAATTCTCGGCACGTAAGCCCTGGAGTGTTCGCGGGCTTTTCCTGCGGATTGCGGGTGCCCAGCCTCTGCTCGGGCTGAGGCCAGGTTGGAGGGACAGGGGGTTAGCAAGACCCCCTCGGGAATGGAATCGAGGCCCCGGGTCCTTTGGGACGCGCATGTGACCATTCTGGAGGGTGTCAGAAACAGACTGAGATGCAGGGCCGGCAGGCTGTTCACTGTGGAACACTTACACGCCCCCAGGCCTGTTATTTTTATCACCCTGGCTGCCTCCCCACGGGGACTCCCCTGCAGCACGAAGCTGCTAGAATGAAGAGCTGTGTGCTAGCTGTGGGGGACACAGAGAAGCGGAAGCTGGGACACGGTGTCCCAGGTGGGAGCCAAGCGTGGGTGGTGGCCCCAGGAAAGGAGAGGAACTCAGCCAGGCCTGAGGTGGGGTCCCCGGCGTGTGCACTGCTCCACCAGCGCTGCAGCCAGAGCCCGGTGGTTCAGGGTCCGCCAAGTTCACAGGGGGCAGGAGACGCCCAGGATGCAGAGATGGGTGGGGAGGGGCCAAGGCCGCCCAGGGCTGGAGAACCACAGCGGCCTCTATAGGATCCGGAAACCCAAGAGACCTTATTCAGTCATAGGCCAGGTGAATGCCAGGCCTGCCCAGGCTCCCTCACCCACCCTGAGGGAAAGAGGATTGACAGAGGCAACAATTCCCAGTGGGAGGGGGAGGCAGTTTATTGTCTGACACTCTCAGAGGTGGGGTGGCCAGGGGGCTCCGTCTGCTTCTCCTCCCCGCATTTGGCTCAATCAACCACTTCTCTTCCCAAATCCCCAGGCTGTATAAGATAGACAAGGCCCCCCACCCCCA
>NW_005369984.1:166422-167894 GCF_000412655.1 Myotis brandtii
CACCCCCACCCCCATCCTACCCCCAGGAGGGGCTTAGGCAGATGGTGGGCTTGGGGTAAAGTTCAAGTATTCAGTTCTCCCTCCCAGATTACACTGCGCCCAGGCCATGAGAGCCGATTCCACCCTTGGGGTTTCTGGTGATGTTAACAGCCCTTCTCTCAGAAACCTCAAGATGAGCTCCCTACCCCTTTCCCTGACCATCACAAACCACAGTCCTAAACCCTACAGTCTGTGCAAGGAGGCCCCTGCCCCCCTGGCATGGAGTGATGGGGGCAGGCAGCCTTCTCAAGTAGTGACGCCTCGGAGCAAGTGGCGAGGGGAAGGGAGAGGGCTGAGGACCTCGGGAGGCAGGTTGGGAGGGACCTGGTGGATAAAGCCAGACAGCTCGGTCTGCCTCCTCACCCCACACCCCGGGCCCCTAATCCCTGAGAGTCTGCCGGCCAAGGCCATATAGATGGGGTCGGGGGAGTTAAGTAGGCCCTTGTCCCCCAACCCCGGCCAGCCCTGTTGGGGACATGAAGCTTTGGAAGGGCCAGGACTGGGCTCCATGTCAGCTCTCAAGCTCTGACATTCCAGAACAGCTGAATCGGGGATACAGGATAGGCCTACTAACCCCCATATCCCATGTCCTGGCCTGTGGCAGAGTGGTGGGGACGAGGGGTGGGGGTGTCCTAAGGGCGTTATAAAAAGCTAAAACCATTAAAAACTTCTTGGGGAAATGTGCCTCCTAGCTTCTTGCTTCCCCAAGTTATCAACCTCCCTAAAGCCCATCAGAGAGAGCTGAGCCCAGAGAGGGGGTCCATTAGCACCATGCAATGTTGGGGTGCCCCTGCAGCCTGACTGACCCCGAGCAGGGGCCCTTCAAAGCTGAAGTGCCACTTGCTAAAGCTTCTGTACCCTTGAGGGGGACCCCTGCAGGGGACGGGTGAGGGAAGAAGTCTTGGCCGAAGTCCAGGCAGGGGTCTCAGCTGGGACCCCAAAGGACCCCTCCTGGGGTCATGACTGGAAGAATCTTCGTACCACAAACTGGCCCAACAGAACCACAGCCAGAACTATCAGCACATTCCGGATGGGGCCGTTGCCCAGGTCCAGGGCTGCCACCTGCCAGGAGACGGGGGGGTCAGAGGGGCTGGCAGTGGATACAGGCACCGAGGGACTGGGAGGGGTGGGTGAAGGGGGGCAGCCCAGCAGCACAGGGAGGCTGCCAGCGCTGGGCACTCACCCAGCCGCCCCTCTGCGCGATCCACCGGGCGATGCAGTGATGCAGAATGAAGTCGGCCACGAAGCGGGTCACCTGGCCCAGGAAGCCGGTCAGGCCTCGCTGGTAGACGTGGAGGGCCAGGCGGTAGCCGAAGCCCAGGAGAGCCACCACCCGGCCCCAGTTGATGCCGCTCTCAAACAGGCTGCGGGCAGAGCACGGGCCATCAGTGGGAGCCCAGGGGGCTGCCCGCCCCCCCCCCGCCCCCCGCCGG
>NW_005369984.1:168024-185092 GCF_000412655.1 Myotis brandtii
CAGGGGGCTGCCCGCCCCCCCCCGCCCCAGGCAGGAAAGCAACACGGCTTAGCAGTGAGTCAAGGTGGCAGAGGTGCCCGCCTGGCTGCTGTTTGGGGAGAGCCTGCATCTCTGTGAAAGGAGAAAGCTCAGAGGGCACAGGATGGGACTGCCGCCGCCGCCACCACCACCGGGGCCCGGTGCTGCGGGAGCAGGGGGCACAGGGCAGAGCAGTGGACAGAGGCAGCAGGGAGATTACCTGTGGGCATTGCTGCTGGCCTGGCAGCCGAGGGACAGCAGAGAGAAAAGGACAGAAGAGGAGGTTAGGACAAATCCTGGAACCACATGGGTGGGGCTGGCCTCTGAGGGCCTGGGTGGGGCTCCAGCTGAACAGGAACCCGAACCCTAAGCCTAACCCTAAGCCTAAGCCTACTGCTCCCCCTGCTCTCACTCCAGCTAACACCTTGTGCATGCAGACCCCGTCCTGAGCGGCCCTCTCCATTTTATGGACGAGGAGACGGAGGGCCAGGCAGTTCAAAAGACAGCAAGTGGCAAAGCCAAGCCATGACCAGGCATTTGGTCTCTAACCACCACACCAACTACTTATTCCGGGACCTGGTAGCAGGCGGCAACCTTACTGTCTTTGGTGTGAAATGTGGCTCTAAATCAGAAGGACAGCTGTTTCCTGGCTGGGCAGGGCGGCTCTGGGGACCTACCCACCCGGGCCCCGTCCGCAGTCCTGATCTAAACGGTCAAGTGCTCACGCTCCGGAGATGAGGAGTCTGGGACCCAGCAAGCAAAGACGGGCCGAGGCCACACGTGAATTAACAGCAGACACGGGGAAGCAAACAGGCCTCCTGACACTGACAGAGAAGTGTGTCCCCCCAGGGGCAGGGCGAGGCGCGGGGTTCGGGCAGAGGCAGGGCCGGGCCTACCTGGAGGCGATCTTGGTGAAGTACTGGTAGGCGTTCTCTGGGGTCGGCTGCAGGTGCTGCAACATGGTGTGGAACTCCAAGTCGAAGCGCTGGTTGATGTCGTCCCCGATGATGGCGAGCTGCCGGCCCACCTGCCCCAAGGTGCTGGAGGCGGGAGGCAACAGGGGGCAAGGGACAGGTGTCAGGGCCGGGCCCAGGCTACCGGCTAGGCCTTCTGCCCGGGGTGCCCCAGCCTGCATCCCTCCCCGGAGGCCCCCACAGTGTTCTCAGATGTGAGGGCTGGGCTCGGCCCAGGGACAAGATGCCCCGGGGCGGGGGGGTGGGGGGGAGCCCAAGATGAATAAGGAGCCACAAAGAAAGAAGGGCAAGAGGCCCCCCACAGAGCCCCCCAGCTCCCAGGACCTCCATGGTGGCCCATGTGAGCACCCGCCTCCCTGAGGTGTCCCCGTGGGGCTCTGCTCACCTGTCAGGCTCTGGGGACAAGGTGACCATCTCTGGGTCAGGGGGGGCAGCCGCCTCAGCTTCCTGCTCCTGCTGATGGCGGTAATAAACGTAGCTGCGGAAAACCTCCTCTGTGTCCCGGGCCACCTGCTCCTCTGAGGATCAAAGCCGGGAGTCAGGGAGGAAGGCCGGATCGGGCAGCCCCAGCCTTGGGGATGGGTACTCTTCCTCAAGGTCACCGCTGTCCTCACCCCAGGCAGCAGGCTCCCCGCTGCAGCCCCGAGTCCACCCCCAGTGCTTACTGGGTGCGGGTTAGTCTCCCGGCACTTTCCACCTAGTCCGCACGCACGACAGCCTTGGGAGGTAGGCGGTCCCCACTTGCGGGCGGGAATGCGGCCTGAGGCCGGGAGGGTGGCACAAGGTCCCACAGCCAGAGTGCGCAGCGGGGCCAGGATAACCCGGGTATTTGGGCCCCGAGTTCCGTGTGACAAGTCCAGCCCTATGGCTTAGGGATCGTGGGGCCATACGTCAGACAGGGACATAGTGACAGACCTGGGCTGAGCCCAAAGTCCAGGGAACAGCCCGAGAGAGCTGCAGGCTTCCCAAGGTCCCCTGGGAAGAGGGAAGGGCAGCCATCTTACTTCCTCCCAAAGGTGAGATCGATTGTTTTCCCCGGGTGATAAGCCATCTACTTCCTCATTTCTCCTCCCACAGGGACAGGCCAGCCACACCTACTCTTCCTTCTTCTTGCCCATCCCACCCCTGGCACTGGGATGGCACCGCCCCTGGCACTGGAATGGCACTGTCCCAGGGCCCGCTCACTCCCCAGCCCCTCCCACCTCTGCAACCCAGGCCCGGCCCCTCCCAGCTCCAGGGCTTCCGGGGATCACTGGCCCAGCAGGCCACCTGCAATGGGTGGGGATCGTTTCTCCCTGTCCAAGGTGAGTTCCCTTCCTGGTCCCGTCCACGCCTGCCCTCTGCCCTCACCGCCGCCCTGGTGGTACAGGTGGGCAAGGGGCAGAAGGACCCTTACCCGAATTGGAGGCCGGGGCAGGCCCTTCACAGTCCTGCCTGGGAGGGCCCGGTCCTTGCCCAGATGCCATTGTTCAGGTCCCGGGGGAGAGCAGTGTCAGCCTGTGGGGATGGTGAGGAAAAGCAAAGATGGGGACAAGCAGGAGCCACAGACCAGAGGTTCCACAGCCACACAGGGGTCAAGTGGCCCCGACACCCCGACTCCCCAACCCCAGTCCGAGCTCCAGCCACTTGCATTTCACTGGCTACTCTTCAGGGAAGCCCAGGGGTGAGAAAAGCAAAGCAGCCAAGACCACATGCAGGGACCTGCCCCCGGCGTCCAGGGCCCTGGGAGGGTGGCCGCAGGAGGCCCTAGTGCTTCTCAAGTCAATTTCGGCTCCGTCCTGGAGCCCCGAACCTGCCCCGCACCTGCCCCGCACAGGGGCCCAGGGCCGCAGGGCCACTGCAGGCTCGCCACCTTCCAGCCAAGGACCCCGAAGGTCCCACTTGCCCTTGGCTGGTCAGAACACACCTGCCTTCCAGCTCAGACCTGTTGGCCACAAACACTTCTGAGCGCGATGGTGTACTTCTCCCAGCTGTGAACTCCCCCCGGGGGTGCCGGACACTGAAATGGCACATTCACCCCGCAAGGCAGGCATCGTCATACCCATTTCACAGGTGGCAGGTGAGGCCCGCGGAGGTGAGTGCCCACGGCCACAGAGCTAGCCAGGGAGTCAGGTTGGCCACCTGAATCTCCTCAAGCCCATATGTCAATACACTTAAGATTTACTTTCCGGGTTGTGGGTCTCAGAGGGTGTTCCTTCCGGGCATCTCTCCCTGGTCAGGCCTGGCCTGTGCCCTCCATTCCTGCCTTGCAGCCAGGCCTCCAGCACAGCCCCCCTGCCTTCCGCGGGCGCCCCCTCACCCCACGCTGCTCTCCTGCCCAGCCCAGTTTCCTCTGCCCAGCAGGGCCGCCTGATCTGCTATGAACCCTAGACAGAGGGAGTAGTTCCAGGACGTGAGCTGTTTCACTTTCAATTTGCACCCCTCCATTTCCCCGCACACCAAGCATTTCCCCACACCCCCCCGCCACCCTCCCTCCATCCCCGGGGAGGGTGAAGCCCCACCCTGGGCCAGGCAGAGCCGCCCTCCTCCCTGGGAGGCCCATGTACCCTCTGGCCTCCCTTCTCTCAGGCCTGGCCATTTTTGTCGGGCCTCCGCCTCTCTTTTCTCAGGGCCGGGCCGGGGAGAAGGCAGACCCTCCCTCCTCCATCCCCAGGTGCCTCTCAAAATAGGCCTTTGCCTAGCACCCCCACTTCCAGCTCCTCCTGGAAGAAGATGCCCTTGCCTCTCCCCTGGTCCCCCAACCCGGCAGCCCAGGACAGCAGGGCCAGAGGATGCTGCCTGCACCTGCACCTCCCGCTCCCTCCGCCCCAGAGCTCCCTGCTGGAGCCGGTGGAGCCGCAGCACAGCCCCAGGACCAGAGGCCTCTGCCGACCAGGGCCTACCCCTGCCCGTCCAAGAGGCATGACTTCCTGGTAAGGCGAGTCCCTGCACCCCATCTACCGGGTTCGCTGAGCCCAGGATGTCCCCCAGGGGAAGTGCCCGGCGGGGCTGCAGACCCAGTCTAGGGCTCCTGGGCAGCAGGAAGCGCCGTTAGAGTTCCCCCAGCCTTGACCTTGGCTCTGACCTCCACTCCGGCCGCCCAGGCTGCTAAAAGGCTCGGTCCTTCGCCCCGAGTCTCAGGCGCCCAGGGCCAGGGCATGAGGAGCAGCCAGAGGCAGCCCTGGCCGGATCAGGCCCCCGCGGGGGGTGTCGAAGCTGCCCGGCAAAGCCTCCCCTCCCCACCCCGCTCCCAGCGCTCTCCCTGCCCCACCCTGAGCCTGGTGCTGCCTCGATCGATCGGAGAGGATGGGCCGGACCCTCCGGCTTACCTACCCAGACCCCGGCCTAGGTCCGGGATGGCTCCGTGGGGCCGAGGCTGGAGGTCCCGAGCGGGTGCTCCAGGGTTCGCCGCCCAGGCCCGGCTTCCCGGAGCGGCTGTCAGTGAATCCGTGGTGTCCGATGCCGTCTCCGCGGGTCCCAGCCTCGGCACCAAGAGGCTCCGGGGAGCGAGCGTGGAGGAGCCGGCAGCTCCCGGCTCCAATCAGCTCGCTCTAGAGGAAGTCGCTCTGCAGCCGCCGGATGCGGATGTACTGCCTCCAGCCGGGGCGGTCTGCGCTCGCCCCTCAATCGGCAGCCCCCACCGCGGGTGGCTCCTCCCCCCGCTGCTTTTCCCACCCCTGACCCTTGATCTTTTCTCCCTCCCATCAGTCAATACCAATGGAAAAAATCAGGATGGTGATGTTTCTTTTGCACGTTAGCAAGTGAATCTTCTCACTGAATCTTCTCAACAACGCTTGGAAGTAGTGCCATCCGTGCACCCACTGTACAGATGAGCCAACTGAGGCTCAGCTGGTTTAAGGAGCTCTCCGGAAGTCACCGAGCTGCGCTATAATCGAGTCTGGAGGTGCCGGGGGAATAACAATACTAAATTGAGATTCAACGTGCAACTAGGTACCAGGCACCTCCGTGGTCTCTGGGACTAGAAACCCGAAGGGGACAGGCAGGTGAGCAGATGAAACCACAGTGAGGGACTTGCGCTTCCGCCGGGGACAACTGGGCACCGCAGTTATGAGTCGCTTCAAGTTTGGGGATATTGGTATAAACTTGACGGAGCCTCTGCTCAGAGGGATTTGGGGGGCAGGCTCCCAAAGCACACGATGACTTACCGGGTGTCATACAGGGTGTGGAGTGGGAGTTTATGATTCCAGTTGGAAAAGATGCACCGCATTTGGCACAAACAGATAAAATGTTGTTTTTTTAAAAGTAATGTTGGGCAGATCTCTGCTTTTCTTTTCTTAAAAAATATATATATATATTTTAATGATTTTTTACAGAGAGGAAGGGAAGGGGTAGAGAGTTAGAAACATTAATGAGAGAGAAACATCGATCAGCTGCCTCCTGCACACCCCCTACTGGGGATGTGCCCGCAACCAAGGTACATGCCCTTGACCAGAATCGAACCTGGGACCCTTGAGTCCGCAGGCTGATGCTCTATCCACTGAGCCAAACCGGTTAGGGCTAAAATGTTTTTCAATACAATTGGATGTCACCCTTCAAGATGTGATGAATTTGAAAAGAATAACCCCTATATTTACTTAATGGAGTCGCTAAATCTTGCTGAAAACAAGAGGGGAAAGTTGTAGCAAAAGGGGAATGTGGGCTCGATTTTGACCGACTACAGTTTTGTCCCAAAGATACTCAGCTCAAATATTTTGAAAAACAGTTTGAACTTCAGGACAAAATTACCAATGTTTCTTCACTGTTGAAACTCACATGCTGAATTTTTTAAAAATATATTTTTATTGATTTCAGAGAGGAAGGGAGAGAGAAATAGAAACATCAATGATGAGAGAGAATCATTGATCGGCTGCCTCCTGCACGCCCCCTACTGGGGATCGAGCCCACAACCGGGGTATGTGCCCTTGTCCAGAATCGAACCAGGGGGCTTTCAATCTGCAGGCCGACGCTCTATCCACTGAGCCAAACCAGCTCGGGCTGACTTTTTGCACGTAATAGAGCTAGCTGGGGGTGTGGGTGGAGCTCGCAGTCGTTTGATGGAACTGGCAGCACCGACTGTCCGCTGCGTGGGTCCCCATGGGACTCAGGGCTGCTCGCTGGACACTGAGCTCCTGGGGGAGTTCAGAAGTCAATACCTGATGAAAATCAATGATTGAGACGGATGCACCTTGGTGTGGAGTCAAAAGTACACAGGCTGGTTCAAAATATATAAAAACGTCATTTCCACCTGGCCGGGCATGGCTCCATGGTTGAGTGTTGACCTATGAACCAGGAGGTCAGGGTTCGATTCCCGTTCAGGGCACATGCCCGGGTTGCAGTCTCGATCTCCAGTGTGGGGGCATGCAGGAGGCAGCCAATCAATGATCCTCTCTCATCATTGATGTTCCTATTTCTCCTTTTCTTTCCTCTCTAAAATCAATAAAAATATATTAAAAACAAAACAACGCCCTGACTGGTTTGGCTCAGTGGATAGAGCGTCGGCCTATGGACTGAAGGGTTCCAGGTTCGATTCCGGTCAAGGGCATGTACCTTGGTTGCGGGCACATCCCCAGTAGGTGGTGTGCAGGAGGCAGCTGATCGATGTTAACTCTCCCTTCCTCTCTGTAAAAAATCAATAAAATATATTTTAAAATAAATAAATAAATAAAGATAAAAACAAAACAAAAAAATCCGTCATTTCCTACCAACAAATGGAAAATGGGCACTGTTTGAAGGACAGAAATGAGCTCTGCCACCTAATTCAAATACTGGAGGGTCCCCTGGAATTAGCAGTACCCTACAGAGCAATACCATTGAAGGACATGTAATCAGTATGTATTTTCCATCATGTATGTCAAGTTTCATGGTAAAACTTAATAAAAGTTTCAATAAAGGAATTCTCTGGGGGAAACAAAAGGGTCTGTGCGCCCACCTGGACCCAAGTGAACCAAGTACCTGGAGGGGAGAGAAGGGCGGGCCCTCTGGCCACAGCCAGGGAAAGACCAGCAGGTGCAGAGAGGGGGTGCCGAGTCCTCCAGACCCCTTGCCCCCTTCTCAGGGCCCGGGTTCCCCAAACCTCCTCTGCCCACCACCCACATGCTTCCTCACCAACCACCCGCAGGCTGGCTCCCCAGGCCTCCTCCCTGCCTCAGCACCCCCAGCCCTCTCTGTCCCCAGCTAATCCCCCCCCTCGTTCCCCCATCACTCCCCGCCTCCCGCCTGCCTGCCCTTTGCCTTCTAGAACTCCTGGAGCTTTTAATTTGAAAGCTCCTCCAGTTCTTAAGCAGTTGGTCCTGGGGGGCTGCTACGGCCCCTCCCTCCGAGTCAGGGTCCCTCTCAGGATGGCGAGCCCAGCTCCAACCCCTCGGTCTCGAAATTTGGACCGCTCCTCCATGCTCCGCTTCTTCCTGGTGGGGAGCACGGGCGGCCGGAAGAGCTCCGAGGGGACCCTGCTGGGAGATGAGGCGAGCCCTGGGTCCTTGATGATGGACCGCCAGGGGCGAGTGGGGAGGAAGGAGCCCAGGCGGCCGGCCCAGGGGCACCGCACCCCCTCTGAGGCCCTACCACAGCGTGATCCCTTGGGGCTGGGGGGCATGAGGGCCCAGACCACCCCCTCCATGAAGGTCTTGAGCCTCATGGCCCCAGGTGTAGAGGTAAAGTGGGTGCTGCCCAGAGGAAGCCAGGAGGTCCTGGGCAACCTGTCTGAGAAGGCGCAGAGGGAAGAGGAGGAGGAGGAGGCAGCAGGGGCCCCAGACAGGTGAGGGGCTGGGCGGTGGTGGTGGGAAGGGGCCTGGGGCAGAGGAATTGGGACAAGGCCTGGATGGAAGCTGGTGTGTGTGTGTGTGTGTGTGTGTGTGTGTGTGTGTGTGTGTGCCAAGACTGGGAGTCTTGGAGGGTAGAGGACTGGACAGGGCACCTGGGTGGGCAGGATGGACAACATCAGGGTGAGGAGGCACCGGAGGGGTGTGTTGGGGGTGTGGAAGGAAGCAGAGATGAGGGTCCTCCCACAAGTGAGGGTTGGGGATGGGGGCTCCAGAGGAAAGGAGTCCTGCTGGGGCCGGAAAGGCGCCTGCGGGGTGAGGCGGGCCACCGTTCCCACTCCACCTGCCCCTACCCCACTCTCTTCCTCCTGGTCCCCCGCCCCCTCCCGCCTCCAGGATGAAGCCCCAGAGGGCCCAGCGGGGAGCTGGGAGCAGGAGGATGGAGGGGCTGAGTAGGGCCTGTGGGAGAGCCTTGGGGGACGTGGGGGTGTCCGGGGCCTTTACCAAGTCTCTGGGCCCCCACTGCCACCCCCACCTGACTCTGCTTTGGGATCAGGGGCCACTTTGCCCAAGCCCTGGAGGTGGAGCAGGGGGCCACGGGGCCACTGGAGGTCAGCCCTGAGGCCCTTGCCGGGGAGGAGCAGCAGCTGCTGGACGGAATGGGGCGGGGTCAGAAACAGCCCTCTTTTTCCAGGACTCGGGCTGGGCCGGGAAGGACACAGCCTAAGGGAAGGCTGGAGGCAGGCTGCTTGGGGTCCCAACTCCACTGGGCCAAGCTGTGTATTGGCAGCAGACTGCTCGGCCTTTCTGTGTGCCCGTTTCCTCCTCTATAACATGAGAGTGCGATAGGTCCTGCCTCAGAAGGTAGTTGCAAGAATGAAATGAAATGTCCTTGTAAAGTGCCCAGAACTGTGCCTGGGCATAGCAGGTGTTTGCTAAGGAAAACCAGGCGGCCTGCCCCCAGCCCAACCTCCAGCTGTGCCTGCCCGGCCGGGCCGAGCCCACCCCCGTTGCCAGCTAACCAGGCGGCCTCCCCCCAGCCCAACCTCCAGCTGTCCCTGCCCGGCCGGGCCGAGCCCACCCCCGTTGCCAGCTGACCCAGCTGACGGTCGGGTGACTGCCCTTCACAGGAGACCTCAGGCCGGCTTCTCTGAAGGTGGAGGCAACTCCCTGGAACCACATCCTCACCTTGTACAAGCAGTTTCAGAAACTGGCCATGGCCAAGGTCTGTGGGGCCGAGCTGGGGCCGCCGGGGGAGGCGGGGTGGGGCCCAGGAGTGAGGCTCGGTCCTGCCTTCACCTCGGGGGGCCGCTCCGGCTGCTTCCTGTTTCATGTGGAGGCGGGGCTGCAGGCAGGGGCCCTTCTCACCTGCTCAGTGACCCGAAACACCCTCAGCTGCCTCTCGAGGAAGACTCACCTGACGACGAGGAGGAAGGGGAGGAAGAGGAAATGGAGGAAGAGGACAGCTCATTCAAGCTCTGCGTCCCAGTCCCCCTCCAGTCGCCACTGCATAAGACATTTAGGCCAATCGACACAGTGGGTAAGCGGGGTGCCCACCTCCCCTCCCCACACGCCCAGGCAGTCCCGTTTTCTATGGGCTCATGGGTGCGATGCCAGTTCTGACCACCAGGTGGTGCCATAGGACATAAGATGGCCACCCGGGAGGTTGGTCAGAGAGTGGCTGGGCGGGAGGCTAGCTCCTCTAGGTAGGGTCCTCCTCCCTTGGGGTGTGCAGACCGCGAGGTGAAGGTGTGACTGGGCTGGGAATCCCCGCCCGGAATTCCGTTCAGTGGCCACCTCCAGCTCTGGTTTTCCCATCAGGTGGGCACTGCTGTGACAGGGCCCCAGAGGGTGTCCCTGAGGGCAGATGAGAGAGGGGGGAGTGTGATAATACAGAGTCATTGCTAACCTTTATATAATAGGTTCTCGGCCTTTTGGCTAAGATCAAGTGTAACCTTTACATAATCATTTCTGTGGGCCATCTCCTTCTCTAAGCGCTTTTCACAAAATAATGTACTGGATTCTGGGGTAGGTCTTATACGCGCCACTTCACAGCAGAGAAGCTAGGCACAGAGAGGTTAAGTAACTCACCCAAGATCACAGAGCTAGGAAGTGGCAGGGCTGGGACTTGAGCCCAGGTCGTTGGGATGGTTCCAGATCCATGCTCTTGAGTTGGTGGCTGGAGGGGAGTAGAGACTCACACTCATGCTTGCCGGAGGGAGCCCATGGAAGCGAGTTTCTTGGGGAGGCGTCGTGTGGCTGGCTCTGGGGAGTGGGTGAAGAAAGCACCATGGCCAGCGTGACCAGGGACTGTGGGGCCAGGATGGGAGCCAGAGCCGCCTCTTCCTTCGGCCTCCGGCAGTTTGCTCCAGCCTACTCCTGCCTGTCCCTTGCCCATCTCTCTGGCTCTCAGGTTTCGTGGAGTCAGAGTTAAAGAAGTTTCTGGAAGCACAGCAGGAGTCCCGCCTCCGCCTCCGGAAGATGCGCAGCCTTGAGAGCCTGGAGCCACTGGTCCCATCAGAGATCACCCTGGAGAGCATTCTGGGTGACCAGGTATGCCACGCTGCCCGAGGACACTGGCGAAAGCGGATGGGAGGCCTCCCATGGCCCTGGCCCCGGCCCAGGCTCCAGCCCCCCTCTGCCTGGGTAGGGGGGGCATGATCCCTTCTTGGTGGTATTTCTGAGAGTCCGACCCTGACCCCTGCACACACACACTTCCCCATCAGTCTCTCTGTCTCTCATTTGACCCAGAGTTCAAATCTCCACTCTTTTTTATTACTATTATATTTTTATTGATTTCAGAGAGAGGGAAAGAAACATCCATGATGAGAGAGAATCACCGATTGGCTGCCTCCTGCACACCCCCTACTGGGGAGTGGATGAAGAAAGCGCTATGGCTAGGGTGACCAGGGACTGCACAGGGCCAGCCTGCAACCCAGGCATGTGCCCTGACCGGAATCGAACCCGGGACCCTTCAGTTCACAGGCCGACGCTCTGTCCACTGAGCCAAACCGGCCAGGACCAATGTCCACTCTTGAGGCTTAAGTTTGCCACCCACTTGCTTGTGGCCTTGGGCAGGTCCTTTCCCTCTCTGAGCCTCAGTTTCCTTATCTGAACACGAGGGGCTTGTCTAGTGGCTCTAAGGCTTCTAGTACATCTGCAACTCACATGCTGTTGCTCATTTTCTATTTCTCTCCCCTTCACACCCATGCCTGACCCCACAAACACACACAGGTGCCGGATAGTGACTCTGCTGGTCACACCACAGACCACCACTGCCCACCCTTGACAGCAGCCTAAGCATTCGGCCTGTCCCAGCTCCTCGGGGGCGCATTGATGGCTCTGTTGTGGAAAGATGAGTTGGGGTCATTTCTGCTTAATTTCTATTCATTCATCAGCTCATCCTTCCACTCAGTGGACACATGCCCCTGCCTGTGTGGTTTACCAAAGGAAAGAGCAGAGGGTTGGGCCCTGGCCGGGCAGCTCAGCTGCTTAGCGCATCCTCCTGATAAAACAAGGTTTCGAGTTCAATCCCCGGTCAGGGCACCTACAAGAATCAACCAACAGATGCATCAATGAGTGGAAAAACAAACTGACCCCTCCCTCTCCTTTCCTCTCTAAAAATCAATTGAAAAAAAGGAAGGAAGGAAGGAAGGAAGGAAGGAAGGAAGGAAGGAAGGAAGGAAGGAAGGAAGGACGAGCAGCGGGTTGGGAGGCGGGTCTTCAGGCCTCTGCCCGTGAAAGGGCTGTTGGCGATGAAGAGTGTACGGCCGGGCGTCACCTGCACCGGGCACTCAGGGTTAGGGCTCTGGCTACAGGAGCACAGGCCCGCCAGGCGCCCAGGGCAGCCTTCTCATTGTCCGGAGGCCCCCTCTGAGCTCTGGGGACAGGGCTGAGCCACCACTCCCAACCCACCCTAGGCTGCAGGTCAGCTTGGCAGGGGTGGCGCCTCACAGGCACCCCTCTGAGCTCTGGGGACAGGGTTGAGCCACCACATCCCAACCCACCCTAGGCTGCAGGTCAGCTTGGCAGGGCCCCTCGCCTTTGCCTTTTCCCTCTTCTTCCTCCTCCTCCTCCCCCCAGCACCACCCCCTGAGCCTGCCTGCCCCTGCCCAGGGCTCACAGTCCTAGGGTGGCCTGAGCAGCATTGGAGGGGCCTGGGAGTATCTGGGGGGTGTGGCAAGTGGGGGCCCAGATCAGCCCTCACTCTGGGGACACAGCTGCCTCGGGAATATATTCCTCTCGTGGGTGTTTAGAGGTCTGTCCCCATCACCACCCCACGCCCTTCTCATCCCTCAGGGACACCAAGCCGGGGGGGGGGGGCCCCCAACCTTTGGGGAGTGCTGGGGCCCTGGGAGAGGGGCGCTGAGGCGGCTGAGGCCCCACCCTAGGTTGCAGGGAAGGGTGCAGAGCCCCCTTGGTGTGGTGTCCACCGCAGAGGTGAGGACGGGAGGGCCGGCTAGGTGCTGGACTCCTGGGGTTTTGAAGGAACCCCCCCCCCCGAGTTGGAGGGAGAGGGGAGCCCAGATGCTGAGGCCTCTTCCTCCCGCCCGCTCTGCCCCCAGGGCCTGCTGCTCCAGGAGATGGATGCCCTGGGAAACTGGCCTCCACACTGGCCTCCGAGGGAGTGAGGGGTGCTGGCGAGTCTGCCCCGCCGGCCCGGACGGACCTGCACAGGGAGGCAGCCCCTCTCCTTAGGAAACAGCCCAGGAGCTCCGGGCCGGGTCCCGGGATAAACGGTGGCCATGCGTCTGCAGGGCGGCTGCCAGCAGACTGTCCCACAGTCGGACGTGGGCTGTGAGGTTATGAATAAAGCCCAGTTTGACTCCGGCCCGCTTGGTTGACTGTGGACCCTGCCGCTCATCGGCACCCGGAACCAGCTCAGCAGTCAGAGGGGGGCGGGGGGGGGTCAGTCTAGTCCCCAGTCTGTGCCTGCAGCGCCCTGGGCTCCGGGGGCAGGTGCAGCGCGTGTCTGGGCATCTGGGCAGGAGGTCTGTGCACTTGGCAGGGGTGGGAAGGACCCTGGCCCGGGCCTGCCCGGTCTGCAGGTCCCTGACTTCCCTCCCGCCCCAGTTCCCAGGCCGGGCTTGCGGCCTCACAGGGAGGATCCGGGAATTCTCCAGCAGGAAGTTCCTGCCCCGCCAGCACAGGGACAAAGCCAGGAAAGCAGGCCTGGGGCCATGGGGCCTGCCTCGGGGGCTGGGCTGGGCAGGTGAAGGTCCCTGGGGTCAATACAGAGCGCCCCTCCCGCTGCCCCTGGTGGCAGCCCACGCCAAGCTCAGCACCAGCCTCGGGGGGCCTGGGCAGGAGGTCCAGACGTCCAGGAGGCCTGGCCCTCCGCCCAGCAGTGGGGGTGGGCGGGGGCTGGAGGCTCACCTCATACGGGATCTGCTTTGGACACCAGGAGGTGCTGTTGTCTGGAGGTGCTGGTGGCTCCCGGTAGGACCAGGGTCCCTTCCCTTCCGTGGTCCAAGGCTCTGAGGCGAGAGAGAGAGAAAGAGAGAGAGAGAGAGAGAGAGAGAGAGAGAGAGATTGGAAGAGAGAGAGAGATTGGGAGAGAGAGAGAGAGAGAGCACTCACATTGCCCCCAGCTCTTCTCATGACTGGTCTGGCCTGCTCTGCTCCATGGGCACCCCCACCCCCACCCCACGTCTAGCCTGACCCTATTGCAGAGCTGAAGTTCAATATCAGAACATGGAGGCCTCTCTCAGTCACGTGACTGGTAACAGCTGCTTGTTGGGTGGTGGCACCTGCTTGGGATGGTGTAGGGAGACTTCAGTGACCGGCCTGTCCCTGAGCAGCCCAGCCGGTGAGGGGGGTCCCCCCTCCTAGCCCCAGACCATGAGAGCGCAGGTGGCCCACGGGGCTGGGGCTTTCTCCCCGGCCTCCTGGCCAGGCCCTGCCTGCCTGACTCAGCCACCCGCGGGGCTGGAGGCCGGGCGTCTGGGCTGCCCCCTGAGTCAGCGGGAAGCAGCCTGTGGCCGTACGACTCACCTGTGCTCTAATGCTTTCCCCAGAGAGCTGGCTGTTGGGAAGGCTGGTTGCGCTAGACCCCTGCTCTCCCCTGCAGGGACCCCAGAGGACACCTCTCCTTCCCCTTCCTGATCGCCCCCACCTGGGGCCAGCTGTGCAGGGGGTGGGGAGCCCTGGGGCCCAGAGCACAGCAGGACGGAGCTTCGTCCCCTTTCCGGTTGCCCTGGGAGGGGCCCGCCTGGGCTCCTGGGTCCAGGCCGGCACCATAGTGGGTCAGGGCAGGCCAGGCCCCTCGGCTCAGGCTAGGAGGGGTGAGGGGCAGGGCCCTCGGCTCAAAGAGGGGGACTCTGCTCCTTCCTGTCAAGTGCAGGCCATGCCACCTCTGCCTCCACCCCATCCACTTCCCATGACCCACGGAGAGGAAGGTGGGGTGGAGGGGGCAGGATGGGGGCATCTGCCGAGGCAGGAGCAGGAAGCTGGCACCGGCATAAGGCCTGGCCGGCCTCTAGGGGTCCTGGGCCTGGCTCTGGATGGGTGGCGAGGCCGTGGGGACAGGACCTGGGGATGTGCTGTGCGAAGGCCTGGTGGGCACGGTGGGCGAGCACACAGGGCTGGGCTCAGGCTCACACCGCGCGGAGGGCCCTGCATTTCTGAAAGGCTTCGAGGGAACCGCAGACGCGTCTGTGGGTCAGACCTGGGGGCTGGGTGGCATCTACAGTTGCTGTCCGTGCCAGGTGGGCGCTGCCGTGCTCAGGGTGAGAGGGCTCTGAGACCCAGTGAGGGTGTCTCTTTCTAACTGGCTCAAATTGGGGGGCAGGGAGGGGGCGGGCGGCAAACCAGCTGTACTATTTTCCAGGTGGGAAATGAGATGGGGAGCAGACAGGCAGAGGGGAGGGGCTGGGCTGGCTGCAGGCAGGCCCCACACCTCTGAACCTCAGTTCCTGCCTCTGTGAAATGGGAGAGTCCGGGCTCCTGTGGCTGAAGGAAGTGCTGTGTGGCATGGAGCAGCATTTACCAAGCATCTGCTATCCCCGTTCCCATCCCAGGCGCTGAGGAATAGAGCAGCGGACAAAACAAAAGAGCCCTCACTTTTCTGAGCATTTACTATCTCCAGGGGGGTAAATAATAAGCGTAAGCTGTCGGAGTGACAGGTGCTGTTTCAGGAGTGACGGGGTGTGCAAGCAGGAGCGCCAGGGAGGGCGGGAGCGAGGGGTGGGGCACGGCCCAACAGCAGGAGCTCAGCATGTGCACATGCGCTGCGGCCGGAGCACCTGGTGGGCTGAGGACCAGGAGGACCGGTGTGGCTGGAAGGGGGTGAGTGGGAGGGGAGGCCAGGAAGGAAGCAGGAAATGGAAATTTGCGGAGCTGAAATTTCAGGGGTTGTTTTATCAGTGACAAGTGACAACATGTGGTTTACCTCCTAAAAGTCTCCCTTGGGCCCTGGCCGGGAGCTCAGTTGGTCAGAGTGTCGTCCTGATAGGCCAAGGTTGCGGGTTCCATCCCATCAGGGCACATGCACGAAGCAACCAGTGGAGGCATCAATAAGTGGAACAGCAAACTGATGCCTCTCTCTCTCTCTCTCTCTCTCTCTCTCTCTCTCAAATCAATTTTAAAAACTCTCACCTGAGTGGGGAAGAGGCTGCGGGGGGCGGGAGGGGGGAGTGGAGCAGGGAGGCCCCTTGGGAGGCTCGGGGCTGCGAGGGGCGGGGGTCGCACCACTGTCTTCAGCACCGGGAGCACCTTTGCACCTTGTGCAGTGGAACACCCACCCCTGCCCCAGAGGCTGGAGAGGAAGAGGGGCGACCGTGGGTGTGGGGCCCCAGAAGGTCCCACTGAAGGCAAGTGGGCAGCTGATCATGTGCGGGCAACTTCGGCGTGTGTGCGTGTGTGCGCGTGTGTGTGCGTGTGTGCGCGTGCGTGTGTGTGCGTGTGCGTGTGTGCGTGTGCGTGTGTGCGTGTGTGCGCGTGTGTGCGCGTGTGTGTGCGTGTGTGCGTGTGTGCACGTGTGTGCGCGCGCGTGTGTGTGTGTGTGGACTTCAGCGTGTGTGCGTGTGTGTGTGTGTGGACTTCAGCGTGTGTGCGTGTGTGTGCGTGTGCGTGTGTGCGCGTGTGTGCGCGTGTGTGCGCGTGTGTGTGTGCGTGTGTGTGCGCGTGTGCGCGCGTGTGTGTGGACTTCAGCGTGTGTGCGTGTGTGTGTGTGTGTGTGTGTGTGAGAGAGAGTTGGGGGGGCGGCAGCAGGGGTGGTTGGCACCAGCAGGGTGTGTGCTCGCTGATGTGCAGCAAATGCTCCTGGGAGGATGGGCTGGGCCACCGTGGAGCCACTGAACCCTGGTGCTTCCTCTCCCTGCGGCCCTGACCCCGAGGGCCCAGGCGGGAGCTGGGGCTCGTCTGCTGATTTCACCTGCCCACAGACCAAGGCTCCGTCACCTCTCTCGTGGGGGCGGGGGGGGGGCGTTAAAACAGACCCAACAACAAAATCAGATGCTGCTGCTGTAACAGGTTTGGAGACTGCAGACGAGGAGCAGGGAGGAGCCCTGGGGCCTCCAGGAGGAGGCTGTGGTTTGGGCCTGCGGGCGGGAGGGGGAGAGAGGGAATTTGACAGGTGAAGGGAAGGGACAGGCCATGCCTGCCAGGGCACAGCCTGCACCGTGACCCCACTGTCCACCTCTCTCCCCAGGCCAGGACCACCTGGCCCCCCCAAACCACCCCCCCCCCCTCGCCTGCTTGTTCAGGCCACCGCCTCACGTTTAACCCTTTGCTCCCTGCCATCCCCCCTTCACACTTGCGTTCTCAGTGCCTTTGCTGGGGCCCAAACCCAGCCACAGCTTCCCGATCCTCTCAGGCCTCTGCCCATCACTGCCAGTCTCCCCCGCTGCCCTCGACCGCCCCCACCCACTCTGTAGAGCTCAGCTCCCCAGCGCTTCCTGGAGTCCTCACCGCTCCCAGGCTAGGGGACCAATGGGACCCGCTTTCCCCTGCCCTGGACAGACAGACACACCATGAAGGCCGGCCCCGGGGGCGTGTCTCCCTGTCTGAAATGGCCAGCGTGGTGGCTCAACATGGAATGAGCAAGGGAGGGCAGGCAGGAGGGGGCACGATGCAGAGCTGGGGAGGCAGTCAGGGCTCGGCATTGATCCTCAGGCCAGTGGGAGCCACAGAGGGCTGTAAGCTGGGAGGGTGGCGTGGCAGGGTGTACCGTGGGGGGTGGAGTAGGGGCTTCAGGAGGCCGTCACAGCGTCGCAGTGAGCGGGGTGAGCCTGAGCCCGGCAGGTGGCAGGTGGGGTAGAGGAGGGCACTCGGGCAGTGGATCTCAGCCGGGCAGTTCTGTCTGCCAGGCAACATCTGGAGGCATTTTTGGTTTGTCAC
>NW_005369984.1:185110-185332 GCF_000412655.1 Myotis brandtii
GGTGCTGCCATCTCGTGGGTAGAGGCCTCTCTCTTGTGGGGCTTCCTCACCTTTAAAAGGCATTGGGAGGGTTAATGGGTAAATACATGTTCAGTGTTTAACAAATACTGTATTTAGAAATGTTAAGCACAAGGTAACAGGAGCTACTGCTACTTTAAAACATCAATCCTCCCTTCACAGTTCTGCACTGAGACCTAAAGCCCAGCCGAGTTCTGACAGGAC
>NW_005369984.1:185831-196857 GCF_000412655.1 Myotis brandtii
GATCCCTCTCCACGTCCTGCTCCCTCTCCCTCTCCATCCCTGCCTCCTGCTGCCCCCCTTGCTCTGTGTGCTCCGGCCAAAGACCATACTCACCTACTCCTGCCCCAGGGCCTTTGAACCTACTGTTGCCTCTACCTGGAGGCTCTGCCCCAATAATTTATGTGATCCACTTACTCACCTCCTGGAGGCCTTTGCTTAGCTGTCACCTTCTTGGGGGGGGGGGCGGGTACTTATTAACCACTTAGGTTTAAAAACACCCACCTTCCCTCTCCCCCACAACCGCTGTCTTCCTGTGTCCCTGCCACACAGGGACACGGGCCTGCCTTAAGCACTTTGCCTGGGATGCTATGGGATGGGCTGGGGCTGGAAGCCTAGAGCAGCTTCTGAGACCACGGGGACAGGCGGGGCATCTCACCTCCTGGCCTCAGGGAGGGTTTGGGGGGACCATGGGTTTATTCAGGGTTCCCCCCCTCCCCCCTGTCTGCAGGTGTTTCCATGGTTGACAGTGCTGCCTGGAAGCTGTCAATCAATCCTATTGATTGGCCACAGCTCAGCTTCTCAAGAGCCATGAACCCCAAGGCCCCAGAACCAGAGTTCCAGCCCCTCCCACCCCCACAGGACCCCTTCTTGCTCAAGACACACTTTGACTTGGCCCCGCCCTCCCCGTGGTCTTGCCTCAACTTTGCCATGGTCCTAGGTCACAGAGCGTAATACCTTCTGCAGGGTACAGGAGCCCTCTCACATGCACCCACACTCACGAGTGTGCCACCCACACACACACACACACACACACACACACACTCAAATATCCTGGGGCACGTCCCCAGACCCACCCCATACCTCTCCAGGCTGCTGCCCGGCCTGCTCAGGGCCTGAGGACCCCTGGCCTTCACTGTGACGGACAGGCATGAGGGGCAGAGACAGGTGCTGAGTGCAGAGCTCTCAATTCTCAGGGCCTCCATCTTCAAATCTGTAGAGTGGGTGCTGGCTTGAGGTCTCTTGGTGCCTCCCGGGGCCGGTGATCTATGAGGTCCCGGTTAGCACAGGGAAAGAGCCCCGTTCTGGGATGTCACCATAGTTTAAAAACAAGGCCCAGCATCCTTTGGCACACTTCCGGGGAGGGACGGGTTTCTGTCCTTCCCCGTGGAATCGGGGAGGCCTGTGACTGCCTCCATCACAAAGGACAGTGGCGGTGACACTAGGTGACTGTGGAGGCCAAGTTATAAAAGGCCACACAGGTTCCACCTGCTTCTCTTGGAACCTTGCTCTGGGAAGAGCCCGCTGGGGAGGGAGTCAGACCGCCCTGAGACCCAGATGCAGGCGCCCAGCGCTGCTCTTCTCCAAGCCTCGCCCCCCCGCGCCACAGCCCCGCCCCCAGCTCCCACCGAGCCAGCCTGCCAGCCCCACGGAGCCTTCCAGAGGACTCCAGCCCCAGCCAACATCTGATAGCAATCACATGAGACCCCAGCGGGAGCTGCCCAGCCAGGCCCTTCCCCAGTTCTCGACCCATAAAACTATGAGCAAAATAAAATGGCTATTGTTTCACTCGACGAAGTTTGGGATAACTTGTTTTGTAGCAAGAGTAATCAGAACACTGCCCCCACACCTTTCCTGCTTCTTCTATTGGTCCCCTTCCCACCTGGTGTCCAAGGCTAAGGCCTCCTGGACAGGGTCCAGGGCCTGGAGCTCAGGATTCTACAAGGAGCTGGCCCGCCTGCCCCCGGAAGGGCTTGCAGACCCTGGGAGTGGCCAGCCAAGCCCCTGTTAATGTAAATAAAACATTCAAACCTGTAAAGAATTTTTTGTGAGTTTATTTGAGCCAAACTGTTGACATATGCCGGGAAGCAGAACCTCAACAAATTGCGGTAATGCTCCAGAGAATGGCGGGTTACATCTATATTTATACGTTGCAGGAAGGGACAGTGGGTTACATGAAATCCATTGGTGATAGACTAGAGAAGGGGGGGCGGGTAACCCCAGGGATTGGATAAAAGGTAAAATGATGGACACATACTTAGGTGGGTGCGGGAACAATTAACATGATAATGAAGGAATTTGTGGTCTCTGTCCTGGGACCCAGCACATTAGGTTGTGCCCCCGGGGCTCCAGATACAGGGAAGTCACAAGTTACCCAGACATTTCAAGGGTATGTTATCATAGATGCAAAAAGACAGATAGGCTCAGTTAAGGTAAAGGTTGACCTTGTCAGGGAAGATACTGGCCTAGGATGTGACTACCCACCACAACTGCTTTTAGTTAAAATTCAATTTCAGACCATCCTTTGTGGTGACTTTCGGTCTCTGAGTTGCAAGACCGCCACGCAGGCCTCCCCTGAGCGTGTCCCGTTAGCACGTGGCCCCTTTCCTTTCGTCCTCACTACCCATCCGAGTCTCCAGTCCTGGACAGCCTGGCAGTTCTCCCTGCTGTCTAACCCCTTTCCTCCTGCCGTGCGTTGGTCTGTGGGGACAAAGACGGTGCTAATGAGTCACGGGCATTGGAGTCGGGGCAGCGCAGCTTCCTGTGGCCCACAGGCGGCGCCCACAGAACCATCCGCGTGGGGAGGCCCACCCGGCTCAGGGCGGAGGGAGCCCGGAGACACAGAGGAAAGGTCTAAGAGGCAGCTGATGGTGGAGGCTGGAGGCACAGGCCTGGGTGGAGTCGCTGTCCTGGGAGGAGCCCGGGCAGGGTCCCTGAGGGCAAAGGAACAGCCCTCTGGGACCTAACTCCCTGAGAACCAAGACCCTCCCAGGTCCCTGCTGTGGCCTCTGCAGAGTGAAGGTTGAGCTTCCGGGCTCTGGGGTCAGGCAGGCCCGGATTCGAGTCCCACCTGTCACTTACTAGCTGTGTGACAGGGTCCCTCACCCTCTGAGCTTTATTTATCTGCAGAATAGGGACACGAGGCTCACCGAACAAGCTCCACGGACTGTCAGATGGCTGAGTTTGCTCCCGGGAGCGATCCATCTGCTGTTTGATTGCAGTCACGTCCCCTCAGCCCTGGGAGCCTCAGTCTCCTCATCTGTAAAATGGCAAGGATGGGGCCAGACGATGGGGCCCTAATGCAGCCACAGCACCACTTAGGGGTGGGCGGCAGGCGTGGGCCATGGCTGATCCCTGCTTCCCCTCCTGGCTCCAGCCCCGCGCTGGCCTCAGGGACCCTTCCTCTCTGCTCAGAGGCTGGCTGAAGCGCCTGGGCCGCTCTGGGAGTGGCTGCATTTAGAAAGAGGGTGTAGAATGACGACAATGCCAGCCAATGGAAGGAGCTGCTGAGGGGCAGGGGCGGGGCCTTGGGGAGCCCTCACCCTACTGCCCTGTGCAAGGCCCTGCACACAGCACAGACTCAATCAAGACTTGTCCAGGGCTGGACGCAGACCTCCTCACCAGGCTGCTTGCCCCCAAGGTCCAAGGCTGGGTTTGTTCCCTTCAAACCAGAGCGCTCCTTCCAGAGAGAAGCGGCCCAGCGCTGAGGGCCCAGAACCAGGGGCTCCTGCAGCGCCCAGGCCGCAGGAAGGCAGCGCCTGCTCAGCACCATCAGGTGCTTCTGAGCTCCTAGGCTGCCTGCAGTCTGCGGCCTGGGCCGAGTGGGCCGCATCTCCAGGCCTCAGCACGACTCAGTCTTCCTCTCAGGCTGGCCAGGAGCAGGGAGTGGGGGTGGGGGTGGGGGCGGGGGAGAGGCTGAGGGCTCAGCCCAGGAATCCCTCTCTCCCCCGGCTGCTCTCCATCTGGCCAGCGGCCTCCCCCGCTGCCCCGGACAAGGGCTCCAGTGTCTGCTCAGCTCCAGGCACACAGCAGCCCTTTCTCCTCCCTGCAGAGGGCCTCGGCTGTGACCCCTCCCTGCCCTCTTGGAAGGACACGGCACACCCACTGCTGCATGACCTCTTCCTCCTGAATGTTCCAGAGACGGGCAAACTGGTGCAGGAGCAGGTCTGCATGGTGGCTGAACTCCTTTGTTTGGCCATCCGAGCTTTGGCTGGGCAGCTGGGCACAGCCAGTTCACAGGCCTGGGTCCTGCCCAGGTGGGCGTGGGATGCAGCTGGAGGCCAGGGCCCAGCCCAGGTGCACTCGGGCGTCATCGTCATCCGTGTCTCCTGCCAGACAAAGGCTGTGCCTGCCTGGCCCTGGCCTCGGGGAGGGTTTTCACGCTGGCCCCTTTCCCGAAAGGATCACAGGGCCGCTCTTCACCCGCCCCCACCTGCCTGCCTGCTGACAGGTGAGTGGAGAGGCCTGGGCAGCTTCCCCTCAAGGTGCAGGGCCCCTTTCCTGAGTCTGGAAGGAGGAGGAATTGCCTGAGGCCCCTCTCTGCCTAGGGGCTCCTTCAGGCCCTGATGGGGGCATCAGGATGGGCTGGCCTCACAGCAACTGGAAACTGGAATTAAACAGCCTCCATGTAACTTCCACCGCTTCCCAATTCAGATGCAGAACTCGGGGGGGGGGGGGGGGGGGCCCCCCCCCGTACCCTCACAGCCAGTGGCCCTAATGGGCACTCAAAACGGATTGTTCTTTGGGGAGGGGACTCGGAGGCCTGATTCGTGGAGAACTCAATAAAACCTTCCGTCTCATACCTGTCCCCTCCTTGGTCGTCCTAGGAAACAAATTCTACTGTCAGGTTTTCATTTTTTAGAAGCTCAAGCACTTCTCTTTTTTAAAAAATGTTTTCATTAATTTTAGAGAGGGAGGAAGGGATAGGGAGAGAGAAACGTGGATTGGCTGCCTCCTGCACTCCCCCTATAGGGATGGAGCTGCCACCCAGGCATGTGGCCTGACCAGAAATCGAACTGGCAACCTTTCGGTGCATGAGATGACGCTCCACCAACTGAGCCGCACCGGCCGGGCTCCAGCGCCTCTCTTAACTGAGAACCTGAAGACTACGAAGATAAAGACAATAAAGAGAATATTTGCTGACTGAGCTGAGTGTCTTACAAAGTAGTTGCTTATGCCAGATGGCCTCCATTCAGCCCCCCAGGCCCACTACCTCTCTCCTGAGCGGGCTCTGTGCTGGGAGCCGCCTCTGTGGCCGGAATTCCCTGGGATCCCTTCCCTCTGAGCCAACGGGGGGGGGGGGGCAGTAAGAGGAGGAGAGAGGTGCGGGGCTGGTCCTGTTGGTCCTTGTCAGGCTGGGGGTGCCAGCCCTGCAGCTGCTAGCTCCAGGGCCCTTCCCCTGCCCACACCTCTGCCAGCCCGCCATTCACGCTGCCCTTCAGCGGCCCGAGGGGGTTGGGGGGTGTACAGCTTGGCACTCTTATTGTTCACACCGAGCCAGCGCCAAGGCCGAGCTGGTGGCTGCCCTGCACATCTGGCAAGTGGCTGAGCAGGACTCCTGGTCTCGTTCTAGGACTCGGCTTTTCACTGACTGTGGAGGTGCCCGGGGCAGGGTCACACCTTACCTGCCAGCCAACTCCTCAGGGCCGAGGACGGGCGAGGACAGAAGCAAGGCCGCTGGCTTCAGGACTCCAGAACCAGGGGGCTTCTCCCTCAAGAGGCCAGAGATAGAAGGGGGAGGGGATGGCGCCTTCCTCTGTGACTAGAAGGAATCCCAGCAATGGGTGCTTGTATCTCTTTCTCCACCAGCCCAGGACCACTCATGGGACTCAGCTGGCTGCCTTCCTGCTTGGCTGCCTCTCCCGTCCCTGGCATTTGGTAGGGGTCAGCACCCCGTCTGAAATAAATGATATGGCACTGAGGATGGCGCCTGGGGGTGGGTGGAGCCGACAGAACAAGTCTGTCTCCCTCCAGGTTCCCCAAGAGAATGTGAGTGAGAGTGTGTGAGTGAGAGTGTGTGAGTGAGAGCGAAGGCTCCTGGGCGGCAGCCTGGCCTGGTAAGTGCTCACCGCGGGCTGGGCCGCCCAGGGCTGCTTATGGCATGGGGAAGGAATTCCCTGGGAACCCAGCGGGCCTGGGCGGGCCCCACCCCCACCCACAGGGTGACCGGCTGGGTGGCTGCTGCACTGAGTCAGTCCTCTGGCCTGACCCCGCCCCACCCATCCTGGCGCTGCTGCCACAGCTGCTGCCACAGCGGAGTGAGGGGCAGGGAGGCCTGGAGAACTCTGTTTGCTGTCTGCCCCAAACAGGCGATGGCACCTGGGGTCGGCTCTGCCTCCCAGGCACAGCTGGGGACGGCCAGAAGGCGCTTAAAGGACAGTCAGAGCCGCGTCTGGGAAGGCGATGTGAACTCGGTGCAAGAGGAACCTGCTAAGTCACACAGCGGAGCTGGGAGAGGTCGCCAGGAGGTAGCTGCGTGGAGGGGGAGCATGCGGTGGAGGAGGCCAGGGCTGCGGCTGGCAGCTCTCCCCACACTCCAGTGCGCCTCCTATATGCCCCGCCCTCCGAGCGCTGTGCCTTCCTCTGCGTCCAGGCCAGGGTCTGAGCAGCACCCTCCGCGCCTGCCCAGCCCGGCTGGATGGAGCTGCAGGCGGGGCTTCTGCAGCCCTTCCCGAGGGCGCTTGGAGCTTGGGGGTGATGCTTTGAGCATCTTTATTCTTATTTCTTTGGGTTATAGGTTGTACGTCCACACAGTACAAAATTCAAATGTTTAAATAAGAGATACGGTAAAAAGCACCTCCCCCAATCCAGCCCCGCCCCGCAGTTCCCACTCTAGGACCCCCCGCAGCACTGGCTCCTGTGGGTCCTGTGGGACACCCCGCCATGAGTCAGGGCTTGCCTGGACCAGGCCGACTCGTTGCCATGGGGATGGTGGTAGCCTCATTCCGGGGCCTTCACAGTAGGCCACCAAGCCACGCAGGAGCGGTGGGGCCCATTGGTTTCTCCTTTCCAACTGCTTAACGCCCTTCTGGCAGCTCCCACTTCCCATTTGGGGACCCAGGTGCCTGACACCCCAAGCTGGCACTCCCGCAGTCTCCCTTTATCTCTGGATATAATTTGTACACTTTCCCCACCTTTTCTCCTTGACAGTTCAATTCTACTCAGATTTTTAAGCACCTGTAACAGGCCCAGGCCGGCCTGGCAGTGGACACAGCCTCCCGTCCAGCAGCTCAAGGTCTAGGGGGAGGACAGAGAGCAGAGAGGCCATCACAATTCCAGGTGCCCATGCTACAGCCTCTGCTAGTGGGGGGATGGGACGTCCCACGCGGAGGGCGCGGCTCAGGGGCACACTCCTAGTGGCTGGCCGGAGGGTGAGGAGAAGGGCCACCTGGAAGAGAATTTGTTGATTCTAGGAAGTTGAGCCAGCAATTCCGCTTTCTAAGTTCTCACTCTAGAAGAGAGGTTTTCAAACTGTTCACAGGTACCCTCAAGAGCACACACTGCTCCAGAACGCACGCACCACCCTCGCCTCAGACACACTTCCTCCTCAATATCACCCTCATGATGCGTGATGCACGCTGATATTTTCTAACCAATTCTGAGCATTAAAAATGCTGATCTTGCCCAGCCAGCAGAGCTCAGTGGTCGAGTATCAATCTATGAACCAGGAGGTCCAGGAGGTCATGGTTCAATTCTCGGTCAGGGCCTGGGTTGCCGGCTCGGTCCCCAGTGTGCGGGAGCCAGCTGATCAATGATTCTCTCATTGTTGATGTTTTTCTCTCTCTCCTTCTCCCTTCCTCTCTGAAATCAATAAAAAAAAATATTTTTTAAAAAAAGCTGATCTTCACCCACTAACTTAATTTCATGACTCAGCGCATCTCAATCCATAGTTTGAATAATGCCACCCTACGGATACTCATGTGTAGGAACAAAGAGGCAAGAATGTTTACTGCAACATTGCTGTGAGAGCAAAAACTTAGGGCTTTGATGGTTACTAACAAAATGGGTGAACAAACGGTGATGGGGTCAGGAAGTGGACTATGGCAGGGCAGCCCCTGCCTGGGAGGCTGCACACAGTGGTGCCATGCATGTGAGATGGAGAGCCCTGAGGGTGATAGCACACACTGCGAGGGGCACATAGCACTGCATGAATGACCGCACCCCAGTCAGGGAAGTGGTTAGCGCTGGGGCCGTTAGGGAGGAGGGCATAAGGAACTTCATTAAGGTTTCATTTCTTTTTTTTTTTTAAAATATATTTTATTGATTTTTTACAGAGAGGAAGGGAGAGAGATAGAGAGTTAGAAACATCGATGAGAGAGAAACATCGATCAGCTGCCTCCTGCACATCTCCTACTGGGGATGTGCCCACAACCCAGGTACATGCCCTTGACCGGAATCGAACCCCTGGAACCTTTCAGTCCGCAGGCCGACGCTCTATCCACTGAGCCAAACTGGTTTCGGCAAGGTTTCATTTCTTAAAAATATGTTGAGCCATAGCCAGTTTGGCTCAGCTTGCGGACTGAAGGGTCCCAAGTTCGAATCTGGTCAAGGGCACATACATGGGTTGCAGGCTTGATCCCTAGTAGGGGGCATGCAGGAGGCAGGAGTTGGGAGGTGAGTGAGTGTGTGAGTGTCAGGGGGCAGGAGGCGAGACATGCTGGAGGTTTATCACACTGCAGTTTGCATCAGTTCTCTCTCATCATTGATGTTTCTATCTCTCGCTCCCTCTCCATTCATCTCTGAAACAAATAAAAATATATTTTAAAAATATGTTGAAACAAATTTTGAAAAATATTAAGATTTGACAAAGCTGAGGGAAGATACAGGGCACTGACTCTATTTTAAGTATATTATTTTTATTTAATATTATTACTTTTTGAAATATTTCACCAAGATTTACAAAGTTGGTGCTCCATTACATCAGGGAAGGAGACTTTATTCTGACCCTGGGAACGAGAGGGGGAAGAGGGGAGGGCACCACATGAGCCCAGGACAGGGACCGGAGCGGCTGAGCGCCTGGGGAAATGGGCGCACACACCCAGTCCTTCCTGCCTGGGATGCTGTGCTGGCGGCTGTGTCCACTTCCCTCGCATGTTGGTACCACTCTCTCCTCATTGAACATGAGAGGAAACAGACTGAGGGCTGTTGCTGGAAAGTGGCAGGGCTGGGACTTGACCCCAGACCTATGAGAGTCAGTGCTTGCATTTTTGAGCTGCTGACGGTGTAAACAATAATATAAACTAAGCCATGCCCTAACTGGTTTGGCTCAGTGGATAGAGCGTCGGCCTGCAGACTGAAGGGTCCCAGGTTCGATTCCAGTCAAGGGCATGTACCTTGGTTGTGGGCATATCCCTAGTAGGGGGTGTGCAGGAGGCAGCTGATTGATGCTTCTAACTCTCTATCCCTCTCCCTTCCTCTCTGTAAAAAATCAATAAAATATAAATAAATAAAAAAATAAAAATTAAAAAAAACACTAAACCACTTTATTATTTATATATTTCCTTATTTTTAAACGAAGCCACTTTAAAATGGAGCGGAGCTGCATCCGAGAGGAACTGCATGTGCGCCTTGGACCTGAGCCCTGGGGTGGTAAAGCAGGGCACAGTAGCCTTTGCGCTGCTCCTGAGCAACCTTGTTTCCCAAAGAACCTTGCAGAGATAACAAGAAAGCAAATATGACTCCCGGACTGAAATTAAAAACATTGTTTAGAATTAATGTCACTATGTTAGCTTATCTGAACCACTAGAAAGGCCTTCTTCTATGGATGTAATTATTCCCTTTTTCTTTTTAAAAATATATACTAGAGGCCCGGTGCACGAAATTCGTGCAGGGCCGGTGGGGGGGGGGGTTCCTTAGCCCGGCTTGCACCCTCTCAAAATCAGGGACCCTTTGGGGGATGTCCGACTGCCAGTTTAGGCTCAATCCCGGCAGTCGGACATCTCTCTTGCAATCGAGACCACTGGCTCCTAACCGTTCACCTACCTACCTGATCGTCCCCAACCACTCTGCCTGCCTGCCTCATCGCCCCTAACCACTCTGCCTGCCTGCCTCATTGCCCCTAACTGCCTCTGCCTTGGCCCCCACCGCTGCGGCTACGTCTGGAAGGTCGTTTAGCTGTCCGGTCTAATTAGCATATTACCCATTTATTATTATAGATTTTTTTATTGATTTCAGAGATGAAGAGAGAGGGAGAGAGAGATAGAAACATCAACGATGAGAGAGAATTGATAGGCTGCCTCCTGCCCGCCCCCTACTGGGGATTGAGCCCAGGGATGGAGCCCACAACCCGGGTATGTGCCCTTGACCAGAGTCAAACCCGGGACCCTTCAGTCTGCAGGCCGACGCTCTAGCTACTAAGCCACACCAGCCAGGGCCCTTTCCCTTTTTCGTAAATGCCATTGCCTTTGTCTCCTAATCAGGACACTCAGGGCTTCTGCCTGAGTCACTGCATCCCGGATAGCTCTTCTTACTGACCTCAACTACATGCTGTTGCCGCTCACTTGCAAGCCTTTATTTGTAGGTTAACATGTCTGCGGAGGGTGCAGGGGTGGGGAAGGCGGGGCGGATGGGGCCTGGAGTGCCGAGCGAGGGCATGCAGGCTATGCTGCGGGCGATGAGGAGGTACAGGAGGGTTTCAAGCAGGGGAGCAGGGAGTGAACTATTTGGAGCTGTGTCATCTGTTTCTTAATTTTTTTAAAACCCACTGAACCTTTCTTTATTTTATTTATTTATTTATTTTAATATATTTCTATTGATTTCAGAGAGGAAGGGAGAGGGAGAGAGAGATAGAAACATCAATGAAGAGAGAGAATCATTGATTGGCTGCCTCCCGCACGCCACCTACTGGGGATCTAACTCGAAACCCAAGCATGTGCCCTTGACCGGAATCGAACCCCAGGACCCCTAAGTCCAACAGGCTGACGCTCTATCCACTGTGCCAAACCAGCTAGGGCTGCTTTTTTTTTTAATAATCAACTGTGAGCTCTAATTTTGAAACCTATATCTGACATTTTTTTAAAGTGTCTTGATTCACCACATTTTTAAAAATATATTTTATTGATTTTTTTACAGAGAGGAAGGGAGAGAGATAGAGAGTTAGAAACATCGATGAGAGAGAAACATGAGAGAGAAACATCGATCAGCTGCCTCCTGCACATCTCCTACTGGGGATGTGCCCGCAACCCAGGTACATGCCCTTGACCGGAATCGAACCTGGGACCTTTCAGTCCGCAGGCCGACGCTCTATCCACTGAGCCAAACCGGTTTCGGC
>NW_005369984.1:196972-198786 GCF_000412655.1 Myotis brandtii
ATTGAACCTTTCTTTAAACAAAATCCCTCTCAGAACCCAGATATACAAAGGAGCTCACAGTGAAGTTGATTTGGCAGAAGCAGTGGCCAGGGCCTGGAGCCGAGGGGTGGCTCCTCGGGGGACACAGCATGGACCCATGTTGCAGAGAGGTACCCAGGAGCAGTGGGGGAGGCTGGCAGTGAGGCCCTGCGGGCGACCTTCTCGGTCAGGTGGGAGTCATGCTCCCCCTCTGGCTCCTGTGGTTGGTGGAGGGATGGAGGGTCAGGGCACTCCCAGGCGGGGGTGGAGGGAGAAGCCGTGGTGTGAGCTGTGGGTGAGATAGGCCTGCCTCCCCCTACTGGCTGAGAGACCTTGGCTGGTTCTGGAACCATCTTTTGAGACTCAGGCGTGGAAGGACATGGGGTCTGGATGCAGCTGGGACAAGGAGGACAAGGACATCATGTGCCCGGCGTGCAGCCCTGGGAGAGTGTTTCCAGAATGTCCCTCTTCATCCTCCATGTCTTGATGAGAGCCCGGTGCCCAGCAGAGGCCTGGCACATAGTAGGCCCTCAATATATGCTTATGGAATGAATGCATATGCTCCTTGAGGAAGCCAGGGGAGGCCTGACTTCTGGGAGCGACTTCTGGGAGGGAGTGAGCCTGTGCCAGGGGAGTGAGTCCTTCCCAGCAGGGCCCAGGGGCGGACAGCCGCAGTCCAGGGCCGTGTGGGGTCCTGGAGAGGAGACTAGGGGGCTGGGAGTCAGGGGCTGGGCTTCAGGAGTCAGGGGCTGGGAGTCAGGGGCTGGGCTTTGGGCTCCAGTGGCCATGAACCCGCCCTGTGACCTTGAGGTTGGTGCCCCTTCTGTGGGCTTTGGCCTTTTCTTTCTGGCAGACTGGTCTGGATGGGGTTTATCAAACTGCAGTTTGCAACCCATTTGGCACATTTGAAAAAGCAATCGGTATTAAAAAACAAAACAAAACCCCGAAAAAGAACAGAAAATATCAGAGTGCATCGCAGGTCATAAGGGTAAGTATTGTTCTGAGCAGCTATTGTTTCACTTATATATAGAGGGAAGTGTGGGCTGTCTGATGTAAAACTTATTTGATACTGTGGTGCTGGTGAGAAGCTGTAAGCCACTGAGCCAGGATCCTGGAGGGGTCCTTCCCGCCCACATTTTGGGGGGCCTCCTGAGAAGGTCACACACCCTGGGACTCCTCTGCCTCCCCCTGAGTCAGCAGCCGCCTCCCGCTCTCTGCCGCCTCTCCTCTTCCTGCTTGAATCTTTCAGTCCCTCCTCCCTTTCTCCCAGGGACAAGCCTCCTGCTTCCCAGGAAGTCGGGATGGGGGTTCCCTAAGGACGTAAATGTGATCGAATGCGGGTGGCACTGGGCGCTCTCTGCCAGGAGTTCAAATAAAAGTACCAGGAAGCAAACACCCCAGCAGCCGGGGGCAGAACAGAAAGTAGGCGAGCTGGGCAGGGCTTCACGAGCGAGAGGTGGCGGTGACAAGCCCTGCGAGGCCTCCCCGGCCTGGTCCCCGCTGGCAAGGTGCACTGGTAACTAGTGAAGGTAGCTTTCCCCGCCCCTCCTCCCTTTTTACAAAGAAAGACGGGAAGAACCAAGAATCCTGGAGCCAAGTTCTGGAGAGGGAGCGGCTGAACTGATTCGGAAGTTGGATCTCTTTGTACATAGGAATGCGGAGAGAAAAACAAAACCCACCCCATTGCTTCATTTCCCCTCCGAGCCCCGGCACTTTCTATTGTGCAATGAAAAGCTCTCCACGTGGAGAAAAATGAATCCCGATTTGCGCGGCGCAGGAAGGAGAGCGCCGCGGGG
>NW_005369984.1:200011-212629 GCF_000412655.1 Myotis brandtii
CCGGACCGGACCGGCTCAGGAGGTGGGGCGGAGCTGTGGGGGGTGGGCCGGCTCCGCCTGAGCGCGAATCTTCCAGTTGGGGACCTGGGGCACCTGTGAGAGGTCGCACCTTCCCTCGCAGCTCTCCCCTTCCAGGCGTCCCGGGCCCTGGCCTGCTGCCCCCCTTCTCCCCGTCTCTCCCTGTCAATTTCCTGCGCAGCTCATCTGGCGCCCCTGGGTCTCTGGTCCCAGGATCTCTGAAGCACTTGACAAATATTAATTAATTCTGGCCGCCACCCCCCAGGGTGTGGGCTGGATAAGCAGGGAATCGATTCAAGTCCCTGGAGAGGGCCAGGCCTGAGGCTGGCACAGGGCGGGAGGAGTAGGCAGAGGGAAGGGTTCTCTGCAGGGAGCAGTTGGGTGAGTCTGGGGGTGGGGTGGGGTGGGGTGGGGTGGATTCCCACCTCTCCAGCCAGGCCTGGGCCGCTCCCTTTGCCCCATTTTCAGGATGGGGACCTGTTACGTTTTCCACCCGCCCGGCCACCCTCTCCTTTAGGGTAAACCCAGTCCTCTGCTGACCCTACTCCTCTGGACCGAGCCGGCCACCGGGCGCCTCCTCGCTGGGTTTTGGAGGACAGCCCCTGCCCCTCAGCCCGGGCGGCTCTCACCTGGCCTGGCTCACCCTGCTGTCTCCCAGGCTGTTGGGAGTTTAGCTTCGTATGGTAGCGAAGGGAATCTAACCGAGGGGGCTGGAGCGCTGGCTGGGGCGCGTGGGGGGGGGGACCACACATGGGACTGGGAGTTCCAGCAGACCCTGCTCTCTCACCTCCGCCTCCTCCAGGACTCTCCCACCCCCTCACGTGATTTCTTTTGCTCAGGCCCCCTGAGGATGAGATAAAGGCACATCTGGGCTGCACCCCCAACCCCCCAGCAATGACCAGGCTCTGGCTGCCCCTCAGGTCAGGCGCACAGTAGACACCTCTGACCGGCGGAGGGGGAGGAGAGAGGGTGGGCTGTGGGGGCAGATGGTGGCAGCCCGGGCCTCCTGTCTGCACAGCACTGGAGGTTTTAGGGAAATGACCGTCTTCTCTGATGCCTTGTGCCTGCTCGGGCCAAGCACACAGTGGGCCAAGCATGCAGTGGGCCAAGCATGCAGTGGGCCAAACACACAGTGGGCCAGGCACACAGTGGGCCAGGCAAGCAGTGGGCCTAGCACACAGTGGGCCAAGCACGCAGTGGGCCTAGCACGCAGTGGGCCTAGCACACAGTGGGCCAAGCACACAGTGGGCCAAGCACGCAGTGGGCCAAGCACGCAGTGGGCCAAGCACACAGTGGGCCAAGCACACAGTGGCCCGTGAGATCTAGCAAATCAAGGGAAACACCTGCCTCCCCACAGGCCTCAGCCCCTCGCAGGGATTCTCTCTGTTGCTGCCTCTTACCTGGGCCCTTCCGGCCCAGAGGGCTGCTTCCTCAGTCCATGCTGAGCCGGGCAGGACGGGTGACTCCCTGAGCCCCTGTTCTCAGGCCGAGATACCCTGTGCAAACACCGCCTGCAGCTCCAACTCCCCACTGGCGGGCGCCCACCCTCCCCGCCTGACATTCCAGCACCAGCATTTGCTGACCCCAACTCTTAAATTTTGGGGCTTTTTCACCTCCCCCTCAAACCACCCTCCAGGTGAACCACACTGCTCCCAGTTCCTGGAACCTACCCCACACTCACAGGTCTTTACCTTTGCCCCTGCGTTGCCCGCCTGGGTAGATCTGACCCATCCTCTAAGACCTACTGCAAAATGGCCTCTTTTTTGAGAGACCCACCCCCGCCCCCAACCCAGCAAAATTCTCCCCTTTTCCTCTGTGCTTTGCACTGCTCTGTGCAAACTCCTCTCTGGTGTTAATTGTGTTGTTTTACAATTAGTTGGAGGTTTCTTTGTATGGCCACCTAATGCTGGGCACTTCGCCAGGATTGACTGCTTAGTTATTACACCCTTCGTCCATCAGCATGTCCACAGGCACTGCGCTGGGCACTGGGCACTCGGGGTCGGATGAGGGGCTGTGTCTCAGGTCCTCAGAGCTTGGAGTCAGTGAAAGAATGTTTCTAAGCACCAGGTCGTTGGTACTCAACGTCTGGTGCTTGGTGGGGCCTCATCACACACCTAGAAGCTTGCGGAAAACAGAATCTCAGACCCGCCTGTCCCGCTGCGTCGGAGGCTGCACGCTGGCCCCGGGGATTGGGTGCCTTCCAGCACTGGTGGTCCGTGAGGTCCGAAAGATTGGCGGCCGCTGCCTTACAGTGTGAAGGCATTTCTCTCAGTGACTCTGCTCCGTCCTCACCAGGCCTTTCGGTCTCTCCTCAACCCTGGCCCCTTGCCTCCAGCCTGGCTGTGGGTGCCCGGGTCTGGGAGCCCAGGAGGCTGACTTGACTGAGTTCCCAGGCCAGCCCGGGCTGGATGAAACGAATGTGCTGGAGACAGGAGTGGCCTTGAGGGCAGAGGGGCTGGCTCCGCTGGCAGGTGGGAGGGGGCAGTGCTAGAGGAGGGAGTCTGGGCAGCTTTCAGATTGCAGCCAGCCCTGCAGGGCCAGGCAGAGAGGCAGTTGGGTCCGCCTGGGTAATCAGGGTTCCCACTGAAGATTGTACATTAACTTTTGGGAGGGAGGCTGGGAAGGGTCTGGGAGCGGATGCTGGAGCGGCCCGAGGCCTGGCCTGGAAGGGGAAGCAGGCCGCCTGTTCTTGGCCTGAGAGTGTGGCCAGGGCCCCTGCCTCGCCCCTCAGCCGGGTGGAGGTGGCAGAGGCCAGGCTGGAGCGGCTGATGGGGTAGTGAGAGGTGGGGGTTTGGATGTGGCTTCCGGCGAGGAGGCCGCGGGGAACCCGGAACGGCCGGAGTGTGCAGCATGGGCCCCTCCACGTCCCACATCCAGTCCCTTTTGAGAGCTCCGAGGGGTGGCCCCCAGGCCGCAGCGGATGCTGGTCTTGAAGCTGAGCTCCCTACACTGGTCAGGGTGCCTCTGCCCACCCACTCCTGGGCGTTGGGGCACCATTTGGGGGCTCTCAGGGCCCCTGGGCCTGTATCACCCAGGGCTAGGTGAGCACAGGGAGCAGGGTGTAAGGGCTCCCACTCGGGGTTCCCTGCCCACCTTGTACCCGGATCCACTTCCCCAGGAAGGTTGGCATTGGGGGTCAGGACCAGAACATGTGGCGGAGGCAGGGTTCGTTGGAAAAGACACGAATGCTGGGAAAAGTAGCAGCAGCAGGAAACGAGGAAGACCAACTATGCGATGATTGACTCCCTACAAGCCATGTGCCAGTCTGCCGGGGCTGAGCAGGGCTGCCAAGGACAGGACTGTGAACATCACTCCCTCGTAGCGTTGTCAGGGGCCGGAGTTGGCTCAGTGTCATGGAGCATCAAGTGCGGAAGAGGCCCAGGGCAGCAGTGTGGACCCTGAGGCCAGGAGCTGGGGGCATGGCTGGCCTGCTCTTAACTCTGGGTGACTTTGGCAAGGCCCTGCTTTCCTTCAGCCGATGTCTTCTGCTGGGCGTAGTTTGTGCCTGAGAATTCCCTGGGGGTATTAAAAAAGTCCAGCTCCCAAGTCCCATGTCAGACCAACTGTATCAACATTTCTAGGGCTGGGGTCTGAGGGCTGGATGGCTTTAAAGCTCCTCAGGTGATTTTAATGGGTACCCGGGGCCGGGATCCCTAAGCTGAGAGCCCGCAGGCTGACAGGCGGGGAGGAAGTCTACCTGTTGAGTCTGCTTGCCTCTTGGTCCAGACAGTCCATCTCTTAGCCTTTGTCAGACTTCATTAAGTCATTCAACAAACATTTATTGAACTGCTACGATCTGCCGGCACTCAGTAGTAACTGAGACAGGTACAGACTGTTCTAGTCCGCACAGTGGGGAGCCGGAGAGATTGTCTGTAAGAGCCTGTGAGCTTTATGTCCGAGACCTTGTAATTCCAGGAGGGGGCACCGCCCTCCCCTGCAGCCCGCATCCCTCCCGGCAGATTGCAGACCTGCCCTTGGCTTTCATTTAATTGTGATTTCGCTGGCCGGTGCCCTAAGGCAGGGGCTTGGCCTCAGCTGGGCCAACCCATGCAACTAATATATACTTGATGGAGTAAATCTGAAAAACTAAAAAATTATCTGTAATGCCACTGCGACTGACAGTCACATCCTCTGTGTGGACCTTGGCCTTTTCACCTACACAGTAGGCATTTACTGCCCATCGGTCATGTCCTGTCCGTGGGGCACCTGTGTTCCCATGCCAGCACACCGTGGCCGGGCGGCACAGCGTCCGGTGGCCTGAGCACCTGGATTCGTCTGGTGCAGGGCAGTCAGGCTGTTCCTCAGGTTCTGCCATTGCAGACAGTGGGCCTGAACATCCCATTCGGGACGTGCCCGAACACTCGCCCAGTTATTCTCTCGGGATAAATTCCTGGAAGTGGAGTTCTGAGGCCAAAGGGGAGGCACATCTTGTACCCACAGGCTCTCTAATCCTTCAAGTTTCTCTGGCCGTGGAGGCGGTGGGAATGGGGACCCTGTGCCCAGGGGGCATGGCCCACTTCACGCACAGTTTGAGTCTCACAGTTTGAGTCTCGTACTAGTGGGTGTGGGGAGTCAGAGAGCCTCTGCCCTGGAGGTTGGGTGGGTGATGATGGGGTGGGGAGTGGGGCGAGGGGCCTGGTGGGGGCAGAGTCAGCCCCCAGGTTCGCTGTGGGCTGGGGGACCCAGGCTGCGCACTCCTGGCTCCTCCGCCTGAAGAATCCTGCTGTAGCCACTGGCTGCTCCGCCCTGCCCTGCATTCCTGACCCCACGTCCCCTCCTGGGGCGGGTGGGGCAGTGGCTGGGGTTGGGGGTGGAGTGAGGTGCTGAATTTTAGGGTGGGGCCACCAGCTTTCTGCTCTCAGCCCAGGGGGAGGTTTCTGGGTTTCGATTAACCCCTTAGCACAGGTCTGGTGTTCCTGCGGTCCACCCCCAGGCCTCATTGCCCTGCTGCACCCCATGTGGGGCTGGGGGGCTCCTCCCTGGAAGGAGGCCTGGGGGAGGGGAGGAGCGCAGAGCCCAAATCTCTGGTGTGTTCATCACAGGTGTGCCCTGAGCCCCCAAGGGTGTCCTGCTGGTCCTTCCAGGAGAGGCAGTGGTGCCAGTATTTGCCGTGAGGGCCTTGGCTTAGGGAGGCTGGTGAGCTGGGCCACAGAGCAGGGTCTTCAGACTGGGGGCTGCGGGGCCTTTCACACCAGGGACCGTGGGCACAGAAGTGAGCCTGGGCCTTGACCACACAGTGAGCCAGGGCTGGGGTGCAGGGGACACACACACAGTGCAGAGCGGTTTCCATTTGGGCAACAGCTGGAGGGACTCCTTGAGGGGCTGGGGGGAGTGGAATGATGGCAGTGGTGGGGGAAGCTGTGTGCGGCTGGCAGGTGGACAGAGCCAGGAGAGGCGGGGACCCTAAATCTCAGCCTGGGGGCAGCTGCAGGTGCTCGGGGACACCTGTGCACATTTGGTTCACAAATCACTGCCAGCCAGCCGCCGGCACCCTCCCGCACCCTCCCCCAGCCGGCCGGCACCCTCCCCAGCCTGCAGAGAGCCGTGCTCTCCAGGGTGTGGGCCTGGAGGTGGGTGATGGAGGCACAGGAGGGAGAGTCAGTCTGGTCTCGGAGCAGCTGGTGATGGGAGCATTCACAGCGCTTTCCAGCTGGCTCTGGCTTTGACTGTCACCTTGGCCCCTCACGGCCAGCCTGAGGCATGGATATGATTCAGGAAAAGGAGAGAGCTATTGAGAACACCATATGCCCACATCTTAGACTTAATAATTGTCTACGATTTGGTATATTTTCTGCACCTCCTTTTTACTGAAGTATTTTCTGGGATTACACACATTGTATGTTTTCACCTCTAAATACTTCATTATATATCTCTACGAAGTCCTATCTGGTTTGGCTCAGTGGCTAAAGCATTGCCTCAAGGACTGAAGGGTACCCGGTTCGATTCCAGTCAAGGGCATGTACCTTCGTTGCAGGCTCGATCCCTGTGCGGGAGGCAGCCAGTGGATGTGTCTCTCACACATTGATGTTTCTCTCTCTCTGTCTCTCCCCTCCCTTCCACACTCTCTAAAAACCAATGGAAAAATACCCTCGGGTGAGGATTAACAAAAAATAAAATAAAAATAACACCCTGAGAAGCCAGGCTGTGTTCCTGTGTTTCCATAATGCTGTTATCACACCGTTCATAATTCCCCACAGCCCAGTGCCCGGTCACAGCCAGATGTGCCCGTATCCTCTGTCTGTGACCACTGGTTTCCTTAATTCCGGACCCGATCAGGGACACGTGCTAATTTAATTCTCATGCCTCTTACTCCTATCTGGTTTGGCTCAGTGGCTAAAGCATTGCCTCAAGGACTGAAGGGTACCCGGTTCGATTCCAGTCAAGGGCATGTACCTTCGTTGCAGGCTCGATCCCTGTGTGGGAGGCAGCCAGTGGATGTGTCTCTCACATTGATGTTTCTCTCTCTGTCTCTCCCCTCCCTTCCACACTCTCTAAAAACCAATGGAAAAATACCCTCGGGTGAGGATTAACAAAAAATAAAATAAAAATAACACCCTGAGAAGTCAGGCTGTGTTCCTGTGTTTCCATAATGCTGTTATCACACCGTTCATAATTCCCCACAGCCCAGTGCCCGGTCACAGCCAGATGTGCCCGTATCCTCTGTCTGTGACCACTGGTTTCCTTAATTCCGGACCCGATCAGGGACACGTGCTAATTTAATTCTCATGCCTCTTACCGGCCCCTTCCTCTAAAACAGTGCCCTGCCCCACCCTGCCCCGCCATGACACTGCGTCCCGCGGGCGGCTTGTGCTGCAGACCGCGTCACTCTGGGTTTGTCAGGGCTGCTCTGCCCGGAGGCTCCGCGGAGGCCTGGAGCGGGGCGGGCTGAGTCTGGTTCCTGGTCATGGAGGGCAGGAGAGAGGCATTGTGTGAGGCCAGGGCTGGCTGGGGGCCCCTGGTTGCACCCCTTCTCTGCCTCAGCTTCCCCTGTCTCTCCTGCTCCCTGTCCTGCTCCTTGTTGGCCTGACAGATGCATCTTTCATCCCAGCAGCCCCGCCGAGACCCTGGACTCGCCAGAGGCCACCCAGTCCCGAGGGTCAGAAGTGCAGGCCTCGAGCCCGGCAGCGCCTGCGGCCTGGCACTGTCAGGGACCTTTATTTCTGTTGGGCCAAGGTTAGGCCTTTGCTCCCTCCATTCCTCACGGCGAACCTTCTGGGGGCTCTGAGCGGCGGCTTTGGGCTTTTCAGGCGTCTGCTCGCTGCAGCGATGAGGCGCCGGTGTTGAACTTGCACATACAGCGTGGCGGCCCCGGGTGGCCAGGGTGGGTCCTTGGTAAGAAAGATGGGAGGTCCAGTGCATGGAAGTCTGCACAGGGCTGCTGAAGCCAACTTCTTTTCTCTGATGGGCCAGGGACCCCAGCCGTGAAGCTGGGTTCCTGTCCCTACATCCCTCCCCTTCCCACCTAGTGGGTGTGCCTGGGGTGTTTGGAGAAGAGAAGGGGACTCCAAGGGCCCCACCTGCCACCAGCCAATCCCGGTGTCCTGACCGTGCCGGAGAGGGTGGTGGCCAGTGCCCTGGGCTGCGGTCAGGAGACTGGGGTCTGGAGCTGGCTGCTCCTCTCACCTGTGTGACGCACCTGCTCAGTGTCGTCGTCCCCCAACCCTCCCTCCCCCCTCCCGCCATGCCTCAGGTTCTGAGCTGGATTGGGGACGGGCTGTCTAGAGTCCCTTGGGCATTTGTCCAATCTGTGACTCCTGCTCCAGTGGCTGCTCAGCTGGGGGCCTGGCAGGGCAGGCTTCGCTTCAGGCCCCTCTGATCTGATGTCACCCACCCCACTCCTGGCTCCTCCTCCCTCCTTATCTAATCTTCCAGACAGCACTGGCCCGCCCCAGGCCTTGGCTCCCTTCTGGATCTCAAAGTCCACGCTGGGCAGAATGGGGCCACCCAGGCCCCGGCACACAGCTACCGTTCGCTCCCTCAGACCAAGGGGCAGACCCCATGGGCAGTTCGGGCACAGCGCCCCCTTCATGCCCTTCTAGAGTAGAGTTGTCACCAGCTCCTCTGAGGGTCCTCAAGGGGGCGGGTGCGAGGCTGTAGGCCAGGCTGCTGTCCGCGGGCACGTGGCGCGGTGGGTAAGAGCTTCTTGAGGGTAGGGACCACGCCCAGCGCATCACCTGCTCCCAGTGAGGTTTGGTGAGTGGATGCGGCTGTGCCCTCTGCTCTGCGAACGATCCATAAGGTAGAACGTGCTCCTCACATTGGGGGAGCAGCTTTTCAATGACCGGGGTGGGGGTGCCACCGGCCTTTAGGTGAGGTGGGGGTGGGGGTCTCTACAGGAGCTTAAGCCGGCCTTGAAGATGGCCAGGCAGGACGGGCATCAGCGGAGGTGGGACGGAGAGGCCCGTGGGCTGGCGGAGCACGGGGGGAGCCTTCCCAGGACCTTGGGCGGAGGGAGGTGCTCTGGAGGGGGTTGAAGTGGGGCCGCCTCCCCCTGGATGGAGAACTCAGCTCCGGATACAGCGCCAGGTGCCGAGGCCGAGCACCTGGGACGAGCTAGTTTAATAAACACAGATGCCCCGTGAGTGGGGAGCTACTGCCCGGGACACGGGTGCCACCAGGTGGGGAGGGGTCCCCCGGGCGGCCCTCTGCAGGCGGCACGGTGCCCACCCAGATCATGAGCGCGCCTGGCCAAGGCCCAGCGTCTGGTCTGCGACTTGCAGGTGGTGTGTGTGTGTGTGTGTGTGTGTGTGTGTGTGTGTGTGTGAGAGTGTGTGACTGTGAGTATGTGTGAGAGGGGGCGGCGTGCTAGGCGACCACAATGCTGCTCCCCGAACCTGGGTCCACCTGGGACAGAAGTCCTGGCCTTGCTCTCCTTGCTCTCCAAGGCTCCCCTTCATCAAAACTTAGCCATCTGGTTTAGCTCAGTGGATAGAGCGTCGGCCTGCAGAGTGAAGGGTCCCAGGTTCGATTCCGGTCAAGGGCATGTACCTTGTTGCAGGCACATCCCCAGTAGGGGGTGTGTAGGAGGCAGCTGATCAGTGTATCTCTCTCATTGATGTTTCTAACTCTCTATTCCTCTCCCTTCCTCTCTGTAAAAAATCAATAAAATATATCCTATATAATAAAGAGCTAATATGCAAATGGTCATCACGCCCTTGCACCCTCGTGCCAAAGCTGGGGGACCTGAGGCCGTACCCCCTGCCTGGCGGGGCTTGACGGGGGACCTGAGGCTGTGCCCCCTGGGGGTGGGGCTGGCTGGTCTGGGTCTTGTGCGATTTCCAGGTACACAGGTGGGTGGGGACTTGACTCTGTGTCCCACGGCACGCCCCAGACTTTGACAGAAGGGAGATTTTCATATATATTTTACTAATTTTCTTTCATCTTTGACACTTCTATTATAGAGAAAGGGCAAATAGCAATATTAAAACATTTCCTCTAATTAATTCCCTTTTAATGTACTCAGATTTCGTGCACTGGGCCACTAGTGTGTGTGTGTGTGTGTGTGTGTGTGTGTGTGTGTGTGTATAAATATATATATCAAACAGAAATCCAGAAAACTTACTCATCTGGCCCTGGCTGGTTTGGCTCAGTCGATAGAGCATCAGCCTGTGGACTGAAGGGTCCTGGGTTCGATTCTGGTCAAGGGCACATGCCCGGGTGGCTGGCTCGATCCTCAGTAGGGGGCGTGCAGGAGGCAGCCAATCAATGATTCTCTTTCATCATTGATGTTTTTATCTCTCTCTCCCTCTCCCTCCCTCTCTGAAATCAATAAAAATGTATTTAAAAAAAACACACACACAACAAAAAACTTACCAGTCTGGTGTCCTCTGCTCTGGGCTCCCCGAACTGCCCATCTGATAAGGACTTTCCTGCTTACCAGTTAAAGGCTCCATGCAACGCCCCTCCCGCCCGCTCCACCCCTGCACTGATAGCACCTTCCTGGGAAGCCCAGCCCTGAGGCTGCAGGGAGGGATGGAGGGGAGGAGGCCTTGGGCTTGCGGAGGGACGTTTGGGCTCTCGCAGCCTGTTGCAGATGGCTGCCTTCTTGGCCTACAGGCTAGGTCGGGGGTTGCCCTAGCACCAAGTGGGAAATAAAAAGACGAAGGGTGCAAGGTGCCACCCCTAGAGGCCCCTGGGAAGGGGTGCAGACGCAGCCCAGAGTTCCCAGGCGATGTTGATGCTGCTAGTCCGGTCCGGGGAGGACGGGGAGGACGGGGTGTGGAGTGTTGGAGCCGAGGAACCTCTGCAAGTCCCACTACTGACCTTGTTCTCCTGATGCCCAGGGGAGCCCCACACGCTTCTCTGTTCGGTCCCTCATACAGGCCATTTCTGTCCCCTCTGGGCTGTGGGTCTGGGATCCCAACCTCATTTGAAATTCTCCTCTGCCCAGTCGCCCCCCCTTTCTAAGTGGCCTTCGCTTGCACTCTCGAAATGCTTTCCAGACCCCTGGGCACTGGGTGCTGGGAGGGGCTTCAGAAGCTGTCCCGAGTGGGCGGGGCCGGGTGGGTTTGTCCAGGGGGTTGCACACAGCCAGCCGGGCACCCGTATTTGCATGGCTTTCCTGCATGTGAGCCAGGCAGGGCGTTCCCAGGGGAGGGGGTCCGACATGGGGTGGGGCTCTCCTCTGACAGGGACTCTGAGGAGGGGCCTCCACAAGGCCTTGTGCCTGTCAGGATGGGGGCTGGGCGCTGCCCCAGCCTCTCCACTGCCCTGGGTGCCACGTCCCAGGACCTGTCACGGCTCTCTCCCCTCCCCCACCAAAACTTCTCCTCCTAGATAAGGGCTTTGCTAAGAGACGACCAGCTAATCTGATCCACGAATGTCTTACAGGAAATTCTATGAATTATTCAAGGCTCTGCACAGCCCTGCCTGTTCTTTCACACCTTTGACGATTGGCTAAACTCTGACCTCTCCCTTCCCTGAATGCCCACGAAATCCACAGCTGGTGCTACCAGTTGGCACCAATGCATATTCCTTATATCATTAACTTCTCTGAGTATGTGACTGCTTTCCCAACAAGACTTAAACTCCCCGAGGCAGGAACCTTATCTTTGGCTTCTTATGTACTTCCCTCCGCAGCTGGTAAATGAATTAATTCGCTCAATATGTGGTTCCCAGTGCCTGCGCTGCGCCAGGCGGTGGTCTGGGTGCTGGGGACTCAGAGGGAGCAACACAGACACATCCTTGTCCTCATGCACCTTCCATCCCATGAGGTTGGGGTGACAGTACCCAAAATAAATAGTGCAACGCACAGCAGGCCGGGTGCGGTGAGTGCGGTGGAGAACCGTGAGGCAGGGGGTGGAGGGAGCGTGGGAAAGAGCAGTTTACAATTTTGAAAAGGGGGTTAGGCAGGGGGTCCAGGGGAGTGGGGGGTTTGAGCCAAGATCTGAGGGAGGTGAGGGAGGGAGCCCCGAGGGCAGAGGGTACCTGGGGGCAGAGGGGTCGGACGGAGGGAAGAGGCAGTGCCAGATGCCCAGGAAGGTTTGTGGGGCCTGGGGGAGGGCTGTGGCTGGAGCAGAGGGGCGAGGGGTAGAGGGAGGAGATGAAGTCCGAGAGGCGAGGGGTCTTTCAGGCCATTCGTGTTTGGTTTGTGCTCTAAGATGAATGGTTCTAGAGTTCTGAGCAGAGCACTGCCCTGATTTGACTTACCTTTTGTTTTTTATTTTTTTAAAATATATTTTTATTGATTTCAGAGAGGAGGGCAGAGAGAGATGGAAACATCCATGCTGAGAGAGAATCATTGATTGGCTGCCTCCTGCAGGCTCCACACTGGGGATCGAGCCCGAAACTTCAGCACGTGCCCTGACCGGGAATCAAACCGTGACCTCCTGGTTCAGAGGTCGACGCTCAACCACTGAGCCACGCCGGCCGGCCGGGCTTGACTTAATTTGTAAAGATCCCTCAGCCCTGGCCTGGTAGCTCCGTTGGTTAGAGCAGCCTCTGGGTACACCAAGGCTGCAGGTTTGATCCCGGTCAGGGCACGTGCAAGGCTCAACCAGTGAGTGCGTGGGTGAGCGGAACAACAAGTCTGTGTTTCTCCCCCCCCCCCCCAAATCAATAAAGGTGGGGGGAAAGATCCCTCTGCTGTTGTGTGGAGGGGTAGTGAGGGGACTGGCAGGAGACCAGGGAAGAGGCAGTTACAGAAATCCAGTGAGGGCTGGTGGGGGCTGAATGAGGTGGTGGTGACAGGGGTGAGGGCTGGTGGGGGCCGAATGGGGCGGTGGTGACAGGGCTGAGGTCGGGCTCTGCACGTGTCTTGTGGAGCCCTCAGGGTTCCCTGACAGAGTAGGTGTGAGGGGTGAGTGGAAGAGGGGAACCAGGACCGGCCCGGGTGTTTGGCCCCAGGAGGGGTGGCCTGGGCGGGGAGGCCTTCAGGAGGAGCCCATTTAGGCAGAGACAGACCAGGAGTTCAGTTTTGACCTCGGAGAGGCAGCGAGACCTCTGAGCCTGGCCTTCGGGGAAGGGGCCGGCGGAGGGGGCGCAGGAGTCGTCAGTGAGTGTAAGGGGTGCTTTGAAACATGAGAGTGGCTGAAGTGACCAAGGGCGAGAGAGCAGATGGAGAAGGGGAGAGAGCCAGGGACGGAGCCCCTGCTGGCGGCT